>NC_141760.1:8238141-8561752 GCF_982258835.1 Parasteatoda tepidariorum | reverse complement strand
TATTAGAAAGATTAAGGATTTTTTTAAAAAAATTTCGCTGCTTGATGAATAGTTCATTAGACATTATTATTTAGAAAAATATAAAAAAAGACTAATTTACAAAATAACGTTATTATTTTCGTATTTTAATTAATCCTCTAAAGAATAATAATATCAACGTAAAAAATAAACTGCTTCAATTCTTTTTAATGCTGTTATTTGTACAAATCTTTGTTATTGTCACAATTTTATGAAAAAGCATAGTAGCGATGGGATATGAATAGAATGGATACTGATGGGACAGTTGAAATATCTAATTAAGTGAATAAAATATATTTTAGTAATGAGATACAACTCCATTAAAGGAAATAACGAAATCGCAGTCATTTTACATAATTTAGAACTTTTTACACTCACTATTGCAAAATTCTATTTTACAAGATGGCTATTAATAAAAAAAAACTCTATAACGAAGAAAACATAAACATTGTGTTTTAGAATTATTTGACTAGCTATTCGAACATAATTCTAACTCAGTAACTCAATTCTATTTCAATTAGACGACGATTGCTAAGACATTTTATTTTAGACGTACTATTGACCAAGACGTACTATGACCTAGACGTACTATTGGTAGATTTTTTTGTGCATAAGTACATGATGGCTTCCAATAAAACACGTCTCTATTAATTTAACTCAAATCAATTGAGGTGTAACGTCGAAACTGTTGACATTTTATTTCTATACTTACTATTGTCAGATTTCTTTTTACGCAAATTTTATTAATAATAAAGCTAGACAACCATCTATTGGAAACGAACACAAATCAATCCTTCAGTAACGTAATAAGCTCATAGACTTGTTATATGTAAACTTGTGTTTTTAAATTTTTTTTTTTTGACGAAAAGACAAGGACATTTTTTTTTTTTGACGAAAAGATAATGTGAGTTTCTGGCATGGAGCACCTGAAGTTTGAAGATGCTTCTCAATCAAAACCAATCTTATTTCCTTTTCCAATTGCACTAAAATTGTTTAATGTTTTTGTATTGGCTTTTATATCAAAAAACTAGCGTTAACCTGTGACTAATGGGGGCCGTCTTTTTAAATGAGTAGCATATCAGGAGTCGCGTTATTAAAAGTCATATGGTCAATATCGTAAGTTATGACTGATCTACCTCCATATTGCGCAGGTGTCAATGGTATACTTCCATATTCGTACTTTTAATCACTTTTTCGCCATTATTGGGTATTTTTTCATTAGATTTGACTGAAATTTGCATCATGGTTAATTTGATATTTATAAAAAGTCTTTGTTGTTCTGTACTACGCATTCTAACATTCTTAGCAAAAACAATATGTTCAAGAAATAAACTTCTTTTGTCAGCCGATAGCTTTTAATTTTTGTGGTAAAACAAAAGGAACTTTAACTATTACATTTCTTAAGTCAAGTAGACTATATAGATCTAATATAGTAAGAATTCATTTTAAAGTAAAAATATACAAATTAGCCATTTTGTTAAAATGAAGTTGTTAATTGTAAACTTCCTTTGCAAGCCGATAACTTTTAATTGTTGCTGTAAAACAAAGAGAACTTTAACTATTATATATTTTAAGCCCTGGAGGCTACATAGATCTAATATAGAATTAATTTTAGAGCAAAAGTAAACTAATTAGCAAATTTTGTTAAAATGAAGTTGGTAATTGAAAAATTCCTTTGCAAGCCCATATAATAATAATAATTTTGCAAGCCAAGGATTCTAATTGTTGAGGTGAACCAAAAGAAACCTTAGATACTATATTTTTTAAAATCCAGGTCACTATATTGATCTAATATAGCAATAGTTTATTTTAGAGCAAGTATAAGCAAATTAAAAATGTTTTAAATTAATAACAAATGCTGAATAAATAAAACACAATATAAATAAGCAAATGAGTATTTATGTTAAAAAATTCTAATGGAAAAGACGAAGTCCCTTGATTTTGTCTGCAAAAAAGAAAGAACTACTAAATTAATCCTCTAGTTGTAACTAATATTTTTATATCTTTCAGCTAAAAAACCGGCCATAGCCAAAACATAAATTGTTTTTGGTTTCATTTTTCAAAACAAAATGGAACTAAAACTCTTTGGTTTAGAAGGTATAAAGACTGTGTGTTTAAAAGAGACTGGAACTCTTCCACACTGTTAAAAATTTATCGGAAAAATGGTTAAGTAGCAACTTATTAAATTGATATTGTGCCATATTCATACAAAGCAGTCAAATAACCGAAATGATGGTATAAAAATTAACTGTGAGAGATACCGTTTATTAACTGTTTTTACATAATGTGTTTAAACCACCAGAATATTATTGCACCAACCAGTTCTTTGCCGCTTAATGCAACCATAGCCACTTTCCTTGCAGCTGGGCACATATGTAATATAGCTATGAAGGCTAATCTGTCATTCTCACGACCGACAGAACAGCGATTTCAGTCTCAGCATTATAATCATCTATTCCCTTCAACACGTGAAAAGTTTCCAGTGTCGAGTACTTCCCAATTTGTGACCCTGTGCTATTAGAATACAATACTCTCATTCACCCATAGATGGCAGCATCATGAACCTGCTTCACGCAAGAAAGTTCAGTATTTCACATCTATTTCGATAGGTGAAACAACCAGATACACTAATTAAACCACATTCCACGGATCATTTGATAAAACTCAACTCAACATCAACCTAACTCCTATGTCTAGATAAATATCTTTTTTAAGGTATTGAAAGCATGCTAATGTAGATGATTAAAAGACTGTATAGTTTAATATTCATTGTTTTTCAATCATACTAGTTGTAATCGGTTTCAAACCCATGTAGGTTAAAATTGTTCTTTACCGTAAATTCTACGGTTAATAGGATGGGCACACTGCTGTCGGTTACCTTACCGCAATTTCAGAATGAAAACTCTAACAGTGTAAGAATAGTTATAATACCTAGTTATATTTATGCACCAATACCTAGTAAAAAAAGTTGTTTCATTTTTTTATTTGGATTTTGGAGGAACTCACTTTGAATTAGACAGTTTTTCTACTAACCGAAATTTGTCTTTCGTTAAATAATTTCTCTGAGTATAATTATTAGGATTAAAATATTAAAATATCTAAAACTGTTCAGCTTGACTAAATTGCTTTGAACATAAAATAAAATTCCAGTTTAAGTGAGCGATGTTCGAAATTACTTATATGTTACAAGACTTCAGAAAAGTGACAAACGAAAATTAACTTTGAAAATCACAGTACTTCTTAAAACAGATTTAAAAATCACGTAGCTCTAATATTGAATGATCAGAAATATTAAATATTGAATATAGAGTTATTATGACTTGAAATTAGATTATTGTGGTGACAAAAAAAAATCAGACTATTGTGGTGATTGAATTTGAATTGGCAAAATAAAATAATATTAAAATAAATTATCAACTGACGATGAGCAAATAATATTATTTCGAAATGTTCAGATAATGTCTGATAATATTGCAGTTAATTTTGATTTAAAAAATAAAACTTGAAAAAATAAAAAGTTTATAAAAGAATCACATTAACTTCGACTACATTTTTTTTTCATGACATCGGATCATTTTCCCTTTTTTTCTGCTTTATCAAGTTCACAAATTTCGACAAGATAATTATTAACTAAATATTTATAAAAAACGTCATTTAGTATATAGACGGAAGGTCTGCTTTGCAACTCACCCTATGTAGGCGTTCCGCAGCAAAACGTAATTTTCAAACCCCGATAAAACGCAGATTTCATCAAATTTGCCGTAGTTTCTTGTATTCAGTTGATGGAAAAGTCTACATAGAGCAAAATAAACCAAAATGCCTTTCCAAAATTTGAGAAAATGGCCCAATTAGCAACTGATCGGCACATATACTAAGAATACTAAGAGCTTTTCACTTTCAGATTTTCACTTGAAAAGAAAATGCAAGAAAACGTTATCTTGTTAGTAAATAGCTTCACGAAACATTCGGTGATTTAAAAGTAAATTTTTTAAAAAAAAATTACTTATAAATAAATGTGGAGAACAGAAAAAAGATTATCATCGTTGATAGTTATAGATTTCGGATGATCGGATTCTCGAAAATTGGTTGTTTGAAAAGCAAATTTTGAATAGACTAATAATTTTATCAGAAAAAAAGATTAAGGTAAATACTTTACATTTATTTATACACTCTTAAACAAACTAATCTTTTATGCATATATTTCTGTAGCGAAGTGCCGTTTTTCTACCAGTAATATATATATATGTATGTATATATATATATATATATATATATATATATATATATATATATATATATATATATATATATATATATATATATATATATATATATATATATATATATGTATATATATATGGGTGATTCTCACGAAACAGGACAATTCGGACCAAAACCTTTCTTCAAATTCAAAGTCTTCAAAATAATGTAAAATTTTTTTTGTATACTTCTTTAGCTACACTTATTAATATCTTATAGACAGCAGTGTAGTTTATTGACATTTGCTCGAGAAAAAAAATAAAATAGAAATTCACCAAATCTTGAATGCCAGGAAAATGACATATTACCTTAGAAGTTTAAGAAACAGTCATTTTAAGTTAATAGTAAGTAACTCAACTTAAGCCTTTATGTTAGATGGACCGTAAATTGCTTAAATTAATTCTTTTTATCCACTGTAGAAAGAATCAAATTATGCATAACTATCAATCATTAAATAAATAAATAACTTTGATTATATCCAACCATATTACAATCATGCATAAACTTGGTATTAGGTTAATATTTGCTTTTCCTCCTTACAGTATTAGCAGTTAAAAAAAATTTCTGGTAACACTTCAATGTACTGGAATTCATAAGCCAGGATAATGTCAAATTCGCCATTTTATAGCGTATAACTTTACTTTAATTTAATATTTTAGCCTAAGACGCTTATATTCTGCAGAATACAACAGGATTTCCTAAAATAACTCAGATAAATCAATGTAGTTTTTGCTATTAATGATTTCAAGAAGCCAGGAAAATGACAACACAAAAACCTACTCATCTTGAAAAATTTCTTAAAATGGATTTTGAACCAGAAAATTGGTTCTTTATTCATGCAACAAGATATGTTTATATAGGAGGGTATCTAATCAATCTATTAACATGAGATATTGATTGCTGGCTCTATCTATTTTGGTTATAAACCACTAAATAAAAGTAGCCAGGAAAATGACAGATTTTCTTGGAACAAACAAATTATTGACAGTAAAAATTATTTTAAATGAAGTTTTAGTAAATAATATCCTCTGCGTATTCTCTAGAAATGCTTACACCATTTGAGATAAAAAAATTAGATATTGAAAAATTTAGGGGAAGTTTAGAAGCTAGTTATTATTGGAAACATTGTTTGGGATATGTCAGGAAAATGACATTTTGAAGTTCAATTAAATTCTTTAACTATACAAAACAGTCAATGCTAGTGCAAAGTCATTTTAAGATGCTAACAGCAATACAATTAATAAATTTTTTGAAAAAAAAATTCTTTCAGTATGATAGTATTAGATCTTGGAGGAAGGGGAAGTGAATTGCCATTTTTCGTAAGAATCACCCATATATATATTAATGGAAAAACGTAATTTCTTCATAATGTATAAAAAATATATGTATAAATGTAAAAAAAATGTTAGTGTTCTAAGTGGTTTAAAATTTTTTAAAAATAAAATTGCAGGAATGAATTAAAAAAATAGCTATTAATTTAATCTGTTTTAAATATATCAGTTTCTTTTAAAAAGTTAAGCTAAACCTAAAAGTTAAACCTAAGTGTCTGATCAGTATGAATATTGAAAAAACCCTTATTGGCCAAGTTGGAATTAAAATCAATGATCTTTTTAATTGGAAAGTTAAAATCATTTATTTTGTCGAAAAGTTTAAATATAAATTTTCTATTGATAATAAGAGTTAAATTTCGAACATTTATTGAAAAATTTAAAATATTATAGTTTGGTTAAGAATTAATTCACTTGGATAAATTTGTTTAGCTAAAATATCAAAATCGTCAATTAATAACTAAAAGATTATCAATAAATCTGAGAAAGAAGAAATTTTTAGGAATATTAACAAATGATTTAATGACTTCTTGGGGAAAAAGAAAAATATTGCAAACATTAGTACTAAAAATAATTCCCGAGGGTTACCATCAATTTGTTGAGAAAGACAGTCATTAAATAGAATATAATTCTTGTTTAGGTTATTATAAACATGAACTTTTCAGGTCTTTTCATCAATAATATCATTTAGATTTAATAAATTATGAATATGAAGAAGAACATCAAGAATTTATTAGTTGTAAGGGAAGTGTATAAGTTCTTCGAAATCGAAACAGTGTAGAGAATCAACATTATTAAAAGATTTTAGTGCTTTTAAAACTTGTAAACTATTTTTAATATTCAAATTTATATGATTATTATTTTTAGTATGCCTACAAATTTTATTGTATACTTTTTTAAAAATATCAAAGTAATTCAAAGTAAATGCCGATTTTTTTTCACGTTACTATTTATGTCCTTAGCCATAAACGTGAATTTAGTTGGGGTTTTATGGAAATTTTGATTAGCAAAATGAAAAGAAAAATTTTTAGTATTATTTCGTTTAATTTTAAGTCGTATAGATAGCATTAATTTTATTAATAATAATATCACTGATGGTGTTGAGTTTTTTGTATGCGATACTGCTGTTAAGTTCGTTAGAAGTTGTTTGTATAAAAGTTTAAAAATAATAGCAAAATTATTACAAGCTTTATCAACAGTGGCAATAAAAAAATTATTTTGAACTTTTTTTAATTTCTTGTTTCAGTTCAGAGTTAAAACTTAAATTTTTATGAAAAAATAATTTGTTCCTTCTAATATTAATTTTAAAATCTTTAATGATATTTCTTCTCTATTCATAAAAATCTACCATTGGAAAATTATTTTTGCAAGATAATTTTAAATAAACTCATCAAGATTTTTAATAAAAATATAAATAACCTTGATTTCAGAAGTTGAAAAATATGGAATCTAAATTTAGAGATCTAAATTTAGATGGAATCTAAATTTAGAATTACATAATTTGTTTTTAATTTTATCATTATAAATAATATCTAAATCTCCGGTAACAACATGATTATGGAAGGTATCAAAAAAATGATTACCTTTATATTCATCAAAATTACAAAGTTAATCAATTATTAAAATTTTAATTTATTAAAATCGAAAAGTATATTGTTGCATAAGAAGTAAATATTTAGTGCTTGTAACATATATAACAGAAGAGATAGAATTCGAAATTATGTGCCTTTAACTTTATTGTTACCACCTTTTGCTAAATGCCATTAAGAATTAACTACTTAATTCTATATAACTCTGTTCATTATTCCATTTATGTGTAGTCTTCAAGTAAAGTATAAAAAAAAAACATTTGTATTACATCATTACTGAGCTTTTGAGAATTTCTCTTTAACTTCTTAATTCTCTATACAACTCTTCAATATTCTATATATGTGTAGCTCTCAAGTAAAGTAAAAAAAAACATTTATAAACATTATAAATAAGAACAGTTAATTTTTTATAAAAAGAAGAATCATTCAATCCCACATTTATTTAATGATTTTTGACCTATATCTCATTAAAAAATTTCTTTACAATTTAATATCGAACAAATTATTCTTAAAAAGTGATAAAATAAAGTATTTAATAATACAAAATTAAATTCTAAATTGAAATTTGAACAGCTTGAGGTTATAATAAAATGGTGCATTTAATTAGTTATTTTTAAGAGTTATCTTATTAAAGGTTTTAACAATGCTACAGCATATCTGATCCGGATAATTGTGTGTTACCACAGAAAGTAATTTCGGAATAAATTAATCATCGTGGTAATTTGATGAAATACCTCGTATCTCGTGTTTCTTCGAAATGAGTTTACGTGATACAACGGAATTTCCTATAATATAATTGCAAAGGTAATTAGGTTTATAAAAGATTCGATCAGATATTATATTAAAAGCAAAAGATTATATTTCCATGCCATAAGTGAAATAATTTGATGAAATTAGAAATCGGAAGATTAGTCTGGAAAATTTCGATAATCTTATATTATGAAGTTCTTCGCATTTTTTTTTTAAATATTCAAGCTATTAAAATTGCTGCAAAGGATGAAAAATGATTTCCATGAATGCTTTTGACATTCCTTTGAGTTTAAAGAATTTCGATTAAATGAGATTTCCATTTTTTTTTTAAAAATGGAGAGAGAAAAATTGATTGGGTTTATAATTTATGATTGGATAGATTGGGATATTTTCTTAATACATTACATAAGGTTTAATAGAGTTTTGAAATTTTCATAATACATTCAGAGGCGAAATTAACAATTTAACAATTTTAAAGTAGAACTATTTTTAATTTTTTGAAAATTAGTTACCTGTTTAGAGTAGAAAATATTTCCATACTGGGTTGACTCATGAGAAATAAAATGACGTGACTTGGGTTCAACTTCAGCACTTGGATGAGACTAATCTGGCCGTCTAGCTAACAGTGAAAGGTTTTCGTGTTATAAGTGGCTAAATTTACAGAATATATTTATGCCAACCGGACTGTCAGCGATCAATCAAGTGACCTGGTTCTGAATTTTCAGAATTATTAATGAATTAATTAGTTTCTGTTTAAAAATAGCAGTGCAGGTTATCTTGTTTTCTTCATTATTCATCTTGCTTTTTCCAATCTACCTAAATTCCAGTCCAAATACTAAACCTTGAACAGGTTCAAGGTACAACAAGCATGAGTTTCTTATTATTATTTCGTAAGACCTAACAAAAATTAATTATCTTTCTTCATTGATGGGTATTTTATCTCAAAAAGTACCAATTAATAAGAAAACCTCATTTTATTTTACTTAGTCATCTTAGTTTTGTTTTGAAATGCTTGCTATAGAATTTTATTTTCTAAAAAAGTTGATCGGAAAAGAGTACTCAGTATCTGCGGAAGAAAACCTGTCTAGAAAAACCTGAAATGGTCCAAAACAACCAGATAGAATTTGTTATTTCAGTTATCAACTGTATCAGTTACCGTTAAAGTGTATAATTCAGTTATTTCATGGAATAACTAGGTATGTTATGAGATAACTAGACAAGTCAGTTAAATATACAATGGATGAGTTATTAGTTATTATTAGTTATTTTATGAAATAACTAATGACAGACCATTAAAGGGAAAAATAAACAATTTAAGAGTTATTTTATAAATTAGTTGATCATAAACAGCTGTAAGATCTCGAAAAATAAATTTTATCCCTATTGCGGATGATTATTTGATTATTTAATAACTGAGAGCAGATGATATAATTTATTATTTCTCCGATTAATAACTAGGTCTAAAAACGACCGAATGAAGCATAAACACGTGCAGGTAATTGCAAATTAGCTATAAACGTATTAAAAAATAAATGGTTCTGCTAGATCCAGCCGGTTCTAGCTATAAACGGTTCAAAACTTGTCATATAAATTGTATTGTAAGCAGAATTTTTTTTTTCATTTACGCATGACATACTTAAAGAAATAACTTCTAAATATTTTATACAGTTTAAAAAAAGAGAAGTAACCAACAATTACTACGAATTTCATTAATTCAATTTAAAATATTAAAAGAAAACAATAATTCCATCAATTTAAAAAGTAGCTACGCTTTTTGGTATAAAATAGCAGTTTGGGCGAGGGTTGTTCTTTTGCCAGGCATAGAAAATGTTCCTTTCAGGCAAAGAAAAGGCTCCTTTCAGGCATTGAAAAAACTCCTTTGCCAGGAATTGAAAAGGCTCCTTTCAGGCATTGAAAAGGCTCCTTTGCGAGGCATAGAAAAGGCTTCTTTCAGGCATTGAAAAGGTTCCTTTGCCAGGCATAGAAAAGGCTTCTTTCAGACATTGAAAAGGTTCCTTTGCCAGGCATAGAAAAGGCTCCTTTCAGGCATTGAAAAGGCTCCTTTGCCAGGCATTGAAAAGGCTCCAGACTCCTTTTATTTATGTTAATTAAAGTGAAATCTCTTTATATATTTCGCCATGTCTATAACAATGGCTAATGCTAATTCGAATAAAGAAATTAATTACTCAAATATTTCTTCGGAGTGAAACTCTTAAGTGATTTTTGAATCGGAGGCAAAATGTGATTTTTTTTCATTTATTAGGGCATCTGGAGTTGTAGAGAAACACATACAATAACTCAACATTTTATTGTTATAGATAAGGTCAAAAATACTATTCAAAACGTAATTTTTTTATGAAACTGTCTTTCTGAGGGTTTTATAATTTAGTGTAAAAAGTTAAATGGTGGAACCATTCTTTTTTGATTGCAGTCATCTCAAAAGCTGTTATGTCAAACTTCGTAAATCTAATAAATAGTAAGAATTTATTTAAGTATCTCTGAGTTACAAATGAGCTCCTTTCTCAGATATAATTGGGGAAAAACTAAATTTTGGCATACATTAAAAAAAACATGTCCACTTCAGATAAGAATACAATCCATATAAATAATCCTTAAGAATTATTAGTGTCTCTTATATTGGTTTTCCAATTAAAACTAATTTGGTTACGAACTTGCCAATTGTAAATGCACGAAACAAATATTTTCAAGAAGTGTTTGAAAGTAACAATTATCATTGAAAAGTTTGTATACAGTATTCGCACTCAAAATTAATCTCTGTCGCTTTAAAATAATTTTTTGAAAGCAAAGTAAAAAAACAAATAAAAACAATCGAAACAAAAAGAAGAATCAATTTGTTTAAATGTGCTTAGCAAAGCAAATTTATAGCAGCTATTTGAACTGATGCTACTGTTTTTGAGAAATTTTGTTGCATTTTAAATAAAGCAGACTCCTTAATTTGATAATTCATTTTTCTCTTTAAGTTTAACGAAAGATCATTGAAATTATTTATTTGAAAAAGTAAAAAAAGGATGGCAGCCTTCTTTTTCGAGAAAAAAGAAATCATCAAAGGTTGTAGCGATGATAATAAGGAAGGAGACAACTTGAGAAAGATTTATTGGATTTCTTTTAAGTACATTTTCAGAACTCATCATCGTTTTGGAAGGAGACAAAATCCAGAAATGATGTTGAAGAGAATTTCTTCTTCATTTTAAGTAACAACGCGCTTCATTTCTATTTTTTAAAAAAAAGATCACTTTTAAATGACGTTCAAACAACGCAAGGATTTAAAAATTTTTTTATAAACGCAGTTGCAAAGGTTTGTTTATACCCACTTTGAGGATGATATTAATAATTTAATAAATTCGAACGATCTAGTTATTGTAATATGATTATAGATGATATGGAGACTTGCTACATTTTTTTTCTTTCCTGACGTTTCTAATAATGTACGAGCATTCATATTTAGTTACATCATTAATAATTCCAGACTTAACATAACTTAAAAGTGAGACTATTAAATCAAGCTTTTGTTTTGAATGAACTAAAATTTCCAGAGATTTTAACATTATTAGGATAAATGCATCGATGAAATGATATGTTGCAAAATTTGATCAAAATCCGTGAAACAATTTCTGAACAATATAATTAGATAAGACAATATAATTGATAATTCAAACTTAAATATAAAAGATTACTAAGTTAGAGTCTTTTAACTTCTAGCGAAATCTACAGACTTTACATTGTAGAAATTCTCGATCAAATTACGATAAAGAATTCCGGCATTCAGAATATGAGTACTTTCTTACTGAAAAATCATTTTTTATCATAAAATTTTCCGGAACAAAATATCTGAAATACCACAATTCTCAGAAAAATACATGTTATAATATCACTGAATCAATGTAAATAAATGCCAATGCAGCATATCACTATAAAAATTACGGTATAAAGTTGTACGATAAAAATATATTTCATGGATGATGCACCCAGGGTGCCGATACTTTTTACTTTATTTTTTCCCCTATGCCCACCTGGAGAATGACTTACGTCATACAGGCACCTGAAGGGCAGATTTGTTGGCCACTCTTTCAGGGGCACCCTATTAGGTGGGCCAACGTCACTCCCACTATAAGGACAGATAGTACAGAGAAGGAGAGAACATCCATGCTCTTCCCGGGATTCGAACCCAGAACCTTTCCGATGCAAGAACGTCAGTTCCCTAACCCCTACACAGGCAGGTCGGCCTTTTTACTGTATTTTGATCCGTTATTTTTTAATTAAGATAATTGTTTTCAATCAAAGCAATATTTTATCCAATAAATGTTAGATTAAAAAATAAATGTGTTCATTTACTGTCAGTATCTCCCATAAGTTTGCATGACCTGTTACCTTTCAGGTAATTTCTATTTTACAGTTATCAAACATTCCAGTTGAAAATCATATTCTCCTTAGAAAAGACGATATTTTGTTGGTTGGATGCCAACAACATGACTTGAATTCTTCTTCTTTTTTTTCACTCTTGTTTTAACAGGAAATGTTGTTTAGGGGGTGGTGATAACTTTCGGGTGAGAGTCAGAGTCTTACAGCTGTTACAGAACTAAAGAAGATCCAATTGAGACTCCCGCTGTACAAAGGGGGTCCATCTGATTAACCAAAAAAATCGAAATAGATCGATAAAGTGGAGCAAAAATCTTGGAATGAATATTACGGAAAAATAGATATGTATTTTGACGCATAAAAGTTTTGTTGTTATTGCTTTTTATCTATCTTTCTAAATGATTAAGTCTTAAATTACTCATGTTACGTCTATAACATATATCTATGAGGTTTAAGAATTCTATGCCTACTTTGGCGGGTAGAAGTTTATTAGTTAATAATTTTTATGCGTCTTAGAAAATAATTTAAATTTTAATAATTACTGCATAATGTTCTAGAGCATTCATTATTATCATTATTATCCATTATTTTTTTGTTTAAAAAACTACGCGTAGATTGGTGAATAAAAGTTTCTACGTTAATTGTTTTTGCCTTTCAAAATAATATAATTTTACTTAGATTATTTTCGTGTTTCGTTTATAACATGCAGAGTTACACATTTTTGCTTTTGAAAAAATACATGCATATTTTTGATGTTAATCATAAACAATTAGCAAAGGAATTCCTATCTGAGGTGGTATAATTTTGGGAAGTCGCACGTTGCTGCACGTCTTCAACCATAGAACACCGAGAGTCAAGATCTCTCAGTAAGTTTTTGACATTATCCCTGGAACGTCAAAAATGCTAGAGTACACAGTAATCAGATTTGTGTTAAGAAAAATCAATTAAGTTCAAATTAATCAAGTCCAAATATTAATAAAAATTAATTAATTAAATTCAAATACTTTATGAGCCAAGTAAAATACTTTTGCTTTACCTAATTTACTAGTATTTAAATATTTCTAAGTGGCGAATCTTTAATTATTTATTAAAATAAATAAATGTAATTTATCATAATATAACAAAATGAAATTAGCATGTAAGACTATTTGATGTTCACATGAAGCAGTATTGTTTGCATTTCCTAATCGGAAATGATTTAATAAGAAAAATTGTTATTTTAATTTTACGTCATGATTCATCGAAACTATTTTAATATCAAAGGGAGGAACCGTATTCAAATAATTTCTTTATATACGTCTGCGCATTCTGTTTAAGGTTCAGTGCCACTGCCCGGTATACCCTACACTTGATATTTTTTTAAAGTTAAGTGATACTGCCCGGTATGCATTTAAACGGTACTCCGAACGCTGATGCTTCTCCTAATCTATCCTCAGCAGATATTAAAATATCGAATCAATATAGTAATATCAACGAATAAATTAATATAATATCTGATATAACTAATATTTGAGAGACTCACAAAAGCGACTATTTGATTGTTGACATTCATCGGTGAATATCGACATTCTCTTGATTTCTGTCATTCACGGTAGCAGATTCAAAAGCTGCTGCCACGACTTGACAAATGTTTCAACGTTAATGGTCGTGATTATGATGAAAAGTGAATAAAATTTCATATTTTAGTTATAATTTGCGTTCATAAATAAAGTTTCTCTTACATTACAAAACGATTCTTACTAAAAAAATAACCCTCACATAAGGAAATATTAGATTTATTCAAATTTAAAAAAATAATAGATTTGAATAAGAAAGCAATTTAATGCAAAGAAAAGTGTGCCATATAATGTAAGGAGAAAGGGAACTGAAAATGTATAATTTTATTGGCATATTCTTAAAATTGTTATTTTCTTCTTATTCTTAAAGCAGATTCTAAAAAGTTCTTTCAGACCCGTGCTATAAACATTTAGTTTCTAAGTAAAAATAATATCTAACTCTACATTTATTTACAAATAAAAGACGCATAAAATATAATAAAGAGGCAAAATGATGTAAGAAAGTATTTTTACCCTTAAAATGGTAAGAGATTAAAATAGTATTTATAACTTTAAAAAACAAATTAAGTTTTTCTTTTTAAATTTGAGTTTATTGTTAAAAAAGCAAAATATTTTTTTTTTCAAATGTTAAGTATGAGCTAACACATAAATTTTTTCATGACTATTTTTTTCCTTTCATATTTCTGGAAAAAAACACTGGTTTCTACAAAATTATTAGTAGAATATTCTAAGCAGAATTTTTCTGCCAAATTATATAAAAAAAAGCTCGCATAGCATCAAAACCTGTTTAATTTCAGGTTAAAATATGAAGTTGTTTTCTACTAAATGTTTATTAATCCTTCGTCTCATCTATTTTCTACCGAAATCAAACAAGTTTTGGTCTTTCATTCAACTGCCCCCTTCAACTGTGGTTTGCAGATTTCTATTGTTTTTGATTTTATTTGCAAAAATAAATTTACGACCCCTAATATGCACACATTTTAATCTTTACCTATGATAAAGTTTAATTTTATTTTTATTAAGGGAATAATAATTTCTTACAAATAAAACTTCAGAACTAATCCAAATCTAAACTACACAAATCTGATTTCAACTCCTCAATAATTAATCTGTCAAAATGCAGGCATACATTTATTTATTTATTTGTTAATATAAGTGAAACAAACACCCTTTCAGTTGCATTACGTGCACACTTACATAAAATGACTCTGATTTTTTTTAAAAAAAATTATAAAATATTCATTTTATTATGAATCAATTAGAATTTTTTTTATAGTTAATTATGTGCGAAATAGAAAAACAAATTAAAAAAAGTTATCGAGTGCATAAATATAACTTGCTGTAAAAAATTTTACCAATTTTTCAAACGGTTATTTAAAGCAGGATTTCATGAACTATATTAAACTGACTGAAAAAAATCACTTTAAATGTTTAACTTCATGAGAAAAAAAATTCATAGGAATTCAAATATCATGCAAATACCAAAAAATATGCACTTGAAAAATTCATGTTTCTACCAGAAAAACCACTGCCTTTTTTTTCAAACAACCCTCAAAACTCACTAAATAATCCAGATAGAGAGAAGAATTTCTTTCAATGTGTTTGGAATTATTTGAAATTTTAATGTAGGAAATAAATTATGTTTTCGATACTTTTGTCTATATTTTGACCCCTTAAAATTAAATTACTAAATCTAATAATTAATTTTAATGTAGCAAAATAATTATTTAGGACTTCCTCACGAGATAAACAGAGGGAATTCGTCAGTTTAAGAAATCATGCCATATGAGTTTCATTCAAATTAATTTAAAAATATTATCCCCAAAAATATTAATTATCATGTATTATATAGGAATTTTTCTGCATTCGAGTAAAAATATTTCAGAAATTTAGATCATATAAAAGTAGGCTATAGTTGAGAATAAATAAATGCTGTGTTGGTTGACTTTAAGTGCCAACCGACGCAGTCATTTAATTTTTATTTTTTTTCAGAAATAAAATTATGTTTTTTTAATTGTTTTTAAATTAATACGAATTTCATCTGTTTAGTTACATCTTATATTCATTTTCGAAGATGGTTTTAGATTTGGTTAGAATTCATCAAAATTTACACAGAGCAAAATTATGTTTAAAATATGTTTTATTTCACGACCAAAACTTTTACAAAAGTATGAATGTTTTACTAATTTTATATTATAATATTTGCTAATAAACAATAAGCAGATCTCAAAACATTGTGATTCTAAAATACTACTTAGTTTATTATGTAATTAATTAGCTTATTATAAAATCTGCAAAAACGAATATGAAAAAAGAAAAGGAAAATAACACTTTTTATCGGCTATTAGTTGCTACTTCATAAATGGTGCGCTTAATTGAATGTATCCATTTTTGAATAAACTCCTCATCTTGGGGGAATTTGTAAACTAAAACTTCGTACTGTGCATAAATGTACAGCACACTTAAAATTTATATAATAATTAATATAAAGAATAGCATAAAGGGCGGTTAAACGAAGTTGTTCTGTTATTCACTGACTAATATTTAAAATTGGTGGAAACTCAGAGTTATTATGAATGACGTCACTAAAAGAACTTGGTGATCTCAGCTGCCTTATTTATCGGTGGCTATGCTTTAATGTGAGTAATGTCAACGATATATCAATGAAGTCCGTCAGTCATGTGTAAACTTGTTCTGGCCCGCCTAGACATCCTTTTTTAGGAAAATAATGCACGATAACACAGTGCTTACATTGGTGATGCTCATCTTGAAGAACAGAATATTCAACGCATGAATTAGCCTTCGAGAACTGCGGATCGTGGGACTCAATTCTGTCCAACATTCTTGGGATTGCTTACACTGTAAAAAAATCCGGATAAAACTACGGTTTAAAGTACCGATATTTTTGGTGCATAATGCGCAAAATACATTTTTACTGTTAAATATTATATCGTAATTTTTACAGTATTAGTTATTTTATAAATGTGATTCAGGAATTTTACTGTAATTATTACTGTGAAAACTACGGTATATCAGACATTTTGTTTCTTAACATGTTTCGATTAAATGGATTTTACGGTAAAAGAAATCTAGGCACTCTGAGTGCTGGTGCACATAAATACATTATAAAAATACATAAACTCATAATAATTTTCGATTTCAACTACCATGAATGGGACACCAAAACCTATTTTTCGTTCAGGACTTTCGCCTACAACTCAGCCTACATCTTTTTATGAAATTTCAGTCTGCTCCGTACAGAAATTAATAGAGAACAAAATATCTTTCCAATTTACAAATTGCTGATGAGAGTCAAATTAAATTTAAAGGAAATTTCCCCTTACTTTGCCCTTCAATAAAACTTTATCTCTATTCAACCCAGGTAATTTGTGCTCTGATCCCGCATTACTTGCAACAGCTGTAATGTCCTCAGCAAAAAATGTGGTAAAAAGGTTCTGGGAAATTAGGACTTATATTACACTCAATCAGTAAAAATTATTCATATATATAAATTATAGTATAATATTTCTAGCTAATTTGTGTTTGATTACAAATTTGAAAAGAAAAGTAGCTTTGTCTTGAGAGCATAAACTCCAATAAAAAGTGATAGGAACGAAATTTTTTTCATTGATATACCATAAATAACGAAAATTATACCATAGATAACATCACAGAAACAAAAAACAAAACTGAAGAAGGAATGAAGAAAATACAGTATCGCTCGAGGTGCAATGGTTAGGAAAAACCCAGTTTATTTCCGAGAATATACTAGATATTTTTTGGGAAGGAAAGTTGAAAAAAGTTTCTATTCAAAAGAGTTTAAATTAGCAGGTCAATAACTTTATAAATTCATTGCAGACATTTTATACTTTTTTCTTAATTTATAATAG
This sequence comes from Parasteatoda tepidariorum, assembly GCF_982258835.1. Lineage (NCBI taxonomy): Eukaryota > Metazoa > Arthropoda > Arachnida > Araneae > Theridiidae > Parasteatoda > Parasteatoda tepidariorum. The sequence goes on along the minus strand of NC_141760.1, from coordinate 8,543,984 downwards.
CATATTTTGAAAAATAGCATTTTGTTTCATTTAATTATTTTTATTTCTTGTGTTAACAATAGAGAAAACTATGCAATTCACTTTTTCAACACAATTTATATTTTTAACAGATATTCTTTTAAATGTTTAATTTCCAAGTAATTATATTCAATGGTTTTTTTTTAAATAAATTTAGAAAGTTAGAATATTAAATTTAAAATTGATTTTAAATGAAATATTTCAAGATTATTTAGGTTATAAATTTTAGGAAAAAAAAGTTTTAAGCTGATAAACAGAAAGTGCTAGCTTTTATTTTATATTGCATTCATTAATCACTGAATTCATATTGGAAATAGGCTGGTTTTGTTTACCTTCAATACTTCCATTATTCCTAAAAAATCCAAGAAAGAGTTTTTTTCTATATTTTAAGTATTATGGGATATTTATATCACTAACTACCACTAATTAGTTTCAATATACCTGCATTTTTTTCCTCATTAAAAGCAAAATACGTTGCTTCGATAAAAAATATTCACGTTGCTGTTGTTGCTTATATAGTTCTTTGAACCTGTTTCTTTTTGGGTACGATGAACCATGAACGAAAATTCTTTTGCAAAATGTATTCTACACCAAATTATGCACAATACAATTTAAAACGTAAAATTGTTGGGTCGTCTCAGAATCTAGAGTACAACTCTAATAAACTATTCTAAAATCATTTTGAAAATTGCATTAGAAGTATAAATTTTACAAACCTAACTTTTTATGAGAAGAAGTTTAATGCAATAGGAATAATATTGGATCATGAATTTAACTAAAACCTAACCAACAGAAAGTCACATCAATGATAGCTCCTAAAGATAGTTACTTCGATGAAAGAAAAAAAATAAATTTGTTTTTGTTGCTGTCTTTAGTAAATTATGTTAAGAAATATAATTCTATGCTTTAAGCAGGTGATAGCCTGGTTGGTAGGACGTGTTCATGAAAAAAGGACTTCGAATCCCATTCGGTCGAAGAATCTCCGAGCATTAAATCGTGACTGGTACACGTTGAATCTGTCGGGTTCACAAAAGCATGTCCAAGAACAAGTCAATACTTCTTGGAGTACTGAAATGGAGATTGATCATTCTCTAGGTCAGGCCAAAACTGCGATTTGCGGAGGAAGGAATGGGTCCTCTCTGTAATACGGACTGTGACTTGTGTGTGTGGCTGAAATCGTATCCTTGGCCATAAATGGTTCCACTGAAAAAAAGAGGAAACGCACCCTATGCCTTAAAAATTCTCTTGATTTCAATCCGGCTTGGCGGTATTGGAAAGTGACATTATTAGAGCAATGGGGCTCGGGGAATGGAGAGCTCGCCTCCAAATGAGGTGACCCAGATTTGAATCTCGGCAATTGCCGGTTGATACGAATTAGGTACCCGGCTCGCACCGACCATAGCGTTGACGTGAAATATCCTCAGTGTTAGACGGATCATAGGTTAGAGCCCCCTTGCCATCAGGCTAACCGTGGGGGGTTCTCGTAGTTTTTCTCTCCATGTAACGTAAATGAGGAAAGGTTCCATCAGAAAGTGCAAATTGCTCCCAATGCTTGATTCAAAAGTTCCCTTCTCTACTTATGGTATTGGGTTCAAAATTACAAAGCTGCAGTGTTAAACATAGGTAGTCGTAATCTCATAATTGGGTCGGCTGGTCAAAGACGTTTATAATGTGGCATTGATAACAACAACAACAAATATGTCATTTTATTCAGGTGATACTCTGTTACTTTGCATAAAGTTCTTAGAGAAACCGAAAAAATAAGTGAATGTATTCAAATTAATGAGCGATACTAATTTACTAGGTCTTATATTTCAGCAAAACATACTAAAATATTTAAAAAGAAAAGTTTTTGTTTCACAAAAGCATTTAACTTCATATTTATTTTGGTCAATATATTAACTAGTAAGTAAATAAGATCAATTTCTTATTATATGAATTATCTGGATATTCGACTAAAATTCTAATTGTAATGTGGAATAGTTAGGCTATACCATAAATGTGTAGTATTGCTTACTAGTTAGACTACGCAGTAAATGTGTTGTATCGTTTAATAGTTAGACCATAAAGTAAAATTCAGTTTAAAAAATTCATAATTGTTAATAAAATCAAGCACTTTTAAAATTGCTTATTTTGCTCTATTGCGTTTTCCGCACTACGTAAAATAAGCTTCTTATGAAAGAAGAAAATGAACAAAAAAGAAAATGGAAAGCTTTTTTGTCTCCTAAAGAAATCGGGATTATAAAGGTTAAATCTTATCAATACAAGCTGGAGTGTAAAAAAACCGTATCTTGGAATATATTATTATAACAAAAAATGCTCTCCTTATTAAAAGAATTTTTTTTTACATTATCGCTTAGTTATTTACTTTTTTTATTTATCTACTTACGTTAATTTAAGGGCTAGGTACTGTAAAAAATAAAAATTGTGTTATCCTCTTTTTTTCATGAGAAACTTACACTATACATTATTAAGCCTAAAATACATCACTCTTACTTTAATATTATTTAGGGCTAAACTATAAATCTGCTAATTTTGACTAAAAGAAAAATAAATATATCAGCAAACATAGCAACAGAATTAAATTAATATTGACTGTTCTGAACTGTTGAAGAAAAAAAAATAAGACTCAGGGAAAAACTGCTGAGATTTACTTTTGAAAGGCTTTGGTACACAATTACGAAAAAAAAGTGCTACTCTATTTGATTAATTCAAGGTGGTTTTAAAAAGCATCACTATTTCGATCGGATTCTGCTTATTTTAGATATTTTTATTCTGAAAATTTCTTTAAATTTGTGTGTCTTGTTTCAAATGTTTAATCTTTATTGTTTATTTTTAATTGAGATTTTTCTGTAAAACATTCTAAACGATTTGTGAAGAAGTACTACATGGAAGAAATGCTGTAAAATGAAGAATACAAAAATGAATAATGCAAAAACTAAAGAAAAACTTGTTCATGAACAAGCACAATAAGTGCTCTGACTAATTAATGAATATGTTACGGTTAAAGTAATGAATCCAGTTATTATTAATATTAACCGGTCAATATGAATAATAACTGCTTCTTTTGGTCGAAGTGAGAAATATCGCAAATTATTCACTTTAATTGGTTATTATTAATAATAACCATTGAAGCTTTCTCATCGTGATTAAATGGTTGATATAGAATTGGGACATGGGTGCGCCGCTACGTATATGTGTGACGGTTAAAATGATAAAAGCGGTTATTATTAATACAAACCGGTCAATATTAATAATAACCGCTTCTTTTGATCAAAGTGAGAAATAAGAAGGGGAGATTTCCGTATCGTGAACTGTGGCAGAGTAATAGCCAAATCTCCCGCTTAAAAAGAAAAAAAGAAGAAGAAAAAAAAAAGAAAAGGAGGCATCACAGAAAAGGACAAACTCGAAGGGTAAAACTCATAGCCACCTCCGGTCAAACATCTATTTTTTTATCATTTTTTTTAAAATTTTTCCAGTATAAAATCAATTTGGCCCCTTGGCGATATTAGTTAGAGTGGCAGATCACGATACGGAAACATTCTCAATAAAAATGCGAAAGAATGACATGACCAAACTTGATTGGTTATTATAAAAGTAATCGGTTAATATAATAGATTCGCTTAAATTATTCACTTGAACAGGCTTATTTGGTTACTATTAATATTGACCGGATAGTATTAATAACAACAGATGATTCATATTGACCGTAACAAGCATATTACAAGCATTGTATTTTGCATTATAAAATATATTTTTATAGTTGGTAGAAAAGAAAATCTAAATTGTAGATTTTAAAGGATTTTTATCTTGCATATCATGGACATCAGTTTAAAAATATTGATATAAAGCTACTCATGATATATATTAGTATTCAGTGAACGAGATAAATGAACTAAAAGGGACAGATAATGAGTGCAGAGATCAAGGAGAGATGATCAGTATGTTACTTTTCTTTTCTTATAAAACGCTTTAGTTAGAAGTATCTTGCACATTATGCACTCAGTGTGGGCAGAGTTCTAAAGAATAGTTATTTTTCTGACGAAACAATTTATGTAAAATAATGTTTTGAAGTTCATCCTTAGAAGCGATATTTGTTTTAATCTTTATTGTTTATTCTTAATTGAGAATTTTTTGTAAAACTTTCCGAACGATTTATGAAGAAGTACTACTACATGGAGGAAACGCTGTAAAATGAAGCATTAAAAAAAAGAATAATTCAAAAACTAAAAAGAAACTTGTTCATGGACAAGCACAATAAGAGCTCAGACTGTTTATGAAATATATTACAAACATCATATTTTGTATTATTAAAAATATTTTTGTAGTTGGTGGAAAAATATGTAAATTGCTGGTTTTAAAGAATGTTTATCTTGATATCTCATAAATCATTTAAAAAATATTCATACCAAGCAATTCGTAAAATATATTAGCATCAAATGAAGGTAAAAAACGATCTCAAATGGTCAGTTGGTGTGTGTAGAGATCAAGGAGTGAAAATAAGTATGTTGTTTCAAACCTTCTCAACCCAATACAGATTTTCTTTTTTTCCTGAAAACATTGCTTTGGTTGGAAATTTGATGACAGCTCTCTAACATATTATACACCCAGAGTGGGCAGCGTTCTAAGGAATAATTATTTTTCTGACGAAACAATTTATGCTAAATAATGCTTTGAAGTTCATCCTTAGTAGCGATATTTGTTTTTAAACAAGCTCAACAAAAGCTGGTGTCATTAATTTAAGATCACTGATGCCAAATTGACTACAGCCATTTTATGCAAACGCCGTAATTTTTATCCCTGTACATATTTTTTTTACATACAATGGCGGATGTTCTATTTTACCTGAATGAAAAATAGATCACGCTGTCAAAATCACAATGCATCAAAGCCCCTGATATTCTTTGCCTTATTTTTTAAGAAAAAAAAGAAGCCAACATCGTCGCGGAAGAAACGTCAAATCCTTTCGTATCCTCCTTTTCCGAAACAGCCAAGAATATTTTCCATTCTTCTTTACTTACGGCTTATAAATAAGCCACACGTATCCATGATGCGCATTCAGAAATGCATTTTACCCCAGGGTAAATTAGACTTCCACCTCCTTTTATTGAGCTCAAATAACTTCGCTATTAATTCATCGAATCTTTACTCAAAATAATCCTTTTGGCTTTCATGGAAAACCCATGCAGTCACCAGCGCTTGTAATCTCGGAGAATCACCCAGAGAGAAGTTGTTTCCCGTTCACTGGCAAAAGACAAACTGGGCGTAATAAATTCGAATTTAATAATTCCGTCTCTATTTAGTTATGCGTGAGATTTGACATCGAGTATTGTTTTATGTGTCTCATTTTTCAAAAATAATCCCGAGATTTTTTTATTTATTTGTCCTTAAAAAAGTATCCTGACACTTACTTGTAGCAAAAGTAACTGGATTGACTTTAATTCCTGATTTAAAAGAAGGTTTAATAGGCTTAGATAAAGAAAGCTAGTTTGAGATCTTGAAAGAATATGATTTGAGGACAAAAAGAAAATCGAATATTTTATTAAAGGGTTACTTCATCTCTTGGGCAAACGGTTGACAGAAATAATTTTGATGTTAAAGAGCGTTCAGAAGTTTAATCTCTGGGGGTTTCATGTAAAAGAACGTGTGATTTATTAAAACAAAATAATTGTTTTATTTTATAAATATTTTTTTAATTATTTTTGATGTCATATGTCTCCGTGTATAAGTCAAATTTTTCTTTACAAATTTATAACACTACAGAAGTTAGACAACAACAAAAAAAAAGCAGTTTGGACATATTATGAAAATGGACTGGAAAAAAAAGTAAAAAGAGGATTAGATAGAAAACAAGAAGGCTCGAGTTATAGAGGAGAAACTAGAAGAAGATGGAAGGAAGAAATTGATTGGACATGAGATTACTTAAAATTAGTAACCACGAGAAAAAAAGCGACTAACCTAAAGGAACAGCCCGAAATATTTTATTAATATTTTTTTAGAAAGCAGAAAAACTCCTGGATAAAGTATTGGGAGAAAGTTTTCCTTCGTGAAGGACTCTTTGATGGAACCAACCAGCATTTGCGTTACAAGGAGAGGAAAACCACTAAATCCTCCCACGGTTAGCCCGACGGTAAGGGGACTCAAACCCATAATCCATCTACCACTGAATATATTTTACGTTAACATTTTGTTTGCTGCGATGACTGCGTATCGACCAGCATCGCTGGGACTCGAACCTGTTTCACCTCATTGGAAGGCGAACACTCTATCTCCTGAGCTACCACGTCTGAGTCCAAAATATTAAAGAGAGCCACGGCTCTGCAAGGGCTGTAGATCCAGCATTTTGAAGACATTAAAAAGCAATCAAAGTGATTTACTGAAATATGAGCTGCTTTTAAACATCTGCAGAAAGAAATTAATGAAACTTCTTTTGGTCTTAAATGCTTGCAATAATGTCTATCAACTTACAAATAAAATTAGGCTTGGTTCCAAGAAATATCTTTTGATTAGATATAGTTTAATGAATTAATATAATCCTAAAAAGCTGAAGCAGAAAAATATGCTTGATGAAAGAACAATGAGTATGGTTATGAAAATCGATACGCTTGGAGCATTCAAGAATAGTTGCCCATTTTCAAGACTCACCAATGTGAATGAGGAATACAAAATTGATTTGAAATGAAAACTAATTAAATTTGCTGATGAAAATTGGTAAATAAAGGTGAAAACAAAACTAGAAATTACAGAAATTAAAATTTGGAGGTGAAAAAACAAAATCTAGCATCAAAGGTGCAATGTCTAAAGTGACAAAATTTCGAAACCATGAGTTGAAGACAAATCCACAGTGCATCATCGAGAAATTTTGCGATTCAAGGAGACTCCTGCATTTTTGTAAAATAATTACTATTTTCATTTTTAATTGATAAATATTACTAGAAACAGAACCACTTTCATTAAATTTTATTTCATTAATAAGCAGTTTTGACATATTTTATGATATTCCTCATTTACGTTACGTTACGTTAAATAAATGAGCACTTAATTATTTAAATTTGTTATTTTTTAATGAAATTATTTTCAGACGAGTATGGAGTTTTCAATTTCAAAATGATGATTTTTTGTTTGTACTTTCTGTAAATCAAAATTATCTTTCTTTTTATATTTTACTGTTTATAAAAAAGGAATAAAAATTTTCAGATAAACTCGATTTCGGTACAACTGCTGAAATTCGAGAACTGCCCTCGGGATTGGAGGATGCCTTGTCATCTCAGCGGTGTCCGAAAGAGGCAAATCAAAGCAAAATGCATTTCCACTTGCTATGGAGAGGTAGTGGGGAACGAATGTTGTTCATAAGGGAAGCGGCATTCATATGAATGAAACAGGATTCCAGAGTATCAAGATGAGATCATTAATATCATTATTCCCTTAGATCATTTATATATCATCATTATTGTTTTCATTGTTCATCTTATATGTTTGAAAAATTTAAGTGTTCATTTGAAACAGATTTAGTTAATTGCAAATAAGAAAAATCATTGTTGTTGTTTATTACTTGAAAAAGAAACCCAGCCTTATAGCTTTAAAAATGAAAATAACGTGAACAATAGGGTTCTACAATATGATGTATCCTTCTGAACACTTCATAGAGAAATAGTACATCTTCTTTAAGAATGAAACCAGAAACACTTGAACAGTCGGATTGTGAACTCTTCTAAAGACTTATCTAGACTTATCTTATCCCCATCAGGAGTCATTTTGCAAAAAAAAAATGATGCCATTCCAAAGGAAATAATTTTCAATTGTTGAGTATTGTTCAAAAAGTATGTGTAAAATTTTTCGGGGATTAAAATTTCCCCCTTTTTCATTGGTATGATTAATCCTTAGCAGAAGTGCAAGTCATACGAAATGGATGCAAATACGAAAGATATGGATACAAATAATATACATTAGCCCCCAATATGCTTAAAAATATGAAGCTCCATCATTATTTAGGCATTGGTGCAGTTGTACAGTATATACTTGACGTGACAACAGATATGTTTCTAGCATCTCTCAGAGCTATCAGAAATTTTATTTCGTCCTTTGCTCCGTTGAAATACATGTTTATTTTATTTTGAAGTGTGAATTATAAAAATTGCGAGCTATCTGATGTGAAAAGTATTCAATCGAATTTTTCAACAAACACAAAAGTGAATTCCCAATTGATCATTGGGGGGGAACGATTCCTAGAAAGCTATCCAAGTACTGAGGACAACAATGTCTTAGACTGTAATATACATAAAAATTTATTACATTTTATTTAATAAATACTTTTAAAGATTAGTTTACTTCTCAAACTGAAATTGCTCACTTATTGTTCAATTTTAAATCTTGAAGTAAATGATGATTTGTACGCATGTGATGCCTGCATAATAGCATTTGGAAATGGTTTCAGATTTTTTTTGGTAAAACTAAGTATCAATAAACTCGTTTGTAAATGATTAAAGTTGCAAGTAATTTCTTGGTTGATTTTTTTATAAGAACCTGGGTAAAACTGTTGCCAAATTTTCCATATTGATTAATAGTTAAAGCAAACCTAAATTTTAGAGGTAACAGTATAAGACCTCGTAAAAAACATGCATGACACCAGCAAGTTTCACATATTCTGAAATATTTTTCAACATCTAGTCTACTAAGTCTAAGTCACAGTTCATACTATTGTAACAAGTGGGAATGGTAGTTTTCTCATATGTGCTGTCATTTGCAAACACTTCCGCATGAATAATCAGAATTATGACATTTTCTTTCTTTTGCGGCTGCATATTAAATCTTTTGTTTCCATTTTCCAGTGCAAAAGATTAATGTCATAACGAAGAAGTGACGTTGAAAATAGAAAGAAAGTTCTTCTTGTTCAGACGTACTGTAACAATAATGTGGTCTTTTTCACCATGGAAACATTTATCTGCAAGTCTTGCAAAGGTAAAAGAAAATTTTTTAGTAGCTTAGCTTTGTCCTGATTTCATATTTGCACAATATTTTCCTCATGTTGTTATTCAGTTGGCTGATTTTCAACGTGCTCGAAAAAAAGTAGATATTCAATGGTTTTTTTCTTCTTTTTTTTTGGATTTCATATCAGTTGAAAGCAAGAATGGAGTCAAAATTATACATTTTCTTCATCATGCGATAAATTTTTACTTTAATTTTCACGGCAATATTTTACTTCACCAACAATTATTTCTTATCTAGATAATAACAAAAATAACTATTTATGATCCACATATAATATGTTTTTTTTTCTACCTCAAATTAACGCTTTTAGTCCCAAATTTTTACTTTTCATTAAAAAAAGAATCTAAAATTTTCAAAATTTCCCATTTCGCATTCAAAATAACATAGCAAAACTAGTGCTTTTTTCATCATTTGTAAATTAAAATTTCGAAGGATTCCAAATTGTATCATTCGGAATGAAAAAGTATGTTATGAAAAAAATTACTCACGCCATTTCGAATTAGTACCTTTTCCTATCCAGGTCGTCTAGGTGTGATTTGTCAGGTTTTTACTTCCCGAGATTTCTGAGCAGTAGTTGAACATCTAGATGGGGTAAACTGACTAAGACGGACTTGGTTGGCATCCGGCTGTAGTGTCTAAGAAGATGATTTCAAATCAGTGTAAGAGAATGATTAATTTTTCGTTTTCTTTTACTCTTAAAAAAGACTATATATAAAATGTACAACTTGTTTTTATTCAGTGGGAAGAGCCCAGTGAGCAAGTTTTATAAAAAAAGGACATTATAGAGCTCATTACCTTGTTATTCTCAACTTCCAGTGATTTAAATTGGAATCAAACTTAGCTACAAATAAAAATGTTGCAATTTCCAAAAATGAAAAAAAATTCTTAAAATACTGTTTTGATTATTTTACTTTAATCTATAAATATAACTAAATAAAAACATCGCTCACCGGCAAGAAAAAGAGATTTTATATCAACAACTTTTTTGGATTTGTGTAAGCTCAAAGGAGCATCATTGTTTCATCAACAGATATGCAGCGCAGTTCTTGGCGAATTATAAGTGGTTTTTAAAATATGTACTTGGTTAGAGAATTGTTTGTTGATAAAATTTCTTCCCATTTGGAATCAATGGGAACTTTAGGTAAGGTGATAAAATACTTTAAATGTTATTTTTCCATTCGGCATCAGAAGAGTTGAAAGGGTGTTAAAGATTTTCTTATTGTATGAGGAATGATTTTAAATTCAAGAAGATACACGATTGGGTGAAATCAGTATTGAAGATAACAATTCTTGACTCAGCATCCCATAAATAGTGTGGAATTGACCAGACTTGTTTAGAATCTATGACGTCCAGTTAACATATTCGAAAGCTGTAAGGTTATGTTGATGACTCTACCTTTCGCCGCCCCTCACAATGTGTCAAAATGCCAGATAAGGATTATTCGATTAATGTGGAACTAGAGCTGCAATTCTCGAATATTGGCCGACAACAGACTTTAGTGATGCTCTAAAATAGCTAATTAATATATATTACTGATTAATACAGGGTTTAATAAATTTAGTGGTTTTCATGCAAAGGAGTAGAAATTGATATCTACGGATAAAAGTCGTAAAATTGAAAGGCATTAAAAAATTTTTTTAATGCTGAAGTGTAGGAATACAATCTTAATAACCATTTCGTTGTTTAATTAAATAGCCCTGAATGTCGCCCTTTAAAACAACTTAAAACTGTTATTATAACTTTACTATTTAGAAACAGAATTATAAAAAAGGATATAATTCCCATGAAACATTACTAAAAAGAGCTTGTTTTAAATGCATTTTATGAAAAGTAAAGGCGCTTAAAGATTCCTACACCATATTTAAATAATATCATTAACTGTTCAATTTTTTAAAAAACACTAGTGTCTAATGCGACCAAAATCCAGTTTAAATAGCAGTCAAATATATTTCATGCATATGCTTAAGAAATTTATTTCATGTATTTAACTCATATCAAATACATTTCATGCATGCATTTGAGGAAAGTGCAGAATTTGCAAAATAAAATTTATATGATGCTTTAAATTTTATCAGCCTAACATTTTCATCACTCATTCAAAATGATTAAATGATAAAAACTCTTATAGATGGATAGATTGAACTAGGAGCCGAATTCTCTATTGTTTTTAAAATAAACACTTGAAGTTATAAATTTCAAATCAAGCAAGCAATTATCCTTTTTTTAGAATAAGTAAGTATAAAGAAAGATATATAAAGTTGAAAACACGAAGAAGATATGAGAAAAAATAAACGTATAAAAAATAAGAAATTTATATAATTTTTTAAGAGAAGAAGAAAAATTATTGGTTAATAAAATATTTGTAAAGAAAACATTTAAAAAAATAAAGAAGCCGGAAAACAATATGTTTTTAACAAACATATTATGACGGGCATAAAATAACGCGCATAATTTTAGGAATTATGCAAAAGCTGAAAGTATTGTTTAATTTCATTTATATGTAGATTTCAATAATGATAGTGTATTTATGGATCGGAAATATAAATCCATTATTGACAATATATCTATGGGGGGGGGGGGGGATAGCCTGGTCGGTAGGGCGCTGGGCCCATATCCAAGAGGTCGTGGGTTCGATCCTCGCCGGCCGAAGACTCCCCGTGTAGTAAATGGTGACTGATGCACGTTAAATCTGTCGAGTCTCAAAGTCCTCCATGTTCCCACAACAAATCAATACCTCTGGGGGTACTGATCCAGGAGTTTCCTTGTCTTCTGGATTGGTTCAAAATTACAAGGCTACGGAGTTGAACGTTAGTAGTCGTAAACCCATGAAATTGGGTCGGCTGTTCAACGACGGTTATAAAATAAAAAAAATATATCTATGGACGTCAATATACCTAAAAGATTCCAATAGTGACAATACATCTAGAGATCTAAAATGACGCGCAAAAATTTAGTTATCATATAAAAGCTGAAAGTATTGTTTAATTTCAATTGTAAGTAAATTTCAATAGTAATGATGCATTTATGGATCTAAAATATAACTGCATTACAGGCAATATTTATATGGACGTCAATATACCTAATAGATTTCAAAACTGACAATACATCTAGAGATCTAAAATGACGCCACAAAAATTCAGGAATCATACAAGAGCTAAAAGTATTATTTAGTTTCATTTATGCGTAGATTTCAATAGTGATAGTGTATTTACGGATCTAAAATATAATTGCATTACGGACAATATATCTATGGAGGTCAATATACCTAATAGATTCCAATACTGACAATACATCTAGAGATCTAAAATGATGCGCAAAAATTCAGGAATCATATAAAAGCTGAAAGTATTGTTTAATTTCAATTATACGTAGATTTCAATAGTAATGATGCATTCATGGATCTAAAATGACTCATGTAAATTTTAGGATCCTATAAAATCTGATATTTAATTTCAGTCTTTCGTAAATTTCACTACAGATAATCCGTTTGTGGATCTAAAATTCCTCTCACGATTAGCGAAGTCCTAAAATAGTATTTCTGTATATATTACGGGTAACTGCTGGGTAATTATTAGTAATAATCACTCAAAACACGTACACTTCAGAGTCATCAAATGATTCTATATTTCTTCAGTTGATCCTAACTCCTCGGGATCAGTTCTATTGATCCCAAAAGTTCTAACATCTGGCTTTATGTGGTGCATTATTTATCCTGTTTGTCCTGAATACATACATTCTTGATCTTCCATAGAATAAATCCAAAGTGTTCCTGTTCAGGAAAAAAACTTTCAGGGGTTATTTTAAGACAACTACTATAAAGTTATCGGCCTGTGAGAACAAACATCAAGGAGAATGTCCTTCTTATCTCTAATGTTAAGCATAAAGATACACGAAAAATATCTCAGAACTGAGTAAATGCACATTTAACTCACAAGTATAAATGAACCTAGCCGTGAGACTTAATTTATATTATTCTGAACGAGCTAGTTTTATCAAAAATCCTTACGCAACATATACAATTCTTTAAACTAAGGAGAAAAACGTCAACTTTAAAGATTATGCTAATTTTTGAGACATGGTAATTACTGTACAGGATGATTCTCTAGGAGTGATTCCAACTTTCAGGAGGGGCACACATAGCTAAAACAAGTTTGATATGAAACAAAACAAATTATTTTTTTATGTATCTGAAATATCATCTATCTATTCTTATCAATTCTTTATCTATTCGTTTTTCAAATATACATTTTATAACATACCAAAACTTTTCTTTCAAAACATACACATTTTAATAGTGTGCACAATAAAACTACCACAATTTTAGTACTTTATGGACCCTAAGAAATTCAAATATGGTATAAAATAAACTTTTTTTTCCATTTTTTTTAAAAAAATTATGCGTTTTCAGAATACACAAAGACATACAAGTACACAACTGGTCAAGGCGTTAGCGTGCCTGACTGTGAAACCAATGGTCGCAGGTTCGAATACCGCTCGGGGCATATCTGTCTTTGTCTGTGTTTGTTTTCTGTTGTGTGATTAAGGCAGTTTCAAAGGTGCCAACCGGTTGACACGAAATAAACAACACTTCCGGTATCCTCCGTGGCGAGGAACGTAATAATTTAGTGTCAGCAATTGGAAAAAAATTGCTCATACGGTATCACAGACATTTCTTGCTATTTCAAAACATAAATTTTTTTAAATAATATACACATTAAAATAATAATAATTTCGCATTCTTCAATTAATAATTTATCATTTTGCTGATGCAATTCAAATATGCTATGGATTCTTACATGAAATATGCCAACAAATTCAAATATGCTGTAAGAAAGCTATTTATTTATCTAAATTTTAATTTCTCTTTCTTTTTTATTGATGAGTTTTCGCTGCACGGGATGATTCTTTCCTCCAAAATATATATTTTTCATGGTACCTGGATTAAAATAGTCCAAATCTAAAAATTTTTTATTTGAAAAAAAAAAGACTCAGCTATTTGACGTTATTATTTTTTTTTCTTCAAAATTTTATTTTATGGATAATTTATTAACTTCCAAACTTAAACAAAATATAACCAAATATTGTACTTATTGTTAAATTTCTTAGATTTTCGGGAAAGGAGAAACGCTGTATGTGAACCATTTATGGGCTGCGTCCTATTAAAAATGCAATGTGATCAGAAATTATGAACATTTCTCGTTTATTTTGAAAGAAGCGATATAAATTGAAATACATAATTTAATGAACGGAAACATTTAGTAAAATGTTCTTAATTTACTTTATTTTATTAAATGTGTAACTGATGTACTTTTTGAAAATACGTCTAAGTAGTTTATTTGAACAAACTCATCAAAAATTCTAACAGACTCGTAAAGAAGTTTTAAGACTACTACATCGTGTCGTCTTTCAATTTTTCCCAAATAACTAAAATTACTGCAAAATTCTTTCCATTTTTGCCATCCTTCTTACCAGTGCTTACAACGGAAACTTTTGTTCGCGACGCAATCTGAGTTTTAATTTAACGAACGAAATATTTGAAATATGAAATAGTGTAAATAAATTGTGTTCGTAAAATTAGTGAAACAGGATTATTCGAACTGCCAAGATTGAGCGCAGATCCAATTAATCTTAATAAACTGTGCAAACGAATGTCATTCCTTTCTGTCAACGCGTCTCACAAAATGCAGTTCGGAAAAGTGAACATCTGGAATTTCCGTCCCCGAGAATTATCGATCTGTTTTAATTATTTATGGAAAGAAGTCTTAAGTTATTCAAAAGCCAAATGAACGACAGAATTTTTTTGCCTGTCGTTCTATCCCTACATCTGTCAAGGATTAATTTGATTAATCGAGTTTGTTTTCTATAAAGAAAAACTCATAATTCTAAGAACTTAACGAATTGAGATACTGCTGGTTCTCTAATACTTTTGCAAAAGTTGAATTTGAGAAAAAAAAAGTATTCATAAGTTGAATTTATCTAAAACGAATAAATATATATGTATTATACCTTCTATGCAAAGTGTAAAAGGACTAGTGTAAAAGGACCTTTACTAAGGTGTAAAAAGACTAGTGTAAAAATACTAATTTGATCAATATCTTCGAAAACGAGTTTATTATAAATTTAAAATCCCTACTATTAACTTTCAAAAAATACTGAACCTTAATTTGTACTACAATCATCCACAAAGTTACAGCTTTTTTTTGCTCAAGAGGTGATAACAATGGATAGACTAATTTAAGACTTTGAACGCGTTTATCTCAAAATCAGATTTTCTCACATTTTATACCACCTTAAACACGTTATCTCATGTTGTTTTTAAAATAATTGTCTACGATTTTTCATGGGTGTTTATAATTGTACCACGTATGCTTTGAACTACAGTCTAAGAGAAAAAAAGTAGAATTTCATTTTTTACACATGTTTTTTTTTCAAAGACAAGTAAGGAAATTTTTTAAAATTGGCTTTTTTAACTACATTCATTCCAAAAATCAGTAGTAATGTACATTTTCTTTTAAGGTAATACTTCAAAATATAGTTGATAGTCTTCTGAATAAAATCCACTTAAGAATTTTTGTTTTTGGTGATAGAAATATTTTTACTCTGTTTTAGCGCATATGCAAAGAAGTGCATTACTTTTTACTTAAAAATGGTCATTTAAATAAGAGTAATAATATTTTTTTGCTAGTTTTTTTAAGTGTTTGCACATAATAAAACAAATAAACTAGTTTTTCAAAATTTTATATTAATATTTCGTTAAAAAAATAAAAATTTCAAAACTAGTGGGATACCATAAATATTTCTAGGATTATATAAACAGTAAGTTGTACATTTACATTGATCTACGGTGGGACAAAAAAAATGGACTACCCTGAATTACTTTCGATCTAATGATTGGATCTAGGATTCAATTCTTTCTAGGACTCAATTTTAGGTTACGAAATCAGACACAAAAACGTACTTTCTCTGAATAAACGAAACTTTTTTCACCAAAAATATAGGGGGTAGCCGAAATTTTGGAAATATGCTCCCCATAGTTCGATCAGGAGAGTCATTGGAAGTTTGGATACCCTGATATTAGTTTTTCTTCTTCTTCTCATTGGCACGACAGTCCAGGATGGGCCTTGGCCTTCTCAACAAGCCTATGCCAAGACATTCTTCCCTTAGCCAAGGTTCTCCAGTTAATTATCTTTAAAATTTGTAGGTCCTTTTCAAGGCAGTCTAAAAATCTTAGGTTTGGTCGTCTTCTTTTTCTTGTACCTGTTGGCCACGCACAGAAAACTTTTTTGGTTGTCCTGCTATCCTCCATTCTTATAATGTGGCCTGCCCATTTAATTCTTTGAATTTTGAGAAATTTAATGACATCAGGTTCTTTATATGCTTTGTGTAGCTCCGTGTTTGATCTTCTAAACCAGGTATCGTAATATTAGTCTTTACTTTGTGCATATTTCACCATATCTCGAGAGCTTTTTAAGCGAGTTAAAACATTTTTGCACATTTTGCACAGAGTTATAAAATTCGTTTTTCAAAAGATAATTCTATGTAAAAAAATTAATTTTAGTAAATATTTATTAATTTTTATTATTTCATTAAATAAAAATAGAAAAACGCTTGAGCTGCAAGATATAACAATTTTTTCATCATTTCATAGTAAGCAATTATGCATGGCAAAATACAAAATTTGTGCAAAATCGCTGAATAGTTTCTAAGAAATCGAATTTTAAATATCTAACTTTTTTAAAATTCAGTTTCTCAGGAACTATTCAACCAATTTTTCTCAAATTTTGCATTTTGACTTGCAAAAATACATTATGTAAAGTCATGCAAATAATTGTATACAATTCAAGCAATTTCAAAATGTTTTTGACCATTCTGAAGTAAAATAATAAAGAATAATAAACACTTACTAAAAGTTACTTTTTACACAGAAATATCTTTGGATAAACGAATTTTATAATTGTGTGCAAAAATTTTTCAATTCGCTTAAAACGTTCTCGAGATATGGTGAAATACGCAAAAAGTCAAATTAACATTAAGGATCCAAATTTTGTATCGCTTTCCTGGCCAAATTATTTGGACCGTATATTCCAGATTTCGTCGACCCTCTATATTTTTGGGGTCAGAAATCCGAATCCATTGAAAAAATGAATGTTTTTGCAGAGAAAGTACGTTTTGTGTCAGATTTCGTAATTTGAAATATAGTTTTGCACTCATTATATAGCATATTTGTAATCATCCCCTTGTACCATTAATATTGAGTCCTAGAACGTGAAGATCCGATCATTAGATCAAAAGTTATTCAGGGTGGTCCATTCTTTTTTTTCCCAGGAATCCGTCAAAGCTTAAGTGAGCGACTAGAATTGAAAAGTGTCAATTTGGCTGTCTACGTAATCTGTATTTTCATTCAAATTCAATTCTAATTCCAATTCACTTCCATTGCCAATTCAATTCTAATTTCAATTTAATTCTAATTCCAATTCCATTCTAATTCAGCTTCAATTCAAATTCAATTCAAATTCCAATTTAATTCTTATTTATTTTAATTCAATTCTAAGTCAAATTCAATTCTGATTCAAAAATGTTCTACAGGTTGGCATAAAGTTGATTTAATTGCTATTCATTGAACTCAACTGGACGACCAGATCAAAGTGCATCTAGGTTCTTTCAGCAATGACATTCTCACCACATGCAACACAAATATCACGAGCAGCTTTAGAACCTTGATTAAAAGTTAAAAGATGGAAGTATAAGAAATAGATATTTTTCTCAAAAATGACATATCATTTTAGAAATCAAAACAATTAACATGAATAAACTTAAACAAAACCAATTTAAACTTAAGTTCTGGTGGAACAAAACATTTTCCTTCAAATTATCTAAATCATTATGCCAAAAGCATTTAATAACACGTGGGTTGTTAGCATTACAAAAAAGGAGGAACACAGTGACTATCCCAATAATTATTTAAACAATACTGCTGTGTTAATAATCACAGGATTTAAACATCAAAAATACATGTGCGATTTAAAGGACATTAAAATGCCATAAATATGTAGTAAATCTCATGGCATGCCAGTGGAGTTGTTCTGCTATTCAAATAAGGCATCCACACTTTCTAATTAGCATAATGTGAGTCACAAACGTCAGTGTTTACCTGTAATGCATTCTTAAGAGAAAGATATTTTCGCTACAACAAATTTCAAAGGAAAATTTCAATACACTTTGAGATATCTTGACAGATTGTGATAATATATCTGATTTTATTAACTTAGTTGAATTCAGGGTGGTTAATATTAAAATGAGAGACTTCCAGTTCCGCTTTAATGAACGAATCCCAATGAATCGTAAAATATGTGTTATAGATCGTGGGACCGTGGTTTCCGTCATAAAACATAATAGTTATAATCTTGCCATCAGGGGTTGTAATAAAGCAGAAAAAATAAAATAAAGATTAGGTAACAGCTGAAAATTTTAAGAATTACAGAATATTTCATTATTTGTACACCTGTGTGGGTGCATATTTTGACAGTCAACAATATGCATGTACGAATAATTTTCGTTTGGTTTAACCGTGCAATATGATCGATTACCATAATA
This sequence comes from Parasteatoda tepidariorum, assembly GCF_982258835.1. NCBI lineage: Eukaryota > Metazoa > Arthropoda > Arachnida > Araneae > Theridiidae > Parasteatoda > Parasteatoda tepidariorum. The sequence goes on along the minus strand of NC_141760.1, from coordinate 8,525,383 downwards.
TCTATTTTTTTGGACAGAAACTCCGGATTTCAGGTCTAATTAACATATATTCGGAGTTATTTTGGACCTGTTTGGTAGAACCAGTGTTAGAAGTACTTAAATATTCAATATCTCAATCACTTGCTCAGGATTGTCATCATGCTATAAATTTTCAAAATAAAACGCGCAGGGACTCATAGGGAATTTTTTTTTGTAATTTATTTATGCTTGATATACTGTAATTGAATCTTCACACCATTACAAACTCCAAACGTTCAGTGACTTTTGTAAAATGCTTCGACAAACCATGCCTATGTTTAAGCTGAACCTTAATATCGCATAATTAAGTGTTAGAAACGATTAACTTGTTCGGTATAATGGATGATTTTAACACATTGCTAGTGTTCCGAATTTAATGTGCATCGATATGTATAGTAACAAATTCCTTTACTCTCATTACATGTTGATTATGGAAAGTTTGCATGAAACAAATTAACAGGGAACTAGAATTACGGATGTTTATAATATAAATGATTCAATTTTTTGATATACACTACATGCACCAATTTGTATGGTAACAAATTCGTTAAATTTCACTACATGTTGTTTACGGAAAATTTATATGAAAAAATTAACAAGGAACTAGACGTATGGATATTTCTGAAATAAATAATTCAATTTCTCGATATACGCTACGTGCTCCAATATGTATATTAACAAATTTGTTAATTCTCAGTATATCTTGTTTATGGAAAGTTTATATGAAACAAGTTAACATGGAATTAGACGTTTGGATATTTCTAAGATAAATAATTCAATTTTTCGATACACGTTACATGCCTTTACAATATTGTTATTTCCAGGTATCATTCTTAAGATATTGAGATTAAATTTGCTTTTCGAGTATGCTTTAGAAATATTACATTTTTGAAAACCATCAAAGTGCGCGAGACATGGTATATTTGACTTTAAAATAAACTTAATACTTTTGAGATGTGAGCGCGTCCACCTGTAACGAATACACATCTGGGTTCCAGGTTTTTTTATTGTTCCGAACACGATCTATGGTTATGTTATAGATGAAAAAAACTGTTTTATATTTAGAATACCAAACAATTTTGTATACAGAAGCGCGAAATATAAATTTGAGAAAATTTTATGTCAAACTAAGGATCTTGAGAAAGAAGGTTCTTATTTTCTTTTTTGAGACACAAGTCGGTTTCGAAATATATTTTCTCTTAAGAATTCTAAATTACAAAAAAATATATACTTGCAAAAATTTTAATTTTACATGGGACAAATGAAGTAAATTTTTTTAGTAATAGAGATTTTGTAGGTTCATATACAATTTGCAATTTTCATTGGAGCCGAAAACAATGTCTTAATTATAAAAAGGCAGAAGTGATTTGTAAAATATGTTTTTTAATTAGTTTTCAAAAATGCATTTCTGACTTTTAGAACAATGAAAGCATTTCAAATTTAATTCCATAGTATTCTGTGTTTGGACACTGAATATTGTACTTCATTATAGTACCGAAACGAATGTATGTCTATTCAAAAAGTATCAAATGGTACTGAAACAATCGTTTATTTGATTCAAAAAGTACTAAATGGTACCGAAGCAATCGTATGTCAAATAATGTGACATTACTTGCTCATGTTTCACGTTGTTTTAGCATAAAAAGCAATTGAAATTTTAAAAAAAAACTAGTACGTAATTGTATTTTTCCATGGTGAAAAAACAACGTTCACATGTGAGTTATTTTATAACAAATTTACATCATGAAAACATTATGAAATTTATATTATGAGTTATTTTGTAACATATTTACATTATGAAAACAATGATCCTAAGAAACAGAAAATTTTATTCATTTGTTTCTCAACCTTTCGCTAACAGCTGGTAAAAAAAGTAGACCAGAATGTGTTGATCATGCTGAGCACCATAAGCAAAAGGTTAAATTATAAATTTAGAAAAAAAGCAAAAACAAAAAAGAAACAAAAATAGGTGTACATTCTGAGATTAACAAAACATGAATGCTAGAAGCAATAAACAGGAACTTGTAAGGAAGTTTTACATGCACATAAACAAATTCATGAAACTAGAATAAGAACAAGTGCAACAAGATCCAAAATGGCATTTATGTGTACCAAAAATTTTTAATACATATTAAGTTGATTCATAATTAAAGTTTGCATAGAAAAAATATAAATTCAGTTTATTTAAAAACGTGATTTTTATGTTGTATGATGAGTAGTACAACCTATTATTAATCGTGGGTTTTTTGCAAATAAGTTAGATTTGGAGAGGGTACGATAAGTTGCATAACACAAATATTAAAAAACAGTGAATTTAAAAGAAATTTTATAATTTTCTTACTAGGTATCCATAATGCAATGGATATTAAGTATTTTAAATCTTTAATCAATAGAATCTTTTTCTATTTATATATGAAATTAACGTATGGAAAAAACTTAAACATTTTAACCCACGTATACGTAAAGAAATGTATTAAGTCTGGATTACTCACAAAAATATATTATTCAATAACTTCAGTTATTTTTCTCCTAAATTCTTCATTATTATTTCAACCGTTTTTCAGAAACCTCAGAATAAAGGTTCAAACGGAAGTAAAAAGATTCCTTTTTAATAATTATGAACCAAGCCTGTTATAACTTTATTTTTTTCCATGCATATTTCACGAAATAAAAATTGGTTTACATTACAAATTTTTATTTACATTGAACGGCACCCTGCCAGCCCTGCTATATGCATTATATTTTGTCTATTCAGTTTTATGTATTTTAATTTCTTATTGTGAATTTAATATTCATAGTTTTTATGTCATGTCAGTTTACCGAAATATTTCCTATCTGTTTGTCCTTTTCTTACAAATGTAAATAATAATGAAATATTATGTAACAGATCATTATAATCAATATATATATATATTTATTATGATGATAGGCTCTAAAATTTTGACTTTGAATTTAATTTAATCTTAATTATTGTCAGAGTCTTAAGTTTAAATCCGTGTTATGCATCCACCTTTCGAGAACTTTCCCATGTGCTATGAATTGTTTAGATACATTAAACTTATATCTAAACAATTCATAAATATTAAATATTAATAAAATATATTAATTTAAATGTTATATGTTAAACAATTCATAAATGTTAATCAGTAAACCTCGCGTAAAATGTTGCACGTGGTTTACTGATTCTCCGTGTTTTTCCAGTCTCTGATTTTTGTGCAGTTTTGTTGTAAAAATAAATAAAAAATTAAATAAATTAAAACACTATACTTACAGAGAAAAATATTTAGGTAAAAAAAACCATGCTCTTATGGCAAATGCAATTCTGATAATGGAAAACACAATTCCTTCAACTAAACTAAAATAAAGCGTTATTCAAATTATTAATTTGTTATTAACCCTTTGAGACATAATTTTTATTTAACAAATTTTTCTGTTATTTTGTACTAATTTAGAATAAGTAGGTAAAAATTAGTATGCTAATAATATATAGTTATGAAATGCAGCATAAAACACCGGTATCCTTTTTTGAGGTGAATGTAAAATCTTTCATACGCAGTTTAATTCAAAACTATAATTTTTCCAATTTGCACTCTTTTGACGTACTTTAGATCTGAAAGAAACAGTTGTTCCTCATTGAAATTTCTTTACTATACAATATTAATTACGGAAAAATTTTTGAATATGAACGAAAAAAAATTGCTACTTCTTAGAGATTTTATATTTTAGTACAAACAAACTTTCAATAATCTAACAGATTTTTTTAGTAAATATGAGACTGCTTTTTTAATTATTAAGAAATACCATAATATATTTTTGCTTGCAATTAGAGCATCAGAAAAAATATACAAAAGGAACACCGGTGTCCTGTCTACATCAAAGGGTTAAAAAATTCATCCCAATAAACTAAAGCAGTAATATATAATTTGATTAATAACTTCGTTTGCTTTAAAAATATACAAATTCCGAATAACAACAAAAAATTTTCAACCGCTCAACACAATCCTACATTTTATAACCATTGCTAAACGTGAATGAGAAGAAACAAAAGTGATTTCAATAATACAATGTAATGTTGCCAGCGAAAATTGGAAAAATAAATGTGAGAAACTTAACTAGAAAAACCACAGTGGCCGAGAAAGCAAAAGATATAAAAACAGAACAGGTAAAACGACAATGACCGATAAAGGCAAATCAGGGTAAAATGCATTTCCACGCGCTATGGAGTGGTAGTGAGGAACTAACGTCATCAACTCGTCTTTCCTCAACACCTTTCCATAGAGCGTGGAAATGCATTTCTTCCTGATTCGCCCCTCTCTGCCAATGTGCTTTTTCTTGCATCCGGGATTGCAAAAGGATTCGAATATATTTTTTTATATATATATATATATATATATATATATATATATATATATATATATATATATATATATATATATATATATATATATATATATATATATATATATATATATATATATATATATATATATATATATATATATATATATATATATATATATATATATATATATATATATATATATATATATATATATATATATATGTATATATCAGGTTATCAATCTGAATTATTTTGTATCATCTCAAATTATAATACTGTTAAAAATACCAAGTTTTACTACATTTACTATCAAACAGCATGGGAAAAAAAAAAACAGCATATTTTATTGTGAATTTTTATTGTTAATTCTTTCGTCAATACCAAAGCACTGCGATTAAAATTCACGTGCTTTTTGGTGTTTCTATAGACCAGAAACGAAGTAAATTTTGCCATTTTTCTGGTAGTTTTGACTTTATTTTTTTCTCAGTGAAATTTTTATAGAAACAGTAAGTATATAGTGAAAAATAATAAAGCAAAGCCACTCATCTAAAACATAAATTGATTTTTAAAAGAAGAGTGTATTGCACTGAAAAAAGACTCTCTGTCTCAGAAAAAGTTAGCAGAAACCGATAATTTCTTTCCCTTTCAGCTAACTCGAAGGCACACAAAAGGGGAACAGCTGGTAATCGCACGTAGTTTCGGTTGCCACAAAATCAACCCCCATCGGATTACACGCAGTCATCAAAACATTATCAGAAGACAACAAACGGATGTCTCATCCCGTTGTTATGGCAACGGTCATGGTGATGGGGGGACACCAGCATGGAAAAAAAAATCTAACAATAATAATATGTCGCGTGGAAGGGGCGAATGTGACGGAATGTTTCATTTGTATGTAGCCACATTTCCAGATGAAGCCACGTTCTTATCGAATAGAAAGGGGAAAAAAAAGGAAAGATATTTCCATTCCCACCAAATAAATCTGTGGTGCATCTGACAGTTTTACCTGAAGTAGAGGTGACTAATATTTTGTTGTATTAGATAGGCAGGTTCTGTGTCAGAATCCTGGGTGTGACAAATCTGTCAAAAATTGTTTGTCGAACGTTGAGATTTGATACTCTTTAATAAAATAATTATCAACTAACTTTTTATTAAAGTTTTTTTTCAATGTCTGTTCATCTAAGTGGTACGAACAGTTTTGAATAGAAGCAAACGAGGATATCTTTTTCTGTGATACAAATCAGAAAATAAAGAAGTCTGACACCGAGTCACATTTTTTTTCCAACTCACTTTACTTTTATGCTTGTATTCGATATCTACCAATCAAAATCTTTTATTTTATAACTGCCGTTGAACAATTTTGAGTTTACGACTACCAATTTCAACTCCGTAGCCTTGTAATTTTGAACCAAATCCAGAAGGCAAGGGAACTCCTGGAGAAATTTGCCTTCGTGGAGGCCTTAATGAGGAAACTAACCAGCATTTGTGTTACATGGACAGGAAAGCCTCAAAAATCTACCATGGTTAGCCTGATGGCAAGGAGACTCTACCACTGAGGATATTTTACGAAAGCACTATGGTCGGTGCGAGCCGTGTGAGATTTCATATCGACCAACCATCGCTGGCGAGTGCTCTATTCCATAAACCACCACAGCTCAATCAAAATATTTAAAACTCTGTAGGAACATTGCGTATAATGGCAATACAAATCTCAATCGTTTTCAGATCGGTAAAAGCTGAAATGAATGCCATGTTATCCCCATAGGGAATTTATTGTTAAATTGTTAATATGAATTCTGACCTTTTCTGACAAACTAATAAGTTACTAAAAATTATATTATTATTGTTATTATTATAATGCAAATAAGACAATAAATACTAATAATAGCAATGGGGTTTCTAAAGCTTCATTTGTGTTCTATTCTGAATGGCCAGTTCATTCTTTTCTTGATCTGTACCAAAGGAATTTATTGTGATAGTATCGACGAAGGATATTCATCTTCAATTTCCCCTTCAACTACTCTTCGGCTAGTTAGAGTGCTCAAATGTGAGATAAACTTTTGCGCATATGGATAATGAGTTTCAATCGTTTTGTTAGGTGGTACAGGAAAAATCCATTACTTTGACGTAAACAAACTGGTAGACACAAAATTGAAAAATAAATAATGAAATAAAAGAAAGGATATAAAGCCTACACTTTTCAAGTGGAATGTGAAGAGAGTAAATAATTTTATTTTTGTCTCACCGAAAATGAAAAACGTGCGAAAATAAGCGAAATGAACGAATCTCAATAGCAATGAGCTCCTATCACAACTGAAAATCTCTTCCAGGTCTTTCAAAAGTGAAGCCTTTTCATGGTTTAGGAGGGAGAAATGTATATTCATTTTGATCATTTCTTAGTTTCTTTAATAAACATAGTTATACGATTTTTTCTATTACTTTCTTCAATTATATTTTATATTTAAATTGAGTATATTCGCCCAGTTTTAAACTATCCAAGCAAATAAATAATAAATTCAAATAAAATAAAATCAATTGGAAGAAGACATCGAGGTTTATTAATTTTGATACAACAGATATTGGTAGCAGGCATTGTATTAAATTAACAGTAACATGTCAACTGAATGCAGATGTTGACATATGCATGACAAGCTGTAGTTGACATATCTAGCTTTTTATTTACTTCTTAATCATAATAAACAAATGAATTAAATTGAAGAATTTTTAATATAAATATTTTTATCATTTATAAACTATCTTCTGATGATAGGTAAAATGTTAGAGTTTCAGTACGTTTTTCTCTCCAATGCCCACCCGATTGACACTCGTCATTCAAGTATTAGACCATCTTTGCTTCCACAGTAAGGCGAAATAGTACAGTGAATGAAAGAACATCCATGTCTTGTCCGAGATTCGAAGCAAGGACCTTTCTGATGTGAGGTCACCCTGACCACAATAGAGTCCTTTCGGCAGCTTCAGTATTTTTAGAGATTATCTTAGTTCCGATTATAAGTTAGTTAATACGGTGTTTAATCTGTTTAACAATATTCTCTATTTGCGATACAATGGGCACATTTTTTTTTTACTTATTGCTGATAAATTATGACTGTTAATACGGAAAAAAGAAAATGCTGTTAAATATTATATATTCAAGAACACTAACAGCCTTATTTATATTATTTTCACTTTCCCTTTTGAAAATATTCCGCAATAAGAGATTTTACTTATAAACAGAAATTCTATAACTATTAATAACAAGTAATAATTACGGATTATAAAGGTAACAAAAAAGTGTGACTGCTGTCCAAAGGAAAAGTGGAAAATAATTTCAAGACAGTTTTCTCTTATTTTCCGGAAAAAGCCTGTAAGGAATGCCCCTGTACCTCTGATGAATTTTAATAGCTAGTTGATTTTTGCACCCAAAGTTTGACCACCAACATTTGATAGCTAGTTGATTGATGCACCCAGGTTTTGACCAAAATTTGATCAGTTGATTGATGTATCTAAATTTTGATGAAAAATGCCTTTACGAAGTATGCAAGAAAAATACATTGAACTTGGTTTAAAAAAGCATTTAAAAATTAGCTTAGCATTAAAAAATTAACTTAGTGAGTTAAAAGGAATTTAAGCATCGTAGTTAAAATTTGTTGGGCTGAATATCTCTTAAAAAATAGTTTAAAAAAATCAATAGTTTTAGGATAAACCAAATAAAATTGGAAGAAACTTTTTTTGAAAAATAAGCTAACATCAATTTGGAAATATTGTCTTTAGCTAATTTTACCCAAACAAAATAATTTTGTGTGAAGTTTTTACCATTTGACTTTTATTTGAAACTATGATTGGTTTAAATCCAAATAATCTTTTGAATTTTATCTTTCAAAATACATGTATTTTTATATTATATTTAAAACATATTAATCTCAGGTGGTTTAAGGAAGTTCGAGGTTTTTTACTGAGGGCAATACGTGCGAAGTCACGCCACACCACCTGTGGTGTCTTGACTCAAGAAGATCTATTTGAACGGCGTGAATCGTGCTGGGGGTGACAAAGGCAAACTAACGCTTAGATCTAATCTGATTCCGATAAGTGAAGAGAAACAGCAGTTTTATACTTTATTCAGTCAATTGTATATCTGTTTTTATTTCAATTACTTAATTTGAATTTAAAATATTGGAAAAAATCAATAGGGCAATTTTAGTTTAAATCATTTTACTCTTATCGAGTAAAATGTTTTGTATTATGTAAGTTATTTTGCAAGTTAGAGGAAGGTGACTTTAAAAATGGAATATCTCAGGGCGATCAAAACAATCATTGCAAGTTTCACATAATTCCTAAATGCTCCTTTAAGGAATTTAGGAAATATGTAGAGGTTAAACACCATAAATTGAAAAAGCTATCTGGTTATCTGATTAAATGTAAACATACGTCATTTTAGATGATGGCATGCATTTGCTGTTTAGGTAAACAGTATGAAGTCATTTTAAAGTAAGAAAGGTAAAATATCTGTTCGGTATTAAACATTCAAATATTAAATATTGAATTTTTTTTTAAAAAAAACTAGTTTTCAAATAACTGAATTTCCTTCGATAACACAGATTCCATGTCATCTTTGGTCCAATCAACAAAATTGCTTTCTCGAACTTCAAGTAACCCATTAATTTCTTTAACAAATGGGGAATTAGCAACAATTCGTGTCAATGTGAACTAATGTTCAAAGGGCAAACTATACGACCTTTCAAACATAATTTTTTAAAACATCAAATCTGGGACAAGAAATCACTGCTCATCTTTCGCTAAACGATTTCTTTCTCACCCCATATTGTTCACAAATGTATTTCATGCTCTGATCTGGAATTTTGAGAGAGTTTCCACATCATCAAAAACAAAAACATGATTGTTTATAACCTTACTGCTATACCATATTTTTCTTGTTCTTGACATTTTACCTACCATGAAGGTGTACCAAATTTAGGCATAATGGCATACATGTTTTATTAGAATTTCAAAAATTGTGATTTTTCATTAAGCTGTTTTTTTGTGACATTTAATATTATCACAATGAATGGGATCTCGTAATTTTATCGAAACATCAATTTATTAATATTTTTATTTAAAATCGGCGTTATTTCAGTGTTTATATTTTTTATCGTTGGGTGAAGTATATTTTATTTTTGTGATTTTAAAGCTCATGTCACAAAAATATGGCATATTTTATTTAGCGTTACAGAAATAAATAGTACAAAATGCAATAAAAAAATCAATTTTAACATCTTACCAGTTGGAGTTTCAAGAAAGAGTAAAAGAAACAATATTACGTATGTTTTTTTTTATAGATTACTCAGCTCTGTGATTACCAAAGTGAAAAACCAGGAATACGAGGGACTGTCAAATTTCTAGGTCTATTTTCACCAAAAGCGAGTCTCAATTAAAAGCAGTTTAAATCTCAACTCTAAATACACACATGAAGAATAAATAGAAATCGCAATTGAACAGGGCATCGATGCTATAATCAACGAGAGTGACTTTGGAGATCTTTGGATAATATGGGTAAAGTAACTATGATAATCAGAGAACTATTTCATTCTTCTGATGTTTATACAGAAGTGATTCTCTTTTTTTTTCTAAGTTTCAAGCCCCGAACAATTTTGTGGTGTTCGACCCCACTTTTTTTCTGTTGGGGAAAATCACGCTTTCAAAAGGACTCATCATTGCGGTATTTTCGCTCATTGTCTACGATTTTTAGCGTATTTAACGAGCTATAGCGTGTAATATGAGTCGCAGTAGACGTCGTCTTTATTAAATAGCTCACAATTTTATCAAATGAAGCAATTTTTATCAAATAATAAATTTTTCTTTTATGTGGGTCCGTTTCCATGCAACGTCATTAAAATAATTGCAAGAAAGTAATTTTCTAATCAGACGAATAAATAGTCATTATTACAAGTCATTATTAGTCATTATTATAAGAATGATTATTTTCTCTTAAAGAGTCATAAAAAGGCTAATGTTTTATAAGGTTCTATATTTTTTTCTAGTTAAATATTCTAATAAAAATGTGAATAAAGCTTATTCATTTCATTAAACTCAAAACTTTTGCATTTAAAGACTAGAGTGTTTGGATGATAGGAAAGTTGACGACTTTAATATGTTACTACTTTCACAAGAAATAATAAACGCATTTTGACATTAAATGTACTTTAAGTTTAAAAAAAGGACGAAAAGATAAGAAAATGAGATTTATTAACCATTGTATTCCACCAGAGACAATTCTCTTCTAATAACATGTACAATGTGCAAAAGGAAAAGAAAAAAAAGTTGAAAACTAGCTTTTGATTTAAACTTACTTTTTCTAAATGAACATTCATATTTTTCAAACAATTTATATTCCTGACCCTCAAAATGAAGGAGGAAATAGCTGCAATCTGGGAGATATGGTCCCAGTAGCTAAGTCAGGAAAGTGGTCCAAAGTTTAGACTCATGAATGTAAGTTTTATTTTTTGCGTATTTCACCAGATTGCATTTCTTAGGAACTATTTGACTGATGTTTTTCAAATTTTGTATTTTACCTTGTCAAATTACTATTATGTTACCTTATTTTTTTCCTATTTTAGGGTAAAGGACGAAAGAACGAATAAATAAGAAAAAGTAATGTTAGAACAAAGGAATCTAGGACATAAAGCATAAATAAAAAAAAAATGAATTAATAAATTAATAATATTTTTGAAGAAGCAAATGAATGAAATTAAATAATAAAAAGTTAAATTAAATAATAAATTAATGAAATTATAGATTAAAGACTTAACAATGAAGAAAAATTGTTGGTCAACTAATAGATAAAATCTCATCCTTTTACCTATTTATTGTGTCTGAATCATAAATAAGGAATTCTAACTGGAAAATTTTCATACCAATTGGATATCATAATATTGAATTAACAATGAAAAAAAATGTTTAAACTATCAAAAGGAATGTCTTTGAAACAAAAACATATAATAACGAAACTGATCAAACATTTCAGCCAATGCCATACAAATACTACCTATTATCGAGTTATTTGCTTTAAAGTACCTTTATTTTCTCCGAGAAATTTATCAATTTTCAAAACAAAATATCTTTCGGATAAAACGTAGAAGAAACGAGACGAGTCCTTAAAAATATTGGATTGAAAAATAGTTTTTCTTCGATGAAGAAAAAAAAATTTATAAAAGTAAAAGCCCATTTGAGTTGTTTGAAAAACTTCAAGAGTTACTAGTTTTTATAGCAAAAAATTTATTTCCCAGTACAAACAAATCTTGAAAATTACGAGAAACTGTGAAAAGTTGTACAGCCCATTCTCATCGAAAACAACGATGTCGCTCATTACGGGAAAAGAACTCTTTGTAATCTAAAATATTTTTGATCAAATTCTAAAAAGAGGAGGGCTGCTAAAAAAAAAAAAAGAGAAACCACTCGACAAAGAAAGGAATAAAATATTTTTCCCCGCTTCGCCTTTCTTCAATTTCAATTCTTCTTCGCCGACGAACCTTTATTAGCGAAACTTTCTACTCGTCCAAGAAGATGTTCTGAATTTCTAGAAAAGGGGTAAAACGTAATGATCTGCTGTAATAAATGGAAAACCAAAGTGCTGAACTAGCTATTTCGTATAATTGAGTATATTCTCTTTCAGTTGATCTTCGTCGGAATTAGTGTCTGTTCCTAATTTATCTTTTGCTGCTCCCCCCCCCCCTTCACTCCAGAACGAACTGTATTCTCTGCGTAATTGAATCAGTTGATTCCTTCCGGTGGTTGTTCCCTATGAGAAACAGTATATTTCCCTACTCAATTTATCGACCTTAGATCTGTTTATTTGCACGGCTTACTTAACATTCATTAGACTTGGCGAAATACTATGATTTTCTTTCGTTTGCAAGCTGCGCTCGTCTAGCTTCCAGCTCGAAATTTCCTTCTCTCACAGTCCAAACTACATCCGATTAAGGCACTGCTCCATGTTTCCAAGTTTGTGTTTTCATTAGCTTTGTGATAATTTAGTTTCCATCTCTTAGACATTCAATTATTAGTGTGCTTATTAATTACTATTTGTAACCAAGTCAGTATTATTAGTTTTTATTAGCTTACCTTTTGTATTATGTACTGCATTATTACCAAGTTAAAAGGAGTGAGCAAAAGATTTCATAGAAAGTTAACTTTTGTCTCCTTATTTAACAGACAAACAAGCATAGTTCGCTAAGAATCTGGATATAATGATAATTATGACTTGAGAATATGCATATAGTTAACAGTAGAATAGCCGGTGGCCACTGGCCACAGGATGACACATATAACAAATGGTGATCAAAAATTGTCCCCATGACAACTATTTTCGTGAAAAATGCGTTTTTGTAATTGAATTTTTTTTTTTTTTTTGCAAATTTACTTTTTTTAATAAGTCATTAGGAATATAATATTCCAAAATTTGCTTAATTTTAAGCTTGTTTCTTAAAATGTTTCGCCATTTTTGAAATGATTCTTGCAATGATTATAGTATTTAATAAAATGATTCAAATGCTGTGAATTATTTATACATATCATTATTGGTGACTGTCTGGGAAATATCTCTGAGGATGATCTGAAGAAATCCGAAGATTTGATCCTCTGCAGGGGAAATGGCTCTCTTGCTTTGGCCGCCTGACAACCTGAGCGGGTAATTCGAGCACATTTTAACGACAACTGATACCGCACACCCTCGCAGGCTGATCAAAGTGGTCATCCACCCACCTACTCACAGCAGGCAGTGATGCTTGATTTCTGTGTTCTACTGGGAACCGTGTCTTTACGTTCAGTCCACTGCGGAACTTAATTTTAGAACTACTAAATACGTGTTTTGCTCAATCTAATATCATAGGCCAGAAAATAATAAGTGAAAAGGACCAGAAATAATAAGTAAAAAAAATTGCACTGTTTTAGCTTCATTTATTGTGTTGGTATGTGTTTTTTCAGTATTGTGCATAATTTCATAGCGTTGCTCAGTGCTGATATTTTGATTATTTGAAAAAAAATTCACCCCTTAAGGAGAACGGGCATTCAGCTAGTTTTGAGTAAAACAAAACGTTAATCTTTCAGTCTTGTCAATACTTGTCAGGAACAAGATTCAGACTTGACCGATCACCAATAGTTTGATGGAGAACATATTTAGTAAGAATAATAAGGAAATGCCTATTTCTGTTGACTCGGAAGACAACTTTTGAAAGCTCTTAAATTTAGAGTTAAGGGGTTTGCATAAAAGTTCCTCTCCTTTTTGTAGCATGCATGCTATTTTATACTTTCAAAATAAAAATGCGTATTGCTCATAAACGCGCTTTATGATCTAACGTTTTATTTACTTTCCACATTACGATTTAGGGAAAATAAAAAGAAACTCCAGATCATGTGCAAAAGCGAGATAGTGTTGTGCATTTAAGCCCTGGAAAATAAAAATAAGAAAGTTGAGTTGACCAACTTCCTATAACTCCTGGAGAACAACTGAACCAAAGATGCAGATACTATTTGCTGTCTTAGCGAGTAAATATCTAAGCAAAGGAAAAAGAAACTACTATCAGCCTCCCCAGGTGGTGAGCCCTATGGGGATAAAGCAGAAGAAAAAGGAAAACACATTCTCTTTTCTTTTCCCTACCACCGCCTCCTACATATGTCCAGTGGTGGTCGCTGATGAAAATAAAGAATTATATCCATCGGGAGTCTTAGTCCTGCAAATAAATAATTTAGCCACCGTTCAAACAAAAATTTCTCCATTACTTGGGAGGAAATACATTTTCATATTTGTGTTAAAATATTTAAAAACACGAAAAACCATAAATTAAATATTTAACCCCTACTCCACCCAAAAACATCTCTATCATGTTTTTTTTTAGGAAAGTTGGGGGGGATGGAGAAATAGCGTGACTCGTGTAGTGTACTATTCTCCCTGGTTTCGTGAGATGTAAAGTTACTTGTTCGTGACGTCATTAAGACGTCAATAAAAGGCGTGTTAACTGATTGGAGAGGGTAGTTTAAAAAGTGCGCGCGCAATTGAGGCTGAAATTTCCTCGGAGTTGCTTCTTAATTAGATTTACTTTTTGACCCATTACCTGCGCTGGGCAAACTAATCTTTATTGAATTTCACTCCGCGCTGTTTTTTTTCTCCCTTTGAGCCTTCTGAAGAAACCTCGAGGGAAAGCCAATTTCATCAACCTCTATTGATTGTTTCTGAAAAAGCAGGGTAAACTTCACAGAAAAACTTTTATCGAATTACTCCAATACATACGTTATAGGTGGAAATAACTATCAAATTAAATTAAAATAAATTGTAACGCAGAAGAAGGCAATTTGTATAGATTAAAATGAATTAATACCTTGTTTCATGCATGATAGTAGCAATGTAGGAGTTGCCAGAATTGTATACAATGCGTTTTAATGCAAAAGATGAGAAACGAGAATTATTATATACTTTACCAAGAGATTGTATGCAATAACCATTGTTCTTCATGCATATTGTGGTAGCATGATTTAACACCAGTAAATCAGGGAGGGAAGATTAGAAATATTGTTAGTTCGCTTTATTTATTTACTTATTATTATTTTTTTTTTTTTGGATATAACTTAGTATACAACCCGAGGAACAACATTTTCTTAATTCAAGTCAACAGTTTTTTAAACCCAAATTTTATTTTAATCGGCTTATTTTTATTATTAATTTGAGAACAACAGTGCAAAGAATACTGCGATATGGAAAATAAACTTAATCATCAAAACACATTAGTCTATGAAATATCGGACAAGATCTCTTTATCTTAAAAACATCACTATTGCGATTCTTAAAATTCTCTTTTGTTTTTGATTATTCACTTTTTCTGTTTTTCAGCTTTAAGTTTTTTTTTTCTCCAGTATCAGTCCTCTTTTCAAATTTAATTTGAAATTAAACTTAATGTGAAATTAAACTTAAATTGACAATAAATTATTTAAATTTGGCTCCTTCTTTTCTTCCTTTTATATTTCCTTATTTACATATTATTTGTAAATTAAATCTCTGTTTCTTACATTGTGTACGGTGTAGGTTAAATATAGTTTTGTTCGCTGTTAATGAGATGGTATTTTTGCCTTTCTATACTCTTTTATCTTATTATTTTTTAGGGCTCTATATTTAGCCTTCTTGGGGAAAAATGGATAAAATCTTACTATTTCCATGCTGGCAATATTATGTTCAATATTCCAGTTGAATTATATAATTTAAAGTCTTGTATAATGCAATACTCGCAGTAATTTATTAATTTTTTTATTTGATTGTTTGTTTAACCCAGTTAAAATCATTAGTTTTGGGTACAAGTATTTACTCAAAATTACTTAATTCAAAATTTTGAAAAATATTTAATTCTCCTATTTACCTATCTTCTTTTTGCAGCAGAGAGTTTTTTTTTATTATTACTTACAACTGGTTAAGAATGTTTGATTACCTTAATTAGCATGACATGTGTGGTTAAAATACATGATCAAACAAGATAACAGTAAAAATAACCTGAAGAGTCTTAAACTTTTGATTGCTTTTATGAATAAACTAATCGAGATATGCTTTCCACCCATATTATAATGGTAAAAAAACAGAGAGCAACGAGAAAAAAAAAAGAATTCAGAGATGAATATTGGTAGTCGTAAACTAAAAATTGGGTCGACTATTCAACGACGGTTATAAAAATGTTTCTTTCAAATGCTTTCTCCAATACTTTAATGATTCATGTCATCTTTTAAGTGAGTAAGTTGCCACACATCCCTATGTGAACTAAAGACACCAGTTTATATAATAGCTATGAATCCTCTTGAAATTTGAAACTGAGGATCAATCAATATACGATATTGCGAATCTTAATTTATGCGATCCGAGAACTTCTATGCGCATGCATTATACGCTTTTGAAATTGAGATTCTCACATAATTAACATCCATCGTTATGATTGGATAGTCGCAATTCATATTGTGATCTGGTAGTTGTCCCGCTTCACTCTCTGAACAAGAGATACCACTTCGTGAATTGGTTATGGGTTTAGAATCCCCTGCTACGCAAGATTGTGAACCATCCGATACGCAATATTGCAAATTCAGATTGTGATATAGCGAATCAACTGATTTGCGATGAATCATCCGCTATGAAATCCGGATGCTTGAAAGGCAAAGTATTGAACAGTATCCTCTATGAGTATCGAATTTCGCTCATCGCTTCCTGAATTTGTGCAAGCACTACGCAGATTGGACATTCAAAACTCACTCTGCAGATATGGTAAAGTATATAGCCTTGTGGCTCAGACATCGTAATTCCATTATGCAAATCAAAACAATTCTGTATAGAGGCAGCATGTTTCGCACCACAATATTAATTTAGAATTCCTAAACGAAATTTCTAAAATAAAATGATATATAGCACATGGATACCGATTTACCAGCATTTTGAAAGTATCGTATTAATGATTTTCATTTCTCTGTATTTCCTCAAGAAACTTTATGTGTATCACAGGTCATAATCTCGAGCTATTTTCCTTTTCGGAAATTAAGCGTAAAACTTTGTTTTCAAAGCATTCTCTTTCGAAGGTAAAAAAATAAAGAGAGATGCAGTTTTGATATCCGGAATCACTGATAACAAATAAATGGCGCTACTTTTCATTCGAAATAAGATTACTCTTCTCAATTTGGGATTTTCCAGGCATAAATGGCATTTGGAATAAAAGTAAGTTATATCTCGTACTATTTTACAAAAGTAAATTACATATTTAAAGTATTATAATATAAATAATATTGTCAAATGTTCGTTTACTATTTTATTCATACATTAAATTATTCTTCTGCTGATGATTAATTCATTCATGCAACCATTCATTTATTTACTCATTTACTCAGTTATTAGTTATATTTTATTCACTTCCGTTCACTATTTAAACTGTAAAGAATAATTTTTTATCAAACTTTGTCTTAGAAAAAAATAACAATTTTCATATTTGTTCATTCACATTATGTTTTAATTCTATAGAAATAATCCAGCTAACTACAAGTTTACTAACCATAATCACGCATCACTGCTAAGTCCAATTTTTCCCTCACTATTAATATTTATTATGCTTCTAAACCACCTTGCTTTCACGAGACTACATTGGACTAGCATCGTTTGCTGAAAAGGAAGGTAATATCAGATAAGCGATAATATAAGGAAAATATACGATAATAATAATAAAGTGATGTAATCGTGATAAAAAACAGAATATAAAAACTAATACTAAGTTAATAAAAATATTAAGGGTAATAATATCGGTATTGGTATCTACGTAAAAGTGAGTTCAGTAAGCTAAAATTAATACATTTCCTTTCTTTATGCTAAACCGAGTAGATTTCTCACTCTTATTCTAATATAAAAATGTTTATTATGGAATGAGCAATAAAAATATCGGGTATTCAAGCGTTAGTTTATTCGCCAATTATTAGTATGCTTAGACTTTGAAAATCCATTGATTCGATTTTCAATTTTTCAACTCATTATTTATTCTATTAACTATTTTGGTTATAAATAATAGTGATTCATAATAAATAATTAAGATAATTTCGTTAAATATCAAAAGCAATGATGCCTTAAAATACATTAAAAAGGAAAGAGATAATTTATTTTTAAGCGAAATGCCATCTACGAAACTTTCATTGCAAATTCTTTATTTATTTTTCCGTGCAGGTAAACCCACTGATATACTTCACTATCCTATTATCGATTACAGAAAAATGGAAGCTAAGTTAAACAATAATAAGTTTTGCTTTCATTTAAAATCATTGTTCGCAATTAATTTAAACATTTCATCTTTCATACTTTTGTATTGTAAACCTCTTTTTCCTTCTATCTAACACAACATAGTTAACATTGTCTTTTTACGATTGCGATTAATTTTAATTATAAAAAAAATGTGCGATGACATAACAAGATAAGTTTTATTTTTGTTTTTGCCTTTCATCAATCACATTTCTTAATAATATCATAAAATTTGGGAAGTAAAAATTTGTGCAGTAAGCGAACATGTATGGATCTGTGTGTACTTGGTGTTGACAGTGCAACATAGACTACAAAAAATTCAACAAAAAATTATTTTTTCTTCTAGATAATAACTGTCTGAGAGTGGTTCTCGATAAAAAACTTGGCTGGAGGGAACATATTACTAATATTTTTAAAAAAGTTAGCTACACTTTCAATGTGCTTTCCAGAATGGCAAAACTTGGGGTTTGGAATCTAAGGGCTTAAATGTTATTTATGATGACCCAAGTCAAAATTCTTGATGGTCCCATCAAAAAATTTTCATGGTTTACATTGGTTTCAGTGTGATTCATGATGGTCCAACATCATTTGATGGTCACCATCATCCAATATTTTCCATTACGTGTTCATGGTTTTTGATATTCCAACAAGCTTCTATCATTTCATGATGGAAAACGATACTTCAGTACTATGATGGTAAACCATTAAGAAATGTTTGACTCTCATGAACCAACAATTCATGACGATCTGTGAAGGTTCATGATGGTTCCAACTATGCATTTCCATGATGGTTTAATGGGAATTCTTGTTGATTCTACGTAAAATACCATCAAAACAATTCGGGTTTTTTATGTTAGACCATCATAAATCTGTCCGAATTCCTACATTGGGATGATGGTGGTTCATGATATTTCCAACATTTGGTTTCTTAGATACTTTGATGGAAAGTCATGATGATTCAACAAAACAAGTTGCTATTCTTATTGTGGACCATCATAAATCAGTCCGAATTCCTACTCTTCGAAGATGGTTACTTATGTTGGTCTAGATTATGTTGGTCTATCAATAAAAAACCATCAAACATTTTGACTTGAAGATGCAATCGTACCCTAATTTACTCGGTAATTAACCGGTTTGGATTGATGGTCTTCGCTACAGATATAACAGATGCAAATTAAGAACGATCCAGAGACTTATAGCCTTTCGTATTACTAAGGAATTTCGTATGAAGCTTCTTGCGCTCTTGCCGGTACTGGTGCCAATCTGCATTAAAATACTAGAATGTGTAGATATTAAGTCCAGGAATTTAGAGAAAAACACCTTTAAGAATATTCACATTGAGTGCTGGTAGTAAAGTATTGTTCTTTTTTCTAAGGCACGAAAGTATTTTGGGTTGCAAATTATTAAAAATAAAATTTTTGAAGTTTCTTTTTATAAATCTGTTTCCTTATTATCATGTATTTAATAAATGAATTGCCATTAGAAAAAAATTAAATATGGGGAATTATCCATTTAAAATATCAGAAATATAATACTTCAAGATCTGTTATATCAAACTACTTTTTAAATAATTAAAATAGAATTTATCTGACTTAAACTTGTTTACTTTCTCTAGATTTTTTTTCTTTACAGAATCATTCAAAATCTGGATTTCAATGATGTGATTCTGAAATATGTGTGCTTTTCTCATCAAAACAAACAATAGAGCGAATAAAGTTAACTTACTTATTTCGTTTTTATGAATTTTAATGCATCAACTAAAATGATGATCTAACCAAATAAACTAATGGGGGGGGGGCTGGCAAATGATTGATAGAAACATAAATCAATGCATACTTCGAAAATAATGCATAATAAGATTGCATAAGTATGCATAATAAATAAGTTCAATAAGTATTTATTAAATAATGCATACTTCAATGCAAATAATACAACCACATGCGGAACGGCGAAAATATTGAGTAACCGTAAAAGAAAGAAAAAAATGAGTGAGTTGAGACGACACTGTAAATTTAAACGAATTTTTGTACACTGAGAAAAAGAGCATGGTCAAAATTACCCGAACATAGTAAAATTTACTTTGTTTGAGTAAACTCAATGGGAAAACCAAAAATCTCGGTAATTTTTGCCAAAACACTTTGGTATTTAATTTTGTAAAATTAGAAATAAAATATGGCGTTATATTATTTGATAAAAGTTGGTCATTTCATCATGTCACCTTAGAGCATGGCATAAAAACCATTTATTTGGTTAATTTTTCTATTCAGGTTTGTATTCTTTACTCAGTGTGTAATAATAAAAACTACAATGAAGAAGACCAAAATTTACAGAAAACCTTTAACATATGATCTTAAAAATTACTAAATACAGTACATTTTAGTTTTTAAGGAAAGAATTATGATTTTTTTTTTGCCAGATATATTTGTAACATACATTACGATAATTTTACCAGATTTTTTTAACCGTGTAGGAGCACAAAAAATATTTTTTAACAGACTCTCTAGTTTTCATTTTTTCATTTTTATTTTTGTATTGCTTTGAAAACATGTGTGACAAATATGTCAAAAGCTAAGCTCTTTTGAACTTTTCCTAGAAGTGTAAATATACTGTTGTCATAGGCTTATAAATATAGTATTAATCCCGACCTGCAAGATAAAGTTGGACAAAAGTGGGTTCTTAAGCTTTCTACTTTTCTCCAAGCATTTATTTTTATTTGATGAATCTGTATTTATCTAACCTTCTCAGATAAAACCGGGTGTAAATTGAAATAACGAAATAGAAAACGAAAAATTGCGATCACAGGTTACAAAATGGCAAAATGGTTGTTGTCTAATTTTTCATTATTTTTTTACCCTCTTTATTTGTGATACTCACCTGAGTTAGTATTGAGAACGATCCAGTTCGAAATATAAGTTAGAATTTCTGATTCTTAATTAAAACAATAAAAATAAAAATATCGTTCAAATGATCAAATTCTCTTTTATTCACAACTCAAGAAGTATTTATGGGATCTCTCTGGTCCCATATCTCAAAAATAAACTCACCCACTTAATGCATAACAAATTTAAAAGTGAAAAAAAGAATTATAAAAAAATTGATAAAATCATACAGCAGTGGTCACCATAGCAACCTCATGCAATGAAGACGCATGCTATTACTATTACTCTTGAACGCAGTTGAAAAGTGTGATGACGTCCAAATAAGGTGCGCACGTCATCAAACCCAAAACAACACCCATTTTGCCAATGGGTAAAAATGTTGATTTTCCACATTAAATTATTAAGTTGATACATTAGACTTTCTACATAATTCAAGTTAAATACAAGAATACAAGAGTTTAGAAACACAGCATCTATTTGTAACTTTTAATCGATTCTGTTAGTTGAGCGTATTTAAGAATCAGAAATCTAACTTTGATTATACTTCATTGCATTTCTATACACTTCATGTGCCCCTCTTTTACAGCTTTCTGGGTTTTCGGTACAGTGTAGCCGGTAGCATTTTGCACTACCCAATTTTGTCCGAATCCGGGTTTCATTCAACAACGTTTTTTAACAAAAAATTTAAAGTTAGGCTATTTCGAACGTGATCTGTTTTAATAATCTAAAAATAAAAAAACGAAGAGTGGTGGAATCAAATTTTTTATCTGACTAAAAATAAATCTTCAAGCAAATAGAGACTACTGAGTGGTTGAAAAATGAAAACGTTTCCACACAAAAAAGTTTTTATTTCTAGAGAATGTCGTTGACAAACAATTAACCTGCACTGTTTTTCTTTCATCTTCAAATAACATGAACTCATTTTACGAGATTTCATTCAAATAGTAGCAGTAATAAGCATTTTACTTGACATTAAGTTTTTAATGCTGCTTTATTTTTGAAGAGAAATCATTGAATTGTAATTTTAATCATAACTTACAAAGATTTCTCCTTGTGTATAATGTCCCCTGTAGTCAGAATGAAGTACATCTCCATTTACAGCTCATGTAATAGTACTGGAGCTCAGTCTCTTATTATTGGATAGTTCCTTAAACTCTGTTTCATTAGAATACAGTGCACAAAAAATAAGTAAATATAAAAAATAATACCCCGAATAACTTTCAAACTGGTGATCGGATTTTCACGAACTGAAACCCAATCTTAATGATTTTAAGGTCTCACCTTAAATATACTAATTAGTTAGTGCAGACGATATCTTGAGTAACGAAATAAAACGCAAGAACGTACTTTGATTAAACTTTGATTGATTTTTTCTATTTATTTATTTTCTTTAACTGATTTGAACTTTTGATTCTTGAAATATGGGGGATGGCCAAAATCTGAGAAATATGATCCCAATACTTTATCCAGGGGAGTGGTTTCCTTTTTATCCGAACTTTGAGTGCTTTATTACTAATTTTAATTTTTATTAATTTCTTCATATCTCAAGAACTTGCATATTTAAAGTTTGATTTCTCAAAAGCTATTTCACTCATTTCGTTCAAATTATGTATATTGTCATACAACTTATGCTGGTTTATGCTGGATCCAATATTTTCGCAACCTTCTGACCAGGATACAAGCTAGTTGTAAAATTTTTTCAAAGGCTCCTGCAATACCTTATTATTAAAAGTTTTCTGGTATACCTAATGCTTATTTTTAAGAAAAGCATACCCAAGTTTGCTGAGGTAAATCGAAGGAAAACAACAAACTTCCTGAAACCGAGAAAGACCATACAAATCTTTCGACGAAAAATTATGAAAAACTTGCATTGCTGATATTGTATTTACAAGGCGAACATGCGAGTAGGCTGGATATTCTAGAAAATTTTGTTATTAAGAATAGGATTTCCATTTTCACCCAAAATCACATGACACAAGTTTTTATTCAAGTTTCATGAATTGAGCCGCGATGGTTAAGGGGATAGAGCGCTCGGCTTCCATTGAGGTGGACCGGGCTCGGATAACAGCGATGGCTGGTCGATACGAATTCCGGATCCGGTTTGCACTGACCACAGTGCTAACATGAAATATCTTCAGTGGAGTTGGGTTGGAGTCCTTTTGCCGTCAGGCTAACCTTGGGAGGTTCTCGTGTTCTTCATCTCCATGCGGGTTAGCAATGCTGGTTAGTCCCATCAAAATTCTCCACTAAAGCAAATTTCTCCCAATAGTCGATCCAGGAGTTCCCTTGTCTTCTGCATTCGATTCAAAATTACAAGGCTACATAGTTGAACATTAGTAGTCGTAAACCCAAAAATTGGATCGGCTGTTCAACGTCGGTTATAAAATAATTGCAAAGGGTACACATAATGTTCTTGTATCTGTAGTCTGAAAATTTGTTCATTTTAGGTGTAATGTTCATTATTAATGTAAGTTACGATTAAACAGACTGATCATTTTTCTCATTTTAAAAATCTCAATAAGCATCTGTTTGGAACTTTAGTGTTCATTTTTAGTCGCATCGAGCTTTCATCCTTTCTTGGAGTAAATGAAAAATTGAGAAATATTCATTTTTAATGTTGTTTTATACAGCATTTTTTAACATTTTTTTAAAATTTCCAATACCCACCTGTGTTAAGTTTTATTAGTTTAATCAGATCGCGAAACTTAAATTGTACTAAAAACAACAGAAGCAAAATTATTGTATTGCTCTCTTCTGAGTACCAACGCTTCTTTTGATATTTATTTTAACATATAATCATTTTCTTAGGAAGTCATTTTGTTTAATACTCCCTATCATTACCATTCAAGTTAGTGAAAATGACTGAAAACTATAATCTGTAAAGTAATGGCACCACAAAAGATAAATAAAACAATTGAAAATTTTTAACGATTGTATAAACTCTATGTTGTATAAACCCGGAATAGCTTTCTTATTTTTTTTTCCGCCACTAATGCCACCTGCTTTTAAATTTATATGGTCAACCATCCATACAGGCAAAAATAATCAGGTTTTTTCCCCTTAGGACATGGGTTTGAGTGGTAAAAAAGCAAAAAAAAGTGAAGCAATAGAAATAAGACATGAAGAAATAAAAGTAAAACTCAGACCAAGTAAGCATAACTGTACTTCTCGGCAACTTAAATTCGTTCTGTTTTTTTATAAATAACGATTTCGATATAAGCAAAAAGTAACCGGAACTTTCTCTTGTTAATTTCCGGTTAGAAGTCCATTAAAAGGTCACTTCTGCCTTTACAAGAATATATTGTTGAAATATTAATATGATTGTTTTAGAAACAAATATATAAATGGATAAATAAACTAAACTATTCTACATTTCATACGACGTTTATTTCGTTTATTTGATTCCTATTAGTTCGAAGATTCGTTCATTCATTCGATTCATTCTACTAATTTATAAGTTATTTTTTAAAGGGGGGAAATGGCAGTCTTAAATTAATAGAAATTGTCGTTTCGAAATTCCTTATTTGGTTTTGTTACCAAACGTTTGTTCTTTTACGGATATAATGTTTGATTTTCTATGGCCTTAAATTTAAACAAATTCTGATGAATTAGTCTGAAAACAGCCAGGTGGTCTTGATCCAACAAAATTACTAAAAATAAGATTTAATGCATTGCTAAATCATAATATACTATTAAAAAACGTATTTATTTATTAAGATGCATTGAAAATACATCCAAATGAAACTTCAATCTTTCCAAACAAAAGCTAATTTCATTCTGTTCTAAATATGATTAATCTTTCACCGCTTCGGATATTGGTGCGGAATGTTATTTTGTTTTCTTTAGTATTTATCTTACTTTTTCCATCCTCGCTGAATTTTAGTTCTGAAAAAGTTTATTTTAAAAGAAAATTTATCACCAATCAAAATTTCAACCATTTTCCAACTAGTTACATTAATCAAATTTCATGTCTGATAACAAACCAAGCTACAATTGCATTCTAAATGCTGTTAGCAAAATTTATCCCCTTACTATCACAAAATGATGTTTAAACCAGTTTTCTACATTAAAAAAAACTAACAAGTCCAAAAATAAAGAAAAAAAAATAATGAAATAAAAAAAAAATTAAGACTTGCATTTGTGAAATGGATTAAAAGGTTAAACGTTAATAATCTCCAAAATTTCCTCCTGTGATTTTTTGAAAGGGATGCACTTTAGAGTTTATCGTCTTAAGTGACACATGATTAAAATTTCTTCTCGTAATCGGATCACTACAGCCCTTATCAAACAGTTTCCATTGAAATTTCTTCTCGTAACAGGATCACTATAGCTCTCATTAAACAGTTTCCTTTGGAATTTCTTCTCATAACCGGATTACTACCGCTATCATCAAACAGTCGTCAACCGGTCAGTATTAAAATTTCTTCTCGTAACAGGATCACTATAGCTCTCATTAAACAGTTTCCTTTGGAATTTCTTCTCATAACCGGATTACTACCGCTATCATCAAACAGTCGTCAACCGGTCAGTATTAAAATTTCTTCTCGTAACAGGATCACTATAGCTCTCATTAAACAGTTTCCTTTGGAATTTCTTCTCATAACCGGATTACTACCGCTATCATCAAACAGTCGTCAACCGGTCAGTATTAAAATTTCTTCTCGTAACAGGATCACTATAGCTCTCATTAAACAGTTTCCTTTGGAATTTCTTCTCATAACCGGATTACTACCGCTATCATCAAACAGTCGTCAACCGGTCAGTATTAAAATTTCTTCTCGTAACAGGATCACTATAGCTCTCATTAAACAGTTTCCTTTGGAATTTCTTCTCATAACCGGATTACTACCGCTATCATCAAACAGTCGTCAACCGGTCAGTATTAAAATTTCTTCTCGTAACAGGATCACTATAGCTCTCATTAAACAGTTTCCTTTGGAATTTCTTCTCATAACCGGATTACTACCGCTATCATCAAACAGTCGTCAACCGGTCAGTATTAAAATTTCTTCTCGTAACAGGATCACTATAGCTCTCATTAAACAGTTTCCTTTGGAATTTCTTCTCATAACCGGATTACTACCGCTATCATCAAACAGTCGTCAACCGGTCAGTATTAAAATTTCTTCTCGTAACAGGATCACTATAGCTCTCATTAAACAGTTTCCTTTGGAATTTCTTCTCATAACCGGATTACTACCGCTATCATCAAACAGTCGTCAACCGGTCAGTATTAAAATTTCTTCTCGTAACAGGATCACTATAGCTCTCATTAAACAGTTTCCTTTGGAATTTCTTCTCATAACCGGATTACTACCGCTATCATCAAACAGTCGTCAACCGGTCAGTATTAAAATTTCTTCTCGTAACAGGATCACTATAGCTCTCATTAAACAGTTTCCTTTGGAATTTCTTCTCATAACCGGATTACTACCGCTATCATCAAACAGTCGTCAACCGGTCAGTATTAAAATTTCTTCTCGTTCCCGGAACCCTACAGCCCTCATCGAACAGTTTCCATTGAAATTTCTTCTCGTAACTGGATCACTACAGCTCTAAATTACTTCTCGTAACAGGATCACCACAGCCCTCATCAAACAGTTTCCATTGAAATTTCTTCTCGTAACAGGATCACTACAGCTATCGTCAACCAGTCTGTATTAAAATTTTTCTCTTAACAGGATCACTATAGCTCTCATCAAACAGTTTCCATTGAAATTTCATTCGTAACAGGATCAATACAGCTCTAAATTTCTTCTCGTGCCCGGATCACTACAGCTCCAATCAAATATTTTTCATTGAAATTTCTTCACGTAACAGGATCATTACGGCTTTCATCAACCAGTTTCTATTGAAATTTCTTCTCGTAAGCTATCGTCAACCTGTCAGTATTAAAATTTCGTCTCGTATCCAGATGCTATCCAGGAAAAACTCACGTTTTAGGCACCGCTTGAAACGGTCGAAAATAAAAGCTTTGAAAGCCCCATATATGGAAATCCTACCTATTAATTCGTCACACCGTATCTTACAATAGCGTGAAACCATCATGTTTAGTCTACTGACTAGGAGGAGAATGGGTGATGTAGATTGAAAAGCTATTTGATTTGAGTTAACATTTTCTTCCTGTCCGAAAAACTGTTTAAAATATATCGTACTTTAAATTTATCAGCTTTCTAGAAATAGAATCAGAAAACGTAGGTAGCTGAATTTTCTAGAATCGGTCAAAGTGTTTTAGGATCGTAATGATTTTTTTTATTTTGAAAGATGCAGAGCTGTTTACTGTGATTCCCGGATCTCGATTGATGACTCCCGGATCGGAATGTATTAAAGACTTTGATATTGTTCTCAAATATCTGTTTACGACTTCATAATAATACTAAAGCAGTTTTAAAGATTTCTTAATTGCTATCTAGTTTAGTAAAGTGATTAAATTTCCAAGGTAGTATTTAATACTTCCTTTCTAAATAAGAGAAAATGAATGAGCAAGGGCTTGAAAAAAGAATTAAAAAGTTTCTTAAGAAACTAATAAAATACATCGTTTCCTTCAATGTTTTATGTAAAATAGCATAGTAGAACTCATTTTCTTATACTTATGCAAAGAATTGTCAAAATATTTCTATCATATTTTATCGATACAATTAAATGAACAAATTACGTATTAATCATAGTCTTAACTACAAAGGTCCTATTGTATTCACAATGCATGTTAATTCAAATCATTTGTAAATACTTTTGAGTATGAATGTTCTAAGTAACTTTCAGATAATATTGTGAAAAAATTTGAAAATAAATATGTTTAATATAGACTTTATTATTGTATACTATTAGTCAATTAACTTTATGAAGAGGACCTAAGAATTCACTAACTGCTGCACTTTTTCGAGTAATTACTGAATTTTTATTTACAAATTACAGAATAATTATGAACAATTTAATAAATTGGTAAGCGTTGTTGGTTTATTACTAAACAATTGTGCTACTTATTTTTAGCTTCTTCCACTTCTGAAAGAAATACCAAGTAACTTTCAACTATTTTATTAGTTGGTTTAAATTTGATATTAATTTTAGTTGATTTTGCTATGAAAATACCTTTAAAACGAAAAATTAAACCAGAAAAGGATTCAATTTTCATTTACATTGAACTGTAAGAAAACAGGTTTTGATATTGCAAAATTTCAAATTCTCAATTACAGCTTCAAATATGGCATTTATTAGATATATTTTTTTGATATTTTGAAATATATATGGTGTATCTCCAGATTGCTGTAAAATAAGGGAGAAATGTTAAACTTCAATGTTTAAATAAAATTTAATATTGTTAAATGCGTAACCTGTTACTCCTGTTACCTGTACCTGTATGTATAATTACGTAATAAATTTAATTTAATACGTAATTGTATTTTTTTCCTTATAACGATTTTCTTCAGAATATGTAAGTATTATTTTAATAATCTTTTACATAATACTACAATTAATACTGAACTAAATTTCTATACCTAGATACTTTGTAATCTTTTGACAATTGATACAAAATGTATATAAATATTTGCATTTCTAATGTTCATTAGAGATAGATTCTATGCTGGCTACTCTCAGTATTTGGAAGGATTAATAACATTCTTCAAAACCTACAAGATTAGTTTATGTACTTTTATTTACTCTTCACACAGAAGCAAGCTAAAGATGCTACCAAATTCTACTATATTAAATCATTTGGCTAATCCATTGCTTAAATTATATAAATTATACAAAAAGAATAATGTGACCTCAATATATCAAACTCTAACCCTATTTGTAAATAATTGTGGGAAGTAATTCTGAATTTTTTTTTCATTTTAAATTCTGCAACTCCGAGATAATGTTCATTTAATTTTGAGTTATAAATGCTGTTTTAATGAGTAATTATAAATACAAATGAGACATGAAGATTTAATGAGAGGTGAGAAATCTATTTTCTTGAGAAAAATCTGGAATAAGATTAAGCAAAATAAGAACATAAATCGAAACACAGGGAATGCGCTAAAATTTTCAATTTAGTTTAACATCTTGTACATACATCTTCAACTTGACATCTAATGTAAAAAACAAACTTCTATATACAAAAGCTCTATACAAAGTTTTTGTCAGAGCCAATTTATCAACTCATGTCATATACTTTAATATTTTAGTAGCATCAAAACAATCTGGAGGTTATAAACAGGTTATTTATATCGGTATACAGGTAATTTTCAATTGCTTTGCTTTTTAATAAAAAAAAACAATTAATACAAATTACCTTTATTGTACCCTAATTTTATATTTGTACTTGTTCGGAAAAAAATATTTTTATTTTACCTCCTTCTGAAAAAAAGAAAGACAATATTTAAAATTTTTCAACTTTATCTTCGCTCTCAATTGTTCTTCTGTGAACAGTTTCTGATGATGAAGAGTTTTTTATCTATTAATGTTGATGAAAATCGCTGTATTAATGGTGGAATTACATCCGCTGTTTTTCTTTTTCTCTTAAAAATGCATTTTCAGTCATTGCTAAAGCTGTAAAAACGTTTTAAATCCTGCTTCTGGAAGCGCTGTGGAGTGCAACTTGGAGACAGAGTTGGTTCACCAAGAATGCCAAATGGCGCCCAAATCGTGAGCCTTTCCTTGAGAGCAGCGGGTGCGGAATTCATATCGACCAGCCATCCATGGGATTCGAACTCGTGGGAAGCGAGCTCTCTGGCTTCCCAATTTAGGTGGCTTATGCTAGCCACCAAATATAAGCCACATAACCACCAGCTTAAAATATGACGGTTGTCAACAATCTAGTAAATAGGATCCCAATAGTTTAAAAGGTGAGAGGTCGAAAATTGGTTGCCTTAATGTTGATTTCACGTATTGCGCAGTTATACCTAAAATAATTGCCAATAAAGCTTTAAAAATGTGACCTTAATTTGTATGAAAATCTTAAAAAATAATAAAAAATTATTTCTTTTTAATTATGTTAAAATTTAGTTTGATTTAAAAGCGTCAAAGAAATGGATATTGGAAACATTTAAAATCGTTTAACAAAAAGATTCTGTATCAATCCCCAGAAAGAAAAAGACAAGCACTAATAGCACAAAAACTACCAAATCCGCCTAACTTCTTATTTATATAACAATAGTTTAGGAAATAGTTTCGGAAGTAGAAGTAATACAAGTAGTAATAGCAATTGAAAACATTATCAGACATCAATTCACCTTCTTTCTTGAATCTATTTTGCTTCTAACGAGAAAGACTTCTTTTTATGAAACATCCGTTTCTTACTTCATTTTTCCCTTTTGAATATAGCTTCTTATTTCAACTTCTATATCCTTTCTCGAATTTAATGTGACCTACTCTTCAATTCCAGCAAAATAGGGCAATTCTCCCAAAAGAATATGTAACAATTGATTTAGTATAAATATTTTTTGAGTTCAAAATTCATATCCGAACCTAAATGAGAATGGAAAATGCATAAATACGTACAAAATCGCAATTTTTTTGCACAAAACCCTTATAACTTTTTAACAATTTATCCTATTGAATCGCTTTTTATCTCATTGAATTCAGTTTAAAAAGTTCATCGTCTTATATAGAATCAATTTAATTCTCCCCCTCAAATCATCCCTATCTCTCTCAAAAAACTGGTTAACGTAGAGAAGAGAGTAGAGAAGTTTTCAAGTCATCATTCATGATAAAGTAACAAAGCTTTCTACGAAAAAGCATTAATTTTTGCGAAGAAAAAGTCTAGATTTGGTGTTTTGAAAACCTTTTCCATTCATTTATGTTTTTAATTATTGCACTTGTTATTTCGTAAATAAAGTTGCAGTTCATTATTAATTATTTTCCTAGTTTTTGCAAAAAAATAACTAGATAAAAAGAAGTAATTATTAATTGTTTTTCCCAGAAAGAAATTGGTTGGAAAAATAATGAAAGAAAAATAATTGTATTTCCCATTGATGATTCGTTACATTATGCGAGGGATGGATAAGTAAGAAAATACTTATGTACAGTGCAGAAAAAAAAAGCGAAAAAAAATGCTTTACCCTAAATAACTTTTGGTTTAATGATCGGATCTTCGCGTTCTACGACTCAATCTTAATGGATCGAGGGGCTGACCTCATATATGCTAAATAATAAGTGCAGACGATATTTTAAGTCAAAGAATAAGACACAAAAATGTACTTTCTCGGAATAAACATATCTTTTTTCCGATGGATTTAGATTTGTGACCTTCAAAATATATAGACAGCCTGAATCTGGAAAATATGGTCCTAATAGTTTGGTCAGGAAAGCGCTCCAAAGTTTCAACCCCTTAATATCAATTTTACTTTTTGCGTATTTCGCTATATCTCGAGAACATTTTAACCAAGTTTAAATTTTTTTTCCACACCATTATTAAATTCGCTCATCCACCGATAGTTCAATGCAAAATAGAACTTTTAGTTGATATTTATTATTTTTTATCATTTTATTATTTAATAATGGTCAAAAACTTTTGAATTGTAAGGTACACAATTTTTTAGCATCATTTTAAAGAACACAAATTTATGAGGTAAAATTCAAAATTTGATCAAATTCGGTCGAATGTCACCTAATAAATCGAATTTTAAATACCTGAATTTTTTAAAATTTATTTGTCATGAACAATTCAATCGATTTTGCTCAAACTTTGTATTTTGTCAATTAAAATAACATTTTTTAAAATGATACAAAAAGTTGTATACCTTACAATTCAAAATTTTTTCAACCATTATTAATTAAAATAATAAAAATAAATCGTTTTTGAAGTTATTTTTTGGATATACGAATTTTATTATCGTATGCAAAAAATTTTTCAATTCTATCAAAAAGTTATCGAGATATAACGAAATACGAAAAAGGTAAAATAATCATTAAGGGGTTCAAACCTTGGAGCGCTCTCCTATGGGACCATAATTCCCAGATTGAGGCTACCCCCTATATTTTGGGGGTTAAAAATCTGAATCCATCGAAAGAAAAGTATGTTTATTCTGAGAAAGTACTGGTCGTAACTTAAAATATCGCCTGCACAAATTAATTAGCATATTTGAGGACTCTATTAAGATTGACCATTAAGATTGAGTCTTAGAACAGGAAGATCAGATCATTAAATCAAAAGTTATTCTTTATGGTCAGTTTGAACTTATCCTTAAATGAATGAAATGGGTAGCACTAACGATCAGAAAAATTTGAAGATGCAATGTACTGCTAATTGTCAGAAAATATCTCATAAATGTGGCCCTTTTTAACATTGAGTATTGGGATTATAAGGCTCCACAATAATATATATGGAGAGACCCTTTAATAATATATTATTCACGCTTAACATAAATTTAACATAAAAAATCCTTATATATGTAATGATAATAGTAAATGATAATAAAAGTCTCCAATAATAAAATCCCTAAATGTGCATGTACAAACATCAAAATGTACCTTTGAAAAATCGCTTATAATTTAAAAGAAAAAAATGAAGTAAAACTAACTCACTCACTGAGATTTCTTCCTCAAAAACTGCAATTGTCACCTGTTTGCCTGTTAAGAGAAAATAAAAGCATCTTTAATTATTTCAAAGATACTGTTTTTATAGAACACCTTGTTTGAATTTGAGAATATGTTTTCAAAAATTATCCTTTAAGATAATTTAATTTTTTTTTCTTTCAACATAATCTTTTAAGATAAAGAAAAGAAATACAATGTCCATAAATTTCAAAAAATGAGCTAAGGCCTCAATGAGAGAAATATTGCAAAATGAATTTGAGAAAGATAGTACAAAATCTAAAATGAAAAAAAAACGGAATCTTCTTGGAATGGAAATTCTAGGCATAAGTTATGAATAACTGTTACGAGGCAGCAACCGAAAAAAAAATGACTCGTTATTCTCGTACCAATACTGTTTTTTTAAATATTTAACAGGTAACATCAGCAATGATTCCAGCTCTATTTAACCACAGACGGTTTAACAGAGTTAAATGCACATTCTTCAATAATTTTGTATCCTTTATCCGTTTTGAAAAGTAAGCATAGACGTTAACGATGTTGGTTCATGTCACTGGATTCGAGGTTTGGAAACTATCCAAAACTACGTGAATATTTCATTTACAGTTGCGCTTTTGAAACGTATTTTTATCAATAGAAATTGAAAAATCAGGGAAATGAAATATCAACAATCGTTTATTAAAAATCAGAAGAATTATACTTAACTTAAAATAAAATAGAAGTGCAATACTGGATTTCTGTAAGGGACACCCTACACTCTTTCCTGTTTTCTGTGAATGTGATTCGTTATTTCTCATAAGAAACAAGAAACATAACTGCTAAAGAAATGAATTTAAAATTAAAAATATGGAGTATATCTGTTAACGTGAATAAAATGAGTGGTTGTTGATTTCCACAGGTGAATGTTGAATATTACACTTTCGCTTTGGTAAATGTCCGAAAGATTTACTAGGCCATTGCCCGGTATACATTTGCTCGGTATGCCCTACATCAATATTTTTATAAGGTCAAGTGCCACTGCCCAGTATGCATTTAACCGATACTTCGAACACTGACGTTTCTCCTGAAAATGTTCTAATTGTGTGGATAATGCTTCAGTTTGAGCATGGATTGTTTAGTGTTTATCAATACGAATTTGTTGAGCATTTACTCCTTGTTTGACTTGTAACAAAGAATGGGTATTTAGTTAGATTCCTATAAATAATCTCCAAAAAACAGCCAAAATTAAAAAGCAGTTTTAAATTAAGTTGGTATAAGCGAACTTCATTTTTAAAGCATTTGCTCATTAATGAGTAACGTTAAAATTCATTATAACGACAAATCATAATATCAGATGAAATTGCTGTTATAGCGAGGTTTTCTTTTTAAGCAATAATGAGACTAAAAATTTTTATAGGCATGTTTACCTCTCTTATTTCAAACAAATAATTTGATTTTAAATAGAAAACTAGAGAAGACTGCTTTGCTTATAAATTATAGACTGAATTACGTAGCTACGTACTTAAGGAATTTAATTCCTGAAATAAGGGGAATGATAGAAATGTGATCAACAAAAATTTGCTATCTTTTGAAGTGCATAGCAGACTTTGTAAAAAGTGGCAGAACTTTTCATTCGTTAAATCTAACTTAGATGGTGCCGCACAGATTTTTTTTTAAATAGTAAGAAGGAAGCGATCTTTATTATTCGATTTTCTAGATTGATACCAGAAACTACTAAAAAATATTTCTGTATTATAAGGATTAATATATTAAGTAAATTTGGTATTATAAGCAATATAATACAAAAAAATGTCTTTATTTAAATATTTTTTGCATTATATTGATCACTTAAACGGCAAAGACTTATTAGTAAAAGTCGAATTAGTTCTAGCTCTTCATAAACAAAAAACATACAATGTTTGTATCTGTAACGATAGAATTTTGACGGTGATTTTGGTAATTTTTCGTAATAGCAGACTTCTTGTGATATGCCGTATTCGAGTTTTTACTGTTCTTATAAAATTTGTTTTCATTTTCCTTTATTGCCTTTTTTCAAGAACCACATTTACTTCTTCTGACCGAATTGAACTGAAATATCCGTTTTAATCAGCCGGTGACAAATTCCGGTGGAACGAACTTTCAAACCAATCTCTTTCCAAACCTTTCCTCTGATCTTCATTTGTAGTCCTCTTTTAACGGTTGAATAGTTCTTCTTCTTTATTTCTATGGGATGATGTTGATTTTTCACCTCAGGCGCTGATTTCTACAACTTTTCTTGTGAGTTTAAAGAAAAAAACAATTCGATTAAATGGTTCACATTCAATATATATATATATATATATATATATATATATATATATATATATATATATATATAAGTTCAAAATGAAGAATAAAACAAAGAAAAATTATAGACATATGAAAAAAAGGGGGGTGGGAAATAATAAGTAAAAAAAAAAAAAGAAATGAAATGTTAATAAAAAAGCCGGAAAAAAAATATATAATCTTTTCTTCAGCCCACACGATTATATCCGCAAAACAGAGTGCTTTCTGATATTGTATCAATAAAGCCAAAGCAAAATATATTAATACAATAGTGTGAGGAGCACTCAAAAATTTTTTTTATAAAAAAACTACATAAAAATAGATCATAAAAAGTAAAAATAACATGTAGAAACAGATCATAAAATAAAATAAAAAGTAAAAACATTAAAAAGGGGGACTATAAAGCGAGTAGCAAAATCATAACAACTTACTTGGACGGATATTTTTCAAGAATGATTTAAAAATGTTTTCGCAGAAAGATTGCCAGATTACAAAATATGAAAACAAAAGATGAAAACAAAAGCGCAAATAGAGTGTAACAAGAGGGTTTTAAAGTGTCGTTCTTACTGCACTGCTGAAGTGATTTGTTATTTTAAGTTTTGATTTGTTAGTTACCAAGGATGGGCCCAAAATGGATGTGCGCAAGGTAATATTATACTGGATAATTTTAAAAAATTGATCATAAATAGTTTTAGAAGATAGATGTTTATTTAAGAAAAAATATAAAAGAGAAAAGAGAAACATAAATTGCCTGCTTTGCAAATAATTTTAGCCGCGGATTTGCACGATATGGATTAGCACATAGAAAAATTATTTAAATTATCAAAGAAAAAATTTTTATAGATAATTTTAACACGGATTTGCCCGAAATGGATTTGCACATGGAAAAATTAACAAAGAAAAAATTTTAGCAGATAATTTTAACCACGGATTTTCCCGAAATGGATTTGCACATGGAAAATTGTATAAATTAATAAAGAAATTTTTAGCAAACAATTTTATCCACGGATTTGCCCGAAATGGATTTGCACATGGAAAAATTAACAAAGAAAAAATTTTAGCAGATAATTTTAACCACGGATTTGCCCGAAATGGATTTGCACATGGAAAATTGTATAAATTAATAAAGAAATTTTTAGCAAACAATTTTATCCACGGATTTGCCCGAAATGGATTTGCACATGGAAAAACTGTATAGATTAACAAGGGAAATTATTTAGCAAAGGAATTTTTAGTAAATAATTCTAACCACGGATTTGCCCGAAATGGATTTGCACATGGAAAGATTAACAAAGAAAAAAATTTTTAGTACATAATTTTGGCCACGGATTTGCCCGAAATGGATATATATATATATATATATATATATATAAAGAATAAAAAGAGAAGAAAGAAAATTACTATGAAATATGTTGGCCAACCAGTAACTCTCTTAATATTAGAATTAATCAACCCCCTACAGACATAAACAGTAATAAAATTATCAATAACCTAGAATTGAATCATTTTAGAGAACATAATTTACACAGAGTCGAGATTAATATTTTAGATATAGTAGTAGATATCGATTTATGACGACAGAAAGAAAATTACTACACGCTTTTATACAAAACAATTTTGTCGTATGGGCTAAACGATACCTTCCAACATTCACATATTAACTTTAATAACTCCTCAACTTACTCACTTTTCCATGTTAAATAAGCGTACAAATCGAGGTAAACGGGAATCAAGAAGTAGTAAAAACTTTCTTAATAGTGACAAATTAAATGCAAATTTTATTTCTAATACGTAAAAAAAATTAATAAACATTAGAATAAACATTAAAATATTAAACCAATAAAAAAATTTGTTTTCTCCCTTAAGAATAATGATGCATATATACTTCAAGATCTTATTATTAACTTTTATTTTATTAGTTTACACTTCAAAATTCCTCGATCTTGTAAAAACTAAAATCAGTAAAATTTCCCAAAATAAAAATAAAAATTTAGATAATTTATATTACGTTATTCACTTTCAAAACCCTATTTTCGGTACAATTAAATTTCATAATATTTTTGAAAATTTTAAAAAATAGTCTCCATTACAAGATTTTAACATAATTAAAAGCTTTAAATATAATAAATTTCTCGTTAGAACTATTTTTAATTATAATAATATTAAGGAAAATGAATAGTCGATTATGAATGTCACCGTGAAGAAGAGAAATATTTTGATTTTGTTGATAAACATTACAAACATATCATTACTGGTAATTTAAATCTTATAGAAAACTTAGAACTTCGGAATTTAATGATAAAAGGTACAAAATGCAGACCCATTTACTATAGATCAATTAATGAAATTCTAAAATACTTTCTTAATAATCTCAATAGTTTTTGTTTAATGATATCGAACAGTTTCTCTTTACTTTTAGGTATGTTAATAGAATGAAAAGGGGCTGTTTTTTATTAGTTTAAAAACTTTGTTTTGAATAATAAGAAAAATTTCAAAAACGGCAACAGTTCAACAAATGTTTTTAAAATTGTTCGATCAATTTAGCAACTAAAAAAAAAAATTGCTGTTACCTCTATTGAGAAAGCTAGAAATAATTACGCAATCTTCTGTAAAAAGGTTATGTTTAACTCTTAAGCACGGAGTTAAAAAATAGTTAAAATTTTAAGCTCAGTAATTTAAATAATAAGATTAGCAATAAAAAACTTCTTTTAGTCTCAAATTCAAATATTACTTCTTTTAGTCTAAAATTGTTACTTCAAAAATGTAATTTAATGTAATTATAACAAAAAAAATCCATTTTTAAGGAACTGAAAGTCCAATATCGAAAACATAATGCAAAGATATCATAGCAATAAAAAAAGAAATTAAAAAAGGCGAAATCCTGTTTTACAAAAGATCACTAAATCTGATAGAAAATTTATTAATTTCTAAGTTAAATATCCATTTTTTAAAAAATTATTTTAAAAATTTTCCTCAAGTGGCGTTAATTTAATTAAAAATTACTACAAAGAGCTAAAAGTAAAATATATTTAAGTAAAAAAAATGTCCAAGCACAGGCATTTAAAATAAGGTAGCAGAAGAGACCTGGAAATAAAAGAATAAAATATAAAATTGAAAACTTAAAAGTAAGCATAAAAAAGACTTGTAAGGTTAAGCAAAAATTCAGATTACAATTTTTTGAAATTAGATATTTTTACGATTCATAAGTAACGATTATGTTTCAGATATTTCATTTTTACATTAAAAACAAAAATTTAAATACACATCAGTTAAAATAAAAATTATATTATTCTTTATAAATTGTTATCAAAATTACGCTTCAACTAACTTCAACTAAAATTTTTGTTAATTTAACTAAAAAATACTTTTTGTACGAAACTAATTTGGATAATAAGTAGATATTTCATTTTCGCTTCTGTTTTATAATGTACATTAAGAAGCTATTTGGCCGTGTAAAAGTAAACTAAAATTTTGATAAATACTAATGATTTTAATGCATTTAATTGTGTATTTTTAATTACCGTTTTGCTTTAATTCAATAATGCAAAAGAATTTTTCATAAAAGTAGCTACTGTTTTTACTTTAATTATTTCTCTATAATCTTTCGGAAAGAAGTCTCCATCTTTTAGATTTCTATCGTCAGTAAATACCAATTAAGAATTTAGATGTGAATCTAAATCACACTCTTAATAATTTCATTACCGGGCAACGTTTTTGACATCCTAAAAAATGAAAAACAGTATAAATTGAAATCTTTGAAAAATAAAATTGTTTTGCGAATAAATTCAATTTAAATATTTTACGAGAATTAAAGTGTAAAGTATTCATTTACTTTGCATTACTTATTTTGAATATTTTCTTATGCAAATAACCTTTTTTTTCGAAATGAAAAGCTTCAAAATAGAATTAGGAACTGAAGTAACACGATTTTATTTACAGCTACCTGCTTTTATGAGTTTCACTTTAGATAAATTGTAACAAGGAATTTCAACTTTGAATGAATAATTGACGATTAAGTGATTAAATAATATTTTAGAGAAAAATTACACAAAGAAAACTAGGTATTAATAAATTATATGTTGAAAATAATA
This sequence comes from Parasteatoda tepidariorum, assembly GCF_982258835.1. Taxonomy (NCBI): domain Eukaryota; kingdom Metazoa; phylum Arthropoda; class Arachnida; order Araneae; family Theridiidae; genus Parasteatoda; species Parasteatoda tepidariorum. Next base: position 8,486,443 of record NC_141760.1, on the reverse strand, counting down.
AGTTGAAAATAATAATAATAATTTCCGCAAATAAACCCAAAACTTTACTACAACTTGTTATCACAATTAAAATTATTTAACTATGAGTAATCCCGAGAAACTGAAATGGAAAGATTTGATAATATGAAAACATCATTTACGTCAAAAATATGAAGAATGCAATAAAAGTCGACATGTTTCAAGCACTCAAAATTTTGAACCCATCTCCAAGAATCTCCAGGCTTGAATGAGGAAAACAAAAAAAAATTTGAAACAGAAAACGCAAAGTTGCTAGCAAAAATTGGAAAATAAAAGTGTAAAACAATGCTAGAAAAACCACGATAGCCAAGAGTGAAACAAAAGTGGAAAAGAAATAAAAGTGGAAAAACAAAACTAGGAAAACCGCATTAGCCAAAAAACACATATCGGAGCAAAATGTATTTCCACGTACTATGGAGAGGTGGGGAGTAACTCATGTCATTAGCAAGAGTGGTATTCAGATGAATGAAATAAGATTCCAAAACATCAATATAAACCGACAGAGGTACAAACAATTTGGGCATTAACAAAATTGATTTTATGCTCAAGATTCCAACAATGTGTAATAACTGAAGATTTATCGTATTCTTGATGACGAACATATAAAAAAAAATTTTGAGCATAAATTTGAAAGAGCTTCTGGTTTATCTACTGTAACCGTTGCCGCACTGGCAAGATCACTGATTTTCAATAATATTAGGATCCTTATGTGACAAGTTAAATTTTGTTACCAGGTTCGAAAGTGGCTCTTGAAAAAAAAATCGAACAAGATAATGGCAAATTTTTAGCTGACGAGGGGAAATAATTTTTGAATATAACTAGTAGCGGAATTTTGAGAAGCAAATGAAGTTATTATAATATCAAGTATAATTTAGATTTTTACTTTACTTAAAACTAGCCGTAGGAAATTCTTTGTGCATGCAAGTTCTATTTTATTATTATGCGCCAGCAAAATTTCTGAATGCATTTAATTTCAGCAGTAGCTCTTAAGAGGAATTTTCAGTCAGCTCATTTCGAAGCTTGAACTTCTTCCTTTTAGGTTGTGAAATAAATATATAAAATATTCTAACGAGTTACAAAAAATTATCGAAACAAGAGCAAATGAATGTGAAAATAAACTTTGAAATAAATAGTTACGAGTTACATCTTCCAAATTTCTTCCAAAACCGAAGCAATCCAAATCTATGACTAACAAGCTTTTTTTTTATCTATGACTAACAAAAAGGATTAATTCTTAGTAGTCATGCAGACCGTTTAAAGGCTTCAGTATGGCAAAAATAATTTTAAAAAATTAAGTAATGAAAAAAAAAACATGAGCAAGAGGAAATAAATGAATAAATACGGCAACTAATTTCAAATAACAGAATTGTTCTGTTAAAAGAGGTTTGGATAGTCAAGGTTTTAATGTAGTTGAGAAAAAATAACAAAATTAAAAGACTTGTAAGTGCATGCAGACCATGCTGGCTAAATCTGGCACCAATAAAGAAAAATCTTTCACATCTTAAGAATCAATGATATTTCTACAAATTATGTCACATTATTCTGTTTATTTGTAAAAATTAAATTTGTCTCAAAAATCAGAAATAAGCCCGGATATTTAAGGTCAATTCTACAATCATCACCGTTTATATATAATTTCAGTCTCCTTGGTTGAAACAAAAATAAAAGGAGTAAATATATTAGAAATCGCAAAATAATGTTTAAAATAAGAGGAAAAAACGCAATTGAGAACGGTCGAATAACTATTAAAGAAATGAATACTAAAAACATTAAAACCTGTTTGATTACTTGGAGAAACAAGGAGTTGGCTTTATTAAAAAAATAAATTAACTGCTCTCTGTTTCGTTGGTGAATCAAACAGGTTTTCCTATTTTTAATCTCACTGTTTTTAGTAATGATTTGTTGCGTTTTTTTTTTAATTATTCCTCTCACTTAAACTCTTTAATATGTTCCTTTCAGCGAGTATGCTAAAAATTCGTATTAAGCGTGGAGTTTACAGAAGACTAGGTGTAATTTGAAAATTCTTTAAACTCTGAAGCTCTCCAGTGAAATTTTTTAACTCTGGACATAGTTCGCAATTTTGAATTAAAAAAATGAACCCAGTTCAAAACACGTGTTTAAGACAATAGACAGCTCAAAAAGCGTTTCGAAGAAAATGAACACCGAAAAATGTAATTTTTCATTGTTAAACCGAAATGTAACATCGAAACAAAGAAGCATTTTCTTTTCCTTACTTATTTAAAAACTAAGCATAATTATTGGGGGGGGGGAGATTCCGGACTTCTGGGTTTCGGGCCGAGGATATAGCACATGTTAAAATTTCAGGTGATCTTTTCGAACGCTTTTCGATTAGGTGGTTTATAAATGCATAAATTGGGGACACGTGAATTTCAGACCATTATTATAAATTTATATAGCATCCGTCAGAGCCTTGTAAAAACAACTGTTTTCAAAAAAGACAAATTTTTTTTAAGAAAAAGAATTTATTTGAGATTTATTAAAAATGGAGTTATTTGGGAATTATTAGAAATGGAGATATTTGGGATTTGTTAAAAATGGAAATATTCGGGATTTATTAAAAATTAAGTTATTTGGGACTTTCTAAAAATAAAGTTATTTAGGATTTATTAAAAATGGAGATATTTGTAACTTATTAAAAATGGAGTTAGTTCGGATTTAATAAAATTGGAGATATTTAAGATTTATTAAAAATCGATTTATTTGGGATTTATTAAAAATGGGGGCATTTGGGATTGATTAAAAATGAAGATATTTGAAATTTTTTAAAAATGGAGCTATTTGGAATTTATTAAAAATAGATATATTTGAGATTTATTAAAAATTGATTTATTAGCAATACGGATTTATTTTGACTCCTTAGTTTATAGTTTAACCATCCTGGGTTTGTAAGAGAAGTTTGAATAACTAAATTAAATAATATGTCCTTTTTCTTTAATATCTATGTTCATTTTCTTAAATAGCTATACCCATTTTCTTAAAAATGCATTTTTGAGTTAAGGGAATTTTTAAAATATGAAATTTGAGCTGTGGCCATTTTCTTAAACACGCATTTCAAACTATGACCAGAATAAAAGTTCTACGGCTCACCGGCGTCTCATTAAATAAATAAAAGAATGTTTTTAATCATGCTAACTTTATAAAAGAGAATAAAGATACATATTTGCAAAAAAAGAAAGAAACTTTCTTTTAAAGCTGCTGTATTTTGGATGCAATTCAAGTCAAAACGTGCGTTTAAATAAATTATCTGAAATCGACATTTTAATGACAAGATTACCATTTTCCTTTAAAACTGGATAAAACCATTTAAGTATTTATAAACGCGTTCCCCGTTAAGTACGCATTAAATTCAATTTGCTTCGAAATAAATGAATTCGGAATGTTTCCCCAGAGGTAATCCTGTCGTTCGTAAAGTAATTCTCTAGTGACGAATTAATGATATCTATTGGAAACAAATTTTTGAAAATTAGATTTATATAGCTTAATTTACCATGAACTTTTAAATCCATCGTTAATAAAATAAATTTACATTGTAACATTCGATGAAGAAAATTTCCTAACGTACAGAGAAGTAGATAAGTAAGAAAATTAATATTTCGATCCGTGTACAAAGATATTTCTAAGAAATAAATGAATGATAACCATTCATTTTTATTTTAGCGAGAAAAGGTATTAAGGATCTTAAATGCCCTACCAACTAGAATACTGGTGAAAATTCTTTTCAAGCGAGCCGTTTTAAATTAATTTCAGTTCGCTTATAATCATCAAAGTTGAACAAAAAACATAAGTAATTTTTGATATACACCATCCTTATCTAAAAGCATTGCACATTATTTTTGTATAATCGTATATATATATATATATATATATATATATATATATATATATATATATATATATATATATATATATATATATATATATATATATATATATATATATATATATATATATATATATATATATATATATATATATATATATATATATATATATATATATATATATATATATATATATATATATATATATATATATATATATATATATATATATATATATATATATATATATGTGTGTGTGTGTGTGTGTGTGTGTGTGTGTGTAGGGACATTATGGAAAAAATAAAAAAAACAATAAAAATCTGGCGAAAAAAATTTATAAAAATCCGGAAAAAGGATATAATCTTTTTTATATCCTCAAAACACGATTATATCCAGTATGCTTTCTAATATTGTATCAATACAGCAAAGAAAATATATCAATACAATAGTGTGAGGAGTACTCAAAAAAATTGAAACAAATTAGAATAGAACACATTTAGTAAAAATATCACGTAAAAACAGAAAATAAAATGTAAAGAGAAAACAGAACAAAATATAAAACGAAATCTATAAAGCGAGTAGTGAATTCGAATGAACTTACATGAACGGGAAATTTTTCTAGAATGCTTTAAAATATTTTCGTAACAAGATTACCATATTAGAAAATATGAAAAGAGAAGCGCAAATTAAGGAAAAAGCGTAAATAGAGGGTTTATGTCTTATAGTGCGTTCTTACTGCAGTACTGAAGTGCGTTTGATTTGATAGTTACCAAAGATCTCAATTAATAATTTACAACAACTAGGAAAATCTGTCACTCTGCAATGGATTCTTTCTCATTGTGGATTTAAAGGCAATGAGATGACTGCTGATTTGATCAAAACGGGCACCTCCATACAACAGGTTAATAATATACTACCCCCTCTTTCAACCTTTAAATGAATTCTAAAAAGGAGAAGTCTTTCCGCAAGTAACGGGAAAGAAATTCTAACAAAAAGTGGGAGGATCTCGAACCAAATATCATTTCTGACTGACCGAACTACGTGGCCATGGCTCAGTTTTAGCTCAGTTTATTGAACATGAATGTCTTCCCGCTTTCTTTTACAGATTCAAGCTGGCTCCTCATCCTTATTGCTCTATATGTCGAGGCTAATTTGTAATGGATGGCCACCACGTTCACCTTTTTAGGGCTTTCCGTGAAGCAACTGTCGCTGACCGATACTGAGACGCAAGGTGTCGAATGAGGAAATGACTGTTCCGTATATTTTTGTTCTCTTGTGCGGATTTCACTTGTGAAGTCACTTCTACAGTTTAAACATAGATCTGAAAGGGAAGGAAATTTTCTCCAGATCCTTGTATCAATTGTACTACTCAGCAACCTACCACAGAACTTTCGATTCCGCAAAATTTTACGAGCACGCATATCGCATATGCTCGGTGGGTTTTAGTGGAGTCGAAGATTGAACCCCGGCCCTTCCAGATCAGAGTCCAGTCGGACTTTTTACCCACTATTCGGACTTTTTACACTTATTGTTAATAAAATGTATTTATAAAAAATTTAAACTATTTATTAAAAATTGTGTTCTTGTTAATACAAATACCCTGAAATTAGATTAATCATTTATACTAACTCTGTATTTCAAACAGTGAAACTATGCAATTTCATCTGCAAGTGCGATAATCTGACAATGAAAAGAAAAGTTAGAAGAAGTGATATGATTTTAAATGTGGATATTACAAGTCTTGTCTTTAAAATACACTCTATAACAAAAAAATTCGACGCACCAAGAACGCACTAAGACTAGCAAAATCGACGCTCAATCAGGCTGGAATGATGCCGACTGGGGATGTATAGTCTTTTGCTACGAATCACGCTTCCAACTGTGTCCTGACGATCATCGAAGACGTGTTTGGAGACGCACCGGGCAGAGGGGGGATCCTGCCTTCGCTATTGCACGCCACAACGGCCCTCAACAAGGCATTATGGTCTGGGGTGCCATTTCCTTTGACAGCCGGACCCCTTTGGTCGTCATTAGAGGTACACTTACTGCACAGCGGTACGTCGACGACATCCTAAGACCAGTTTTGCTACCGTTCCTTTTGCAGCACCCTGGGCTGGTTTTTCAGCAGGCAATGCCAGACCACATACGGCACGTGTTGCTATGAACTGTCTGCAAGCTTGTTAAACTCTTCCTTGGCCTGCCAGATCTCCAGATCCCATCGAGCATGTCTGGGATATGATGGGAAGGCGATTGCACCTGGCACGGAATGTTGATGACCTCGTTCGACAATTGGATCGAATTTGGCAGGAAATACCGCAAGAGACCATCCGGGATCTTTACCGGTCTATGCCACGCCGTGAGGGCAGCTTATATCCAGGCTAGAGGCGGGTCAATACCTCATTGATTTTGTTACTGTAACTCTGAAATAAATTATTCAATTGTTCTGAAATTTTAATCATTTACTATTCCGTACATTGTCTTCCTATCCACCAATTTTTGTTTCAATCGGACAAATCCTTCTTGGTGCGTCGATTTTTTTGTTATCGAGTGTAGTCATAAAAATCGTTGTAGAAATACTAATATAAAATGTTTGCAGCAAAAGTTAATAAAGCAGTCTGGTGTTTCGGAACTCAATGATCACCTTTCGTAAAGCTGCTGAAAATTCATTTCCGAGTGGACCGGCAAATTCATAATTCTGTCTTGCTCTCGCTGAATATCCCCTCCAATTTGTTCAAGAACATACTTTTTTAAATAATAAAAAAATAAATAAAAGAAATTCTAAGTAGGAAGAAGGTCACTTTAGTTAACAGTAATTAATTAGTTGTTTCGACATAGTCGAGAGAAATTTACTTAATAAGATCGGAAAAAGAGTTGAATTTAATTTAATATTCTTTTTAACCATGTAAGTATTTTATTCGGTTTCACATCCATCATGTTTTTTATAGTGTTGGTAAAAACAAAATTTGTTTTTTTAAATCAAGAAATATATGAAAGATGTATGCTGCTTTGAAGATACATTTTTTTATTAAAAGATACAAAGAAAGCTTTAGGTAAGAGTTACTGAAGAAAAAGTTTGCTTTTTTTTAATTTGGCGTAAAAAATAACATGTATATAGGGACATATCGTAAAGTAAAAATGTATAAATCAGTATATATCTTCGGTGTTGCCACTCAGAATTTATCTGAAATAAATTTATACCTAGACATTTTATTCTAGAAGCATGACTTCCTTCTCTGTGAAAGAGAAGAAAAAAAAACGTATATTACTCCCAAAGGGGAAACAGATGGACTTGGAAAATGCAATTTAAAAAATGTGACATGGATAGTTTTTACGCTCTTTATTGACGATCTTCATGCAGGAGTCAGATAGTAGAAAAAGAATTTTTATTTCTTATTTATTTCTGATTTTTGTTTAGATTTTGCCATCGATTTTATGAGCCTTATGTACTCACTTTTTCCTTGAAGAGCTATGTTTATTAAATAAAAATAACAGAGCAAGAAGCATTATTATTAAATAGTATTAATTTTTTTACTATAGCCGTAATTAAAAAAAATAATTTGCATCCGAACTTATTATTACCTAAGTCGCAATTTTTCTGCAAGATTTTGTACATTAATATTTGTTGTCAGAGGATAATCTAGAGAATTATTGAAAATAATTATTTTAGTCTTATTAGAAAAAAACGAAGCATTTATGAAAATTCAAAATGCAGCTCAAAAATTCAAAATCTATGTAAATATATGCTAAAAATGTTATTACGAATTTACTGAATATTTTTCTGAATGAAAGTTAATTACTTAATCGGCAAAACTGAAACCTTTTGTTTTTTCCCCTGATTTAAAATATACAAAATATTTTAATTCTCACTAAAAAAAATTCTTTTCTGGCAATACAGAATCAAAAATAGCATTTTATTGTAAAAGCTTTCATTTTATTTAAGTTACTAACAAACATTAAATAAAACCAAAAATTTGATTTTTAAAAACTTTTTACTGCATTTCCCATAAAACATATCCCTTTTTAGTGTCTGACAATAGCTTGAAAATTTGGATACCAATTTGGCATCCAAATTTGCATGGTTGAAATACTGTCATGAATAAAATCAGGAACATTTTTATATCTATTTGAGTGAAAGAAAGCCTGACTTCTACATAGAAATTCAGTATTTTATGTTCGAAACACAAAAAGGGTGGTCTACTGAATTACGAAAATTATAGCGGAGGAATAAGTCTGCTATGTGCTGCTTATTTTTTTTCTTCAAATATCTTATTTAATCATCTTTCTTCAATTGTAGATGGCGTCATAGGAGATAATCAACGCGGATTTCGAAACGGAAGATTACACAGTCGATCAAATCGGTTACACCAGACATAAATCGAATATAATCAAAAATAGTGAGATCAAGAAACGAATAACATCTCGAGGAACGTATTTGAAGTTGAAGTATTGCAACATTTAGAGTACATTATAAAATAAGTTTTCTCTCGAAAAAAAAAATACTAAGGAAAGATTTAAAAAATGTATCTTCATCGCAATCGCATCACGGAGAAAAACGGGAAAGAAAAGCCCTCATGTTCGCATAAGTGAGGCTCTGATGTAGGTTATAAATGAGCCACATACGTGCCCTAAATTAAGAAAAACAAAAACAAAAAAGAATCCGGAGAAACAAAAAAACAATTTTTATCCTCCCGCCGCACATAATTAAGATCGCTGGGCTCTGGGCATTGACCTAACACATGGTCAGAATAAAGAATTTCAGACCACAAGCCACCCCCGCAACCGCCACGTGAGATGGGAGTTTTCATCGAGAAATATGATGGAGCGAATCGATCCTGCGAAACGGCATCATGCTGACACCTCCCATACATTTCCTCCCATAGCTCTCTCCTCTCTTGATCAATTCCACTAAAGCATGTTCGGACAAGAAAAGTACCGCGATTGTCGATATATCGAAATGAAAGGTCGTATCCATTATTTCAACACCTCAAAGATGGTCACAGTGAACGTCTAAAAAGAATATCATCTCATTTTTATGAATATTTTCTGGTTATTGGAATAATAAACACCTCCGGAGGTTTCATTATAGGCCCGTGATGAAAAATGCCGCTTAAAAGGTGCTAAAGCACACTTAAGGAAGTTCTAAGAAAGTAAACGGGGGGGGGGGGGTTGAAGAAAGAAGTAGGGGATAAGAAGTGATTGGTGAGATAAGAAGTAATTGGATTCGTTTTCCCAATTACTTCGCTTTATTACTTTCATTTTCAATTAATTAATATGATTGGGTTACATCTCTCCATCCCCCTCTAAGGATTGAATAAATGATGTTTAGTCATTTGAGAAAACTAATTTTGTTCGGAAGTAGAATTGTGTTCGATCTTGAGGAAATTCATAAGTGATTGCCTTCTTATCGAGTTTGAAGAGCGTCATTAATCCATTTATTCCAAAATGGAATAACCAGGAATTAAATTACGCTGTTATTGAAATAAATTTCTTCGCGGAGTGCTAATTAAATGTATCAATAACTTTTCTCTGAATATTCAATCGCGCATGCATCATCGACATGATAATTAAAATAATCATATTACTTAATAATTAAAAAATAAATAAGTTTTATAGTGTTAACAATCATTTTAATATTTGTAAAATATTTTAGGGATTAATGTACAAGTTTAGATGATAGTATTGTATTAAAAAGTACGTGGAAACTGAATATGAGGGAAACATTGAAACCTTAATGTTTTCCGTACATTAAGACTTTCGTTTCAACTGAAAGACGAACCTCGTACCTGAAATAACCAGCATGGAGAACAAATTAGGAAATATTGTTACCAACCAACTAGTAGTAGTAATATTTTTAATTGTGACCACTTCTTCAAAGATTAAAAATTATTAATTATCAAAATACCTCCTTCTCATCGCTTTCAATAGATTTATGTAAAAATTAAATATTGCATAAAGCGTTTTCAACTAATAAAATTTGGAGTTTGATTTTTTTAATTAATAATTCAACACAAAATTTTTATTTATCAGTAAATATAACATTTATTAGTTGAAAAATAAACCGGAATTAACTATAATCATAATAAGAAAATTCTATTCTGTAGATTACTTTTAAATTATATTTGTCATAAATTCATATGAAATTAACTTGAACTTGAATGCAACGTTTGATAACAAAATTCAAAAAAACTTGTCATAACTTCCGGCTTCATGATCTTCGCTGTTGTTTTGAAAGAGATTAAGAACATACTTATCATGGAAATGTAGATTTAAAGGCAGTATTTAATCCTCCAAAATGATAAGAAGAACATGATGATTCGCGTTAGTAGTTATCTTAGAAAACAATAATAAGAAAAACTTCCCCAAAACTCCACAGACCCACCTCCAGCTCCCCCAGAATTATAATAATTTCTATTATTATGCATAATATTTCTATTACTATATATTCTGTATTCTGATTGGCAGTGGTGGCTCTGGGGATAGAACATTCGCTTTCCAATGAGGTGACCCAAGTTCGAATCACAGAGGTAGCTGGTTGATACGAATTCTGATCCCAACCTCAGTGCTGACGGGAAATATCCTCAGTGATAGACGGATCGTTGATTAGAATCACCTTGATGTCGAGAGTTTAACATGGAAATCAAAACGTCCTTCTCAGAGGCTAGTTAGCTCCATGCTTGATCCAGGAGTTCTCTTGTCTTCTGGTTTGGGTTCTAAATCACTAGGCTACGGAGTTGAATATTAATAGTCATAAACTCAGAATTGAGTCGGTTATAAAATAAAAAATAGGGTTGGCTAATGTGTGTCCGATTAGTTTATAATAGATTGTCTGTTTAGGTACAGAATTCCTCAAAATGCTATTTTCATAAGAAAATGGATTTTAATAAATTTATAAGGATTTTGTTTTGTGAATTTTTTTCTGATGTTAAGCCCATTAACTTCACTCGGTTATGAACAGGCAATATAAATAGCGATTGAAAAAATAAAAATAGCTGCTGAAAATTTGTTTCATAATCGCCAGCCGACAACCACTTTTATTGCCAAAAATGCACCTCATTTGTTTCAAAACACGTATTTTAATCTCTTGCATTACATGGAAAAGTTGCATTTATCTCCAGAAAGTTTATGTTATTTTGCACTGATTCAAGATTTTAGAAGGGACTAAATTTGCTATCAAAAGTTTCATTCCAGCTCACGTTAAGTTCATTTTAGTTTATGGGTGACAATATTCAAAAATGATCTAATGGATATAATAGTTCGATTTAGAAATTTTTGTGAACACTCACCTATATTTTCACATCTTGAATGTCCTGCGAATTCTCCAGACTTGAGTCCCATAGAAATCTATGATGACCTAATGATATGATTTTAACGTACTAGATCTCAACTTTCATCATTCAAGGATCTAATTTTAAATATGTTAATTTATTAATGCAGTATATAAGTTGCAAAAACAGATGCAAAAGCGTATTTTCTCTGAATAAACACACGCGTTTATAGACGGATTTTGAAATCTGATTAATTCTAGTGCCACTTCGTGCTCTCGTGCCACAGTGCTAAGTTCGATCCTCGTGCCGGACAAGGTAGACTCAGACTTTCATCCCTTCATTGGATCAATGAAATGAGTACCAAGCATGCTTGGGGAATAAACACTGGGGGTTCCGCTTTCGGTTCACCACCCAAGCAGAAGATCTGTTCCTGCATCCTTGAGCCGAAGGTGAAGAAAGGTGAGATGGTCACTGTGGGGCCTTGGCTCTTTTTTGGCTGTCACGCCCCAGAGTTTAGTGAATCAATCATCGTACAGATTTTAATCAGCCTAATTTTATATTACACAACAGAAAATTTGAAAGAAATCGCTTGAATAGCTTTTTGTGAAATAAAAACATAGAAGCACGATTTCTATGAGATAGTGAAATACGCGAAATACGAACTTAACTTTAAAAGTTTTTCCTAACAAACGTGTCATCCTAACAAACGTGTCATTTTATTTTTAATTTGGAAAAAAACTATGTTAAAACTTATTTGATTTTGGCCAATTTGACACCAAGTATAAATGAATACTTAAAACACTAGTAAAGTTAGAGCGAAAACAAACAACTGCTAACTGAAGTATTTTGTTTAAAATTTATTATTTGAAGTTTTGTCTTTAAGTGTGTTTTTTCTAAAATCACTTTTCTTTCCAGCTGGTATGCAGGATAGCTTAACTTCTAATAAACCTATTAAACTAAAATCCGGTAATTGGTTTAAATATATAGTGTGTTGCTTACTTGAATATTCTTAAATATTTCATACTTTTTCAGTCAAAAGGAAAACTTTCTTTATAGATTTCTTGTTTTTAAAAATACAAAACATAGTTATTTTTTCATTAAAAAAAAAAAATTCTTTTTTCTTCTTCTTTTTTTCTGCTAGCATGGCTTAAAAATAAATTTATTTGACTGCCTGTTAAAGTAGTTTCAAGTCACGAACATAATTTTTATGAGTTTCAATGCATGCGCAAAATATGCGTACGTCACAGAATTTTTTTCTTAAATTTAAACTCTAAGGAAAATTAAATTATAAAAGCTCTGTCCATTATTTTACGAAACTGTTATCATTTAAATAATTTTAGTACTTACGTTAGACTCCCATGAAAAAAATCAAATATTATGTTTTTTCAGATAAATTCAAGAAAAAAAAGTAGTACATTAATACTTTCTTGATCGAATCATAAAGCATCTAAACGCCTTAAGGGATCAAAAAGCTCCACTTCTTTTCTGCCTAAAGTATTGAGGCCACATTTTCCACATTGCCGTTACTCCCTTTTATTTGAAGTTCATGAAATCAAATCTGTCAAAGAAAAATGTGGTTTCTTCAGAGAAAGTACGTTTATGTGCCTGATTTCTTAACTTAAGATATCATAAGAATTAATTAATTATCATATTAAAAGTTAAACCTTCGAACTCATAAAATTAAGGCCTTGTGAGTAAAAGTTCGATGATTTATATGAAAAATTATTCGGGTTGTTTTCTTCGTTACTTTGCTCAAACTCACTGAAAAATACTTATGAACTCATTTTCTGAATTTTCTGACCATTTCCAAATCATTATCAAGTCTATAGAGACTGAGTTCATACATAGTTTACTTAGTTCATACACATGGTTTGCTTTGCATTAAAGAACTATGAGAGTCACGGTCGGTGTTTTAAGTGTTCACTTTTGCGTTACTTTGTTTTGCTGCTCAAAAACTGCATGATTTAAATTTAAAAACTATGAAGAGGTGAAAAAAATGTACAAGCAGTGCAAAAAAAATTTATATTAGATATTTATTTCAAGAATTATTAACGGTTGAACTTGAAGTAAAAATACCATTTGTAGCCCCAGAAATGGAACTACTGAGTTGAAATTTTACATGTTGAAAGGACCATTTTTATTTGTTAACTTATCATAAATATTGTTTAAAATTTCAATTTCTTTAAAAGGCAATTGATAGTTAAAGCACTTCTCTCTTTCTATTTTTTTTAGTCTTAACTAATGCCTATTTACTAATTTGTGTAGAAAAATTTTTTTATCCCTCTCGGCATCTTTATTTTATAAGCTCCCGCTTAAGTTGAATGCGAAAGTTATAAAAGAAAGAGATAGAGATGGTGTTGTTAGGTATCTTAACATTTATATTGAATTTTTCTTGAAGATAAAGGAAACACTTAATTCAGGAGATAAAAATTTTATTCTGTTTGAGCTGTTAAAATGATAAAAGCTTCGAGTTAAATTACTGCTCATTTATTTCTTCACATAGAGATGTAAAAGTCAAAGGAATAACGATATCACTTGACTATTATCAATCAATGAAATGCATTAATGTGGTTGTAATGACAACCACTTGATTACACTATTTTACTTTGAAATTAAATTTAGCTCAATTGGTAGCTACTTGTTTAATAAAATTTCTTTAAAAAGTTTTAATAGGAAATCTTATTGCATTTAAATAACGCTTTGTCTACAAGTAAATGGAAGAAGAGTTGTTCATTTCACATTTAAAGCTACACTCAACACAATCTGAATTTACAATACAATCATTGGTTTTCAAACTAACAAATGAATTTCTTTGGAAAGAATGAAATCGTTTCAGTTGAAAGAGGGAAAAAAAATTCTTTTTTTCTTCGAAAGAATGGGAGAAAATCCGCCTCTTTGAACTTAGTCAAATTTTCTACGGAGAGAGATTCAAATTTGAACCAAAAAATGCGAATTATTGAGGCGAAACGATACTGCCGAAAGCAATCAAAGGGTCCAAGAGAGCATATTCTATCGCCAAGAGTATTCGATTTTCTCTAAGTGTTCAAAGGAAAGTTCTAGAAACAAAAAGGTTAGGATTTCACTAGCGATCAGCAGGTATTTTTTTTCTGAACACTTTCGAAAAAAGGTTTAATCAAAAATACGAAACAAATAAAACGATATCGCATTCCGGTGAAACTGTGAATATTTTTAAAATAAAATTGTATTGAATTTTAGACAGTTTTGTTAATTATTTAAAACATTTCTTTATACATCAATGACCGTGGTTTTAAAATGCTCCATTTTCTATTTGTGTTAGAACATCAAAAAATATTTTCATTTAAGAAATATTTTCGGGGAAATTATAAACAAGGCTTTGGGTGAATGTAAGGCTTTAGTTAATTTTTGTTATGAAGCACAGAAAAGGGTAAAAAAAATATGTTTTAACAAATGTTTATGACCTTCTCTTGCATACCATTATTTCAAATGCTTAGAAATCTATTTTCTGTAATCTTTCAATGTCCGGGGCACACACCCTAGCCCCCAACTCTTTACCAAATAGCATACCTTTTTTGTAACTTATTTTAATTTTTCTTCCTGAGTCTTTGTGTTACTCTCTTTCGTGTTTTGTTTCGATGCTGAAGAAAGTTTGACGCTATTGAATGGAAACTAAAAAAAGTTCTTTCATATATAGAAATAACTTAATATTTTCTTCCATTTTTTCCTGATTGTGGGTTATAGAAAAGTATTTTAATCACTGAAAAACAGAAATTCGCTAGAAAAATGTAAATGTCTTAGGAATTCTTTTTAAAAGTTTGCATTTCTTTTACTAGAAAACGATACAAGCATTATGACAATGAGTATCTTGGTACTTTCTGAATCACTCTGGTTTTAAACCGGGTTCATTTGTTATAACAGGGAATTAGTTACTTACATATGACATTTTTCATACGAAAGATACGCATTTTATTAACTTAAATGTACCCATTATACCAAAGCAACAACCTTTAATTTTCTTTTGTTTTTGAATAAGGATTCAAACATGTAACTTAGTAAATGCATTTTAAATCATTTAAGGGTTCGGCATCCGAACTTTTCTATTATTTTCCAATGCAATGAACAGCTTTTGCAGATTATTTCTGATCACTTTGCTACCCGACGCTCCACATTTCCTTGCAAAAAATAATTTTTAAATATCTATGCATATAATAAAATAATGAATTTGTGTCTTGTGTCCTTATACCCCATTGCGGGTATACCGTAGGCTCTTAAAATACGATATTCAACATGAAGCTGAATGGCTGCAATTGTAAGCTAATTATGAAACCCAATTTTCAAAAACTGTACACTATCTACCAATAAATATTTGGACATCTATGCAAATGACTATATCTGCGGTCCTGAGATACGTCACGCTCTCCACCGGTATATATCGTGTAGGGAACAACATGGGCATTAGTCCCATGCAAGATACCACGCAGTTCGGAACTCTCTGAATTCGAAAAAGGTATAATTGCCGTGTATCACAAAAATGTCCGATCCTTAAGGGACCATATCTAGCGAGCTGAATTACCCAAAATCGACTGTGACTTGTATGATTAAGAAGTGGAAGGTGAGCGGTGAGTGTCGGAATGTGCCCCAAGTCTGAAGGCCAACGAAACTGGGAGATAGAGACCGACGGGTGTTGTCCAGAGAAATTCGAAAGAACCGCACCACCCAGCCGATGGCCCACATACTCCAGGAGTTTCAACAGGCATCCGGGAATGTTGTTTCAATTAATACCATACGTAAGGAAGCACATCTGCTTGGTTTTCATGGTCGTGTTGCAGCCCATAAGCCTTTGATCACAAAGTCCAACAGCACTGCTCGGTTAATGGGGTGAAAAGCAAATCGAAAATGGACCGTAGATCAGTGGAAAGCGGTTCTTTGGAGAGACGAATCAAGGTTTGCCCTTTACGGTTCGGATGGCAGGGTCTGGGTCTGGCCTACGCCTGGAGAACGTCTACTGCCAGAATTCATTGTGTCAACAATCAAGCTCGGCGGAGGTGGAATTAAGGTCTGGGATATTTCTCCTGGTATGGATTGGGAACCTTTGTCCCCATTCATGGTAAGCTCAACGCCGATGCCTACTGCACTGTTTTGGATGACAATGTGCTTCCTACGTTGTGGCGTTTTACGGGGTGGATCCCTGTTACTGGACGACAGTGCCAGCTGTCATGTTGCGAGGGTCGCCAAGGCTTGGTATGGTGCCAATAGGATTAATCAAATGGACTGGCCTGCCCAGAGCCCAAACTTGAATCCTATCGAGAAACTCTGGGATGAGTTGGATCACCGAATAAAGGGGTATACTACCCATTCCAAAATCGGTGAAGGGACTTACATGTCTTCTCCAAGTCGAGTGGAAGAAAATACCCCTAGCCGTCGCGCAAGGACTTGTGGAAAGTAAGCCCCAGAGAGTTCACGCTGTAATTGCCTCTCGTGGAGGCTCTACCAACTATTGATTATGAATAAAGCTTGTTTTTCTTTTCAATCACACGTGTCCAAATGCTTATTGGTAGATAGTGTTATTTTGCCTAATTGGTTAAGCAGAAGCTATTGTTTTAAATTAAAATATTGAGAATTCCGTTCCGTCAAATATTTTAAAGATAACATCAGTGATGTTTGCTAACATGTAGCTCTAATAATAAAAGTAGCTAGTTGCGCGTTCTGTATTACTCAATTATTAAGTCTGGTTATCTGAAAGATCAACGTGATTGCTGTAGCATAGGCGAACTACGTGACCAAATAAGTAGTCCTAAAGTTACTTGAAACTACGTGTCTATTTTGTTCATAGTTTTGCTTTTAAAGCATGTTACTATGAAACTGGAAAGTTTAAAATCATCAATAACAGAAATAAAAACGAATGAGTTTTGTACTAAAAATTAAAATCAATGTAGAAATGGTAACAATTCGTAGAGGATAAATGTAAAAATAGTATTATTGACTCCGTTGATAAATAATTTTGGCTAGTTACTAATTGGAGGAAAATAATGAGCTGTGTACTAAAAAGCAAAATTACTGGAGAAATAAGCACTAACTCGTTTAAGAGTTCGTAAAAATTGTCAAACAATTATTGACGTCAATGATGTTTAATTTTGGTAATATGTGCAAATTGAATTAAAAATAAGCTCCTCAAAAGCGAAATTATTGGAGAAAATTCACTTGGGGAACCGTAAGGGAACCGTTTAGGAGAACCGTTAAACGTCACCATACTATTAATGGCATCAATGATGCTTAATTTTGGTAATAGGTACAATTGGCACTATGAAAATTGATGCTGTTTTAATATAAGCCAAATAATCTTGTATATAGAAACAAAGTATCTCAGTAAATTTGGTGTCTATTACAACTGCATCAATGCAGCACATTTTTAATCTAGCTTCATTGTGGTAAATTTCAAATGTCAAATTTTACCTAGAACATCAGCATTATGACAGATGTTACCAATTACAGTTTATCTTTATTTTGATAGGATGAACAACTAAGTTGCGTTTTGTCTCATTTAATAAAGTAAAGCCATCGAGAAGAGCAATAATAGCAAATAAAAAAACATTGGCATATTTTTTAGCTTTATTTTTTGTGTCGATAATTATTTTAAAATTTTGTGTATGCTTTTGTAGTGACATTCAATACTTATTTTATGATTCTTTTTTTCTGCTCACCCCGTACAGAAGAATGCGTATTTAGCTAGTTATTTAATATAATAATAATCGAAAAATTTTAAAATGTAAGTAGTACAAAATTTAACATCATTTTAAAGTACTTATTTCTTAAATGATAAAAAAAAGCTTATACGAAATCGGTCTGACAGTTTACTGAGTCATCTCATTTTTAAAAAAAAAGTCTTATATTTAAAATTTCATTTCCCAAACACTATTCGGAAAAACAGTTTTTTAGTAATTAAAGTAATAAATAATTATTTGAAAAGATTTTTTAATGGAATTATTTTAGGGTAAATGAAATTAATAACTGTGTTTAAAAAGCCTTTTGATTCACTTAAAAAGTTTTCGAGATATAGCGAAATTCGGAAAAAGTGAAATTAACTGTAAGGATTCCAAATTTTCGACAAATCTCCTGTCTAAACCATTGGGAATCTATTTTCCAGAGTGCGGATATCCCATATTTTGAGGGTCAAGAATCCAAATCAGTCGGAAAAAAAGTAAGATTATTCAGAGAGAGTCCGTTTATGCGTTTGATTTCGAAACTTAAAATATTATCTTCACTTAATTAGTTAGCATATTTAGGGAAACATGTAGGCCATTGACCAAATATTAAGGTCATAGGAACATTAAAATTGATTTTTGTACATAAAAACTCGTTCATTTAGTGTTTTCATATTTTCTTGCGTAAGGCTTAGAAATCCAAGCAAACTGACAATCCAGTAGCACTCGAACATATAGAATCTAAGTGATTGAAAAAAAAAGAATTTATTACCCACAAAAGTAAATATTTTAAAACTCCCGCTGTGGGCTGATCGTAAAAACATGGTTCCCAGTAGAATACCGAAGTCAAGCATCACTGACTGCTCTCAGTAAGCGGGTGAGTGACCGCTTTGATCAGAGAGAGTAGGGACCGAGGGTGCGCTGTATCGGTACTCGTTAAAATGTTTTACCAGCAAGTACTCGACTTCGCTCGCAGTTTGTCTGGCTACCAAACCAGGGGAGCCATCCCATCTGCAGATCAAAATTGCGATGGCATGTCTTCGGATCATCATCAGGGATGTTTCCCAGACCGATTCAATGCTTATTGCAAGCATTAGCTTTAAAAGAATCTATAAATTTGTCTTTTCTTTTCCCTTTTTAATAAAAATAATCCTTACAAAATGTTGTTCAAAATTATATTATCTGCTGAGTTTTGCAATTGACAGGAAACTGAAAAAATGAAACCTAATGATTTTAGGAGAAAAGTTGAGAAGGGTGTCGTCATAATAACAATTTAATTATAAACGTATACTTTAAGCTTTAAAATTTAAAAATTCAAAAAAAAAATATTGCAAGAATTTTAAAGTAAGGCCCGTAACATATCAAAAGCAATATTAAGAAACGGTTCTTTGTTTTATTAAAAAAACATTTATTTCACAACGACAAATACAGTAACGACATTAAATTACCTATCGGGTCAATAATAATCTTTCAATAAATTATAGAAAATTCAGTAACGGGCTTGTATAAACTTCAAATTCAAAAACCAAAAACTATATTCTAAATATCAACAACTCTCTGTTGTTCTAAAAATTGCTATTCTACATAATTTTATCACTTGCTTTTTTTTCATCTATCTCTTTATGTGTTTATTTTATTTTATTCATGCTTTTGCAAGTCAATTAGTTTTTAATATTTTTAGACTTAGTATAACTCGCAGTATAACTCTATGTCCCATTTTAAAAGTAGCGAATATATTGCATACATGTACGCATATATATATATATATATATATATATATATATATATATATATATGTGGTGCCAGCTCCTGTACACAAAGCCGATCTCAGTTCTCAGTGGTGCCAGTTCCTATCTGTGGTGCCAGTTCCTGTGCTGTAACCCGATATCAGTTCTCAGATCCGTCAGTTAGAAGTCGCTTTAAGCTAGAAGTCCCGCAAGTCAATGCAAGCTAAAAACTCATCCCTGTGCACGACGAGGAAGCAGTGGGGATTTCCCAGAGGAAGAGCGGGATGGAGAACGAACCGAAAAAAGACGGGATGAACTCCAAAGAGGAGCTTTGATTATTCAAAACTTTTAAAGACGAACTCTCATTTATTATTTTTTTGTTATTTAATCGTTAATTGTTAATCGTCCTCCCTATGTAAATTTAATCTTCAATATATATGTTTTTGTTAAAGAACGTGTCTTTTATTTAAGACGACCACTCATGCCGTCCCCATATATATATATATATATATATATATATATATATATATATATATATATATATATATATATATATATATATATATATATATATATATATATATATATATATATATATATATATATATATATATATATATATATATATATATATATATATATATATATATATATATATATATATATATATATATATAAAAATAAATAAATACAAGAAAACACTAAGAAAGTTAAGAAAAAGTTTTTTTTTTAAATAAAATGTTGTTTGTTATTTTTTTTACTTATTATTTCCCACCCCCTTTTTTTCATATGTCTATAATTTTTCTCTATATCTATAATATATATATATATATATATATTATATATATATATATATATTAATAATTGCTCAGGATGTAAAAATGTTTTAGGGAAGGTTTAACTCTTAAATGTATGAGAAATTTCTTTAAAAAAATTTTGATTAGCATTATTTATTTTGAAAGCTTTTGCTGGTTTTAAACTAAGAGTCTTACTCAGGGAAAGTTTCTTATCAAAGATTGTGTAAGGAATGGACGTGCTAAAGAATTCGGGAATGCACTCTCCCTAACTCTTCAGATGGAGACAGATGGGGAGAAATTTGTGGAGACAGCTATTGGGCCACTGATGAAGATAAAGATGGAGAAGGGTTAACACATTGTATTAAGTGAAAAAAAAATATAGACTGTTCGTAGATTAAAAACTTCCACCCTAACAAATAAATTTCTACACTGTCCTATTTGTTTGTTATAGAAAGTAGTTAATTTATTTATTATTTTTTCATTAAGAATTTTTTTTTCAAATTCGTTGTTCATTAGTTATGCGCATAGAAAGAAAAATTAATAATTAATTGTCAACTATTCTTTTCCCTTCAAAAAGCTAAAGAATTCAGATTTTCCCCGAATTAACAGTGTTAAAAGGATTCTCAAACATTATTTTAAAGTTCAGCTTTTTTTTTTCAAAAGTAGCTTATATTATAAGAAAATAATAAAAGAAAAGCTCAAAAATATTAAAAATAAATTCTTTGATCATTTGATGATATTTGTTATACGTGTACAGGGTGTCTTAAACTACACTGACGGATTTTTAAAAAAATACATAAATAAATAAAAATAGACAAAAAAAAACAGCCAAATTTAAAAAAAGAACATTTTTTAAATTTTTAGCAAAAACATTGAAATGAATTAAAAAATACTGAAAACATTTTGAAAAAACATTAAAAAAAAGTTTTTGTAACAAATTTATATGACATGAGATAAATTTTAGTTTAAACAATGTTTTGTAGATGGCACTGCAAATTGCTTCTACTATTCTTTATACATATGCTTATTTCTTCCTCTGATTACGATTGTTAAAATGGCTGATGATAGAAATTTCGACAATATTATAATTTCATTTTATTGTAATAAAAGATTTTAAATAAATATAAATGTGATGCGATTTTTAATTATTTTTTTTTCTATTTTCAGGTTTACTATCTGCAGCGACATCTCTCAGAAAATAAATGAACGAAACCCAGAGTCTCTAGGGAAGAATAATGTGCGTCTTTTTAGATAAATTTTCAGAAACAAGAATTTTTTTAGTTACTTTAACCACTTTCCATGTGTGTACACACACGCAAATAAATATAAATATGCGTGCTAAAACAAAAAAAAAGCATTCTAGTTTAAGACAAGCAATAGAATATAACTTAAAATTTGAAATGAATGTTGAAATTGATCACACTTTGTTGCTTCTCCGATTTAAGAAATCAACTTCTGAAATCAGTATGTATAAAGTACTAATTCGACTAGTAGTCGATCCTATTTGACTGTGAAAGCAGAACATTGAGCTAACATATCCAAAACAGGCTACTAGTTTTTCTTAAAAGAAAAATACCACGCACAATTTTCGGTGCTATCCAAGATTATAATGCATGGCAAATTCGCTACAGTTCAAGAAATTTTCAACAGATATAAACAAACAAATGAAATAAAAATTACCATATCAAACCGAATAAAGCAAAACTTGGTCACTTACATGAGAGTGATAATCTCAAAAATCTTTCACCCTTCAACAAGCCAGGCAGCGTTACAAAACAGAAGAGTTTCCACTCAGTTGGCTTGATGATGCAGAGAAAGATTTAAAACACTGAAAGTGAATAATTGGAAACAACATGATATTGATGGACTCGATGGAAAAAAAAAACGTTTCGAGTTCGTCCTGGCCTGCTATGTACTGTAGAGCGAAGAAAAAGAACGTCGAAAATTTAAGAAAATAATAATTTAATAATTGCTAAAAAATTAAGCTATTTGAAGTTTTCTACAAAAAATGTAAATCTAATTACAAATTGAGAGCGTTTTTTTAAAAGAAGAAAGGAAAAATAAACAGCCTGGTTGAAATTTTGAGAAAACGCTAAATGTTTATGAATAAATTCTTCTCGATAAAACCTAAATTTCTATGAAAAACTAACTACCTTATAGAACTTATTCTATGAAAAACTAACTACCTATTTCTATGAAAACTAACTACCTACCTTATGTACCAATTAAATTCTGTACCAATCTGTAACAGTTCATTTCAACAATTTTGATCCGATCGGCACCAAATTAAATGTAAAAACGTTCAAAGACAGGTCGGACATCTCTACTTTAAAGCTCTCTACGACCACATTACATCCAAATAAAAGAGTTTTTCATAACATTCGATAAATATTTTATAATATAAGTCATTCACTAGTTTGAACAAAAACTTCTAAAATAAATTTAAACTAATCTATTAACCGCTTCACTAACCTATTTTTTTTGAAGAAAAAAAATCCAAAAATCGAAGTATTTTTTGATTTCATTAATACGTACAAGGAACTATAAAAAAACATACTAAACAAGTTTTAAGCTTAAATTTTACATTTGTTTATCAGTTAAGAACATTTAATTTACAATCAATTTACTATTTCGAGTTATCTCCGCTAAATGAAAAAAGTTAAATATTAGTCTTTGCATGATAGTTTTTAAAACAAGGGACAGCACTAAGTGATACTTTCCACCATTTTTTTATGTAAATTCAGCAAACATCGTATATATATATATATATATATATAAATATATATATATATATATATATATATATATATATATATATATATATATATATATATATATATACATATATATATATATATATATATATATATATATATATATATATATATATATATATATATATATATATATATATATATATATATATATATATATATATATATATATATATATATATATATATATATATATATATATATATATATATATATATATATATATATATATATATATATATAATATATATATATATATAATCGCAAAAAACACATGTGTTGTCCTACTATCCAACAGTAAAACTCCTAAACAAAACTTGACAAACTTGAAATCGAAGCTGATTATTATTATTATTATTTTTTTTTTGCTACCGACCGAGTAAAAACGTGATAAAACAAAGCGTACTGACAAATTCTGCTATTTCCGGGTTTTATCGGGACAATAAATATTCGCAATTTATACGTACCCGGATTAACTCCGGATAATCAGGGAAGCAGTTAAGCAATGAGAACATTGTGGTAAATTTTGAATATCAAATTTTAAATGACACTATAGGTGTAGCTCATTTTCATTTATTCTTTTTTTTCTTTCGTAAATTGAAATTCTAATTATGGCAAACCTAGTAGGATGAAACCGCACCAGAGTGTACAGAAAAATAATAAAATACTAATTAAGGTTATCTATCAGGTGCCATGAAGGTGAAGTATACTAGGTACTTATTCGTTTTTGGAGGCTGGTAAAAAATCCTGGAAAAAAATTCCATATGCTGTAGTTTCCCGTAACAATTTGCCCTTAAGATTCTTTCTAAATCGAGGACAAATTTAAAAAGTGATTTTCCTTAGTTCTTTTCTCAGCGTTTCTGCTTTCATTTCATTTAATTGCTTTTTTAATAAGAATAGAAATATTCAATCAAAAATTGTGTGGCTTCCTATTTAACCATTCAAATTATTTTACTTTAATTTCATTGGCGACAATAAACTGTCGCGGTCTTCTACATTTATCGTTTAGAAGAATGAACTGGTTATTGCATTCTCAGCTCATTGAAATTACTCTCGGGACAGGAAACTCTTTTCATCGCGTAGAAAAATGGCTGAATCCCCTTCTTAACATTTGCTTTGCATATGTTAATTCTTTATTTTTTCGTTGTTGATACTCTTTTAAATTTCAATCAACTTAAATTTTACTTTTTGTAGAATTTTAATTTTAATTATTTTGGTAACTTTTTTTTTCGATTCAAAGCACATTGTGTTCAATAACGATTAAGTTTGGTTTTAGGTATATAGGGATTAATTCTTAATATTTTGACTGAGTCATTAAAGGATATTGAAATCTTGTCACGTATTCGTCCTTTTTCAATTGATTATCAAATATGTTTTCTGCGAAAACAAAAATTCGTCGCAAATGATGGTTAAATATTTTGATCTGACAGTTTTGGTCCTAGGTGTTTTCGGTAATTTTTCCGTACTATTTTCGATATGGGAAAAATGTTAATATTTATAAAGAGAAATGCTTGATGATAAAATTGATTATTTGAATTATGACTGTTAAGATTTAATCATTAATAATGTGATTTATAAAATACGAGTTATAATTGTAAATTCATTTTAGTAAATGGAAAAATTAGCGAAAATTACCGTGGCTATTTATAAATATAATTAATGCTTTTTTTTTAATTATAAATATTTCTTGAATATGTAATTTTATTTTCTAAACAGTAGGAACATAAAGTTTTACATATGGATTTACTTAAACTTATTAATAGATGTAATTATTTAATAATCAGAATCAAATCTTATTTTTTATAATTATTATTATTATTTTTCTTTGCTGACTAAAAATTATTTGTAATAAAGGATCAATCGTTTTATTTTGGATTATACTTAAAATTTATGTAGTTAAATATTTTTAACAAGAAAAAAGAAACATATCCATTTGATTTGTTGTTACTTAAATATAATTGTACAGCAAGACAAAAAAAAATTGCGTGTTGATCTAAAGATCGAATTTCCACGTACTAGAGCACAAACTTAATACTTCGAAGAAGAATTCTTAAATAAACACATCTTTTGTCTTCGGATTTGGCTTTCTGACCCTCTAACTATTTTGGACCTCTGTCCTGACCAGACTAATGGGACCATATTCGCTCAAACTAATTTTTCGTATATGGTCCCATTAGTCTGGTCAGGAAAGAGGTCCAAAATGTGAGTCCCTTATTGTTAATTTTAGTTTTTGAGTATAGCTTGAAATTATTTTAGATGGATGGAAAAAATTTTACAAACAATTATGAAACTAGTTTGTTCAAAAATAATTACATGCAAAAAGTAATTTCAAATAATTATTTATTATTTTTTATTATTTCATTAAACTATAGTTGAAAAAAAATTATTACCGTAAGGAATTTTACATAATTTTAGAGAGTTTAATTTTATAATTCAAAATGCAAAATTTGAACAAAATCAGCCGAAATGTTCTTGAGAAATGAAATTTTAAAAATATAACTTTGGACTTTCCTCCTAAGCAAACTATTGGGACCAAACTTCTCAGAATACAGCTGCCCTAAAAATTTTGAGAGACAGAAATCAAAAGAAAAAGAGGTATTCAGAGAAAGTACATTTTTGTGCCTAATTTGGTAACTAGAAATTAATTAGCATCTTTGATGTCATCCTCGTAAACTATTAAAGTTGAGCCCTAGTACGTAAAAA
The DNA here is from genome assembly GCF_982258835.1 of Parasteatoda tepidariorum. Taxonomy (NCBI): domain Eukaryota; kingdom Metazoa; phylum Arthropoda; class Arachnida; order Araneae; family Theridiidae; genus Parasteatoda; species Parasteatoda tepidariorum. Next base: position 8,460,637 of record NC_141760.1, on the reverse strand, counting down.
TCCGATAATTATATCAAACGTTATTCGAAGTGATTTCTTTACACACTCTAGATGATTCAAAGTAATAATTCTTGTGCATTAGGATATTAAACAAAATTGTACCTCAATATCATTTTAGTAAATTTGAATAATCATGCAGTGAGATGTTTTTAACGATATATTTATATACTTAATTATATAAGTATATTAAACTTATTGCTGCATTGTTCAATATATATGATACACGTTTAAACAGTTATCCATACATAAGCTATACCAAAATAACCATAGAAGTCGAATTTGTTTAAAACCCATTTTGTGTTGGTAGTACTGCCGAATGGTGTGTTGGTTGGTACCGAATGGTAGTACTGCCTTACAAGGATTCATACACAAACTCATTGATCAAAACTCGTGAGAAAATCGAAAAGAAATGATACGAAAAATAATTTATTACATCACATTCTTACATCGAAAAGAAATCATCAATAAGGACATAAAAAAAATTCTACCAATGTCACTTTTTAAGATTACATCTGTTTGGCCGTAGGGACGAAAAAGACTTAAAAAGAAGAGCTTTATTTTTCTTCCAGAATCTTAAAAATAAAATTTCTGAGAACAAATTTATATCGAATGAGTTTTGAGGAAAGCGGAGCTCTGAAAATGACTTTTATTTTATTACTGCACTCGAATTATTATTTTTCAGAGAGTATGGATATTTTTTTCGTTCAAATATTCATATAAGAACATAGGTATTGCTTAACTCTATAATGTTTATAATTAAGACAAGCAAGCAATTGTATACCTGATGAGTTTGATTAAGCACAATTTGATTGATCACGATTTAAACAAATATTGATATAAAAACATAAATATTGCAGAGCTACTTAGTTTCCTAACATAATTCAGGCAAATAAACTATTGCGTATTAGATAGATTTGATTGAACACCATTAATTTGATTGATACAAAATTATAAATAATGTTCAACTGTTTTATTTTTTCTATTGTGATTAAGACAAATAAGTCATTGTATAACTGATGAGTTTGATTGCAATTTGATAGATTAATATTTCCAATATTTTTCTTTCCAATGGCTGGCACTGAATTTGTATCTTTGCCTATACTATGCCAGAATTGTTGCTCATTTCGCGTTACCCAGTGGTCACCTGTGAACCAAAGTCGCGGAGGCGAGCAACATTGCCCACGCCACACTGCCACATTCACACATCATACACACAACAGAGGACAGCACAAAGAGAGAGAGAGAGAGAGAGAGAGAAACATCCATGCCCAGAGCGGGATTCGAACCCGCAGCCTATGGCTTCGCAGTCAGGCACGCTAACCACTCGGCCACCTGGCCGGCATACTTCCAATATTACTTCAATATTTATCCATTTTTTTATCATAGGAGTAAAAAGCGTTCGCACGGTTCATTCTGGACATTATAATCCAGAAGGGCAGGGAGCTAAAAAACGAAAAGTGCACTATATCCCCCAAAAGAGAAAACCTGTCACAAAAAAGTCATTGTATTTCACAAAAATTTGCATCTATGAAGCCCGGAGTATACAAAATTTTTAAATTTAACATTCGAAAAAAACTATTTTTTAAGGAGATACAGTTTAACTTAAGCAATCTGCCTCGAACCTCCCTCCTGGGGGGGGGGGACACGGTATAATCCACTAGCCGCCACTCAGGAAATGTGGCGCAGGTCCGAAATGTACCGTCCGGCTGAGAGACCATCAAATTTCCATAGCATAATAAAGCATAAATTTGTATACATAAGTAACGTTCAACGGTTTACAGTTTAATAGTTTCAATTCCATACATAATAGTTTATAATATATTTCAAAGGATATGACGTGATGTTTACATTTGCTATTTATTATGCTATATTGATACCAATTATTTAGTTCATTTTGATATGTTTCCTTAACAATGTTTAAACGCAGAACTCACAAACAAGAATAGATCACCAACGCAATGGTAAGAAAATTTATGCATTTTTTTAAAAAAAAGACATGAAAATTATACAATAATACAATACAATGTAATTATTTACATAATAAGTATTCATAAATACAAATTGTAAAGCAAGACCTAAATCATAAATCAAAAGGTTTAGTTAAAATTAATTTCATAGAATCGGCAAATTTTTAAAATAATTCTGATAAAACACAATTAGTTTAAATGATAAAAAATGATAAAATCAAAACAAGTTAAAATTGTCACAAAATAATCGAGATAGATTAAGGAGTAAATAAATAAAATAATTAAAATGTATTGTAAAAATATCGAATTAGTTAAAAGTTATTCTAAAGGTGATAAAACTGCCAAAAAGTTCAGAAGTGTTTATAAATATCTTATATATTATTATAATCTGCCAGCACTAAAATATAATATTGTTTTCATTAGTGGTAAGCACATCCAGTGTTTGTTCAATTATTTTCTTAACGTTCTTCCTGTAGTCAAGATTGGCATACCAAAGATGGTTTGTTTGATATTCTTCCATATTTGTACCACAAAGCATTCGGTACCTGGAACATTGTCTGATTAAATGTTCATTGTTTTGAATATAGTTCCTCAATAATTACATGCAGAAGATGTTTTATTAAAGAATCTTTAATATAAAACAAACTGCCAAGTAAAATAATCCCCATTCTGTAAGACTTAAAAATAATCTCCATTCTGTGGGGTGGTTTTAAAATGAGCGTAATTCTCAATTTTTAAAATACTGCTGGTAGCAATAATAATGCATTCAAAATATTGGAATTTGAAAACGCTCCGAAATGGCTAAAAGATTGAAAACTGTAAACTGTAAACTGCATAAGTAACTGTAATCATAACTGAAAAGCGATCAGAAATTAACGTGGATTTACGGCGGAATCATCGCAAATCGAGCACGTAAAAAGTGATTGCTAAAATACGAAATTCGTTAGACATACACAGTGTAAAAAAAAAAAAATTTAAAATTAAAAAAAGTGACTTCGCAGAAATAGCCGAGAAACAATAAACGGATGTCGAAAAAACAATTCATAAAGGACGTGTATTTACGGTGGAATCGTTGCGAATCGAGTGTCTAGAATAACACTCGATTCGCAACGATCTGTCTGGAATGACTCCTGGAATGACTCCGAACTGTCTGGAATGACTCCTTGAATTCGAAATACACGTTTGGCGTTATAATATTTTATTATAAAGATTATCACAGAATACGAAAAAATAAGTGGAAGCGATGCGAAAAATGGGTGTTGATTTACGACGGAATTGACGTGAGTAGAACCCGACAAAAAGTGATAACTAAATTTGCATGTCGTAACGAATTAAAAACATCGGATTTTGGAAAACCATGTGAATCTAACCATGAATATCTATCACATAGAAATCCATGTAATAGACAGCAATCGAAAAAACTTTCTTCCAGTGACGTTAAATTGCAATTGAATCGTCACGAAGCGGACGATTCAAAATGGAATTAATAATACAAATTCAAACGTCGCAGTAACATTGCATTGAAAATACCAGACTTGACGTAAAAAAAAAACGTGAAAAGGCCGAAAAAAATGATTTCCTTCAAAAAATGGATCATAAAATGCTGTGAAATCAGGATTGAATCGTCGCGAATCGAGAGCTACAAGAAACTGAAAGCTCAAATTCAAATGTCATAATTTCTTGTCTGGACGTGCATCCATCAATACTCACAGCGTGAGACGTCATACTTTTAACTTCATGTCTGATGTAAAGCTTGGCCAGGAGTTGAATCACGAGAGCAAAGCTATTTAAAAAGATAGGCGTCAAAAATGACTGGGTGTAGTTTTCTAGGCGTCAAATTTAAATTTTAAGTGCAAATAACGACTAACAACCGTTTATTTCGAAACCTTATCATGAAAATGCATTTTTGTCATCTCTTTCTCTCGCCATTCTTTATACATTTATAATATGTATAAAGAAGTGTACGAAATGGTGAAGACGATATTTTAAGTTACGAAATCATGCACAAAAATATGATTTCTCTGAATAAATATACCTTTTTGTTGATGAATTCGGATTTCTGACCCGTAAATATAATGGATAGTCGCAATCATCTCGAAAATACATTCCAATAATTTGGTCAGGAAAGCTGTCCAAAATTTCGATCCTTTAATGTTAATTTCACTTTTTGCGTATTTCGCGAGCCTTTCAAGTGAATTGAAAAAGTTTGGCACACAATTATAAAATTCATAAATTAAATATTGGACACAATTATAAAATTCACATATTATTCATTATATAAAATTCATATATAAATTCCATGCAAAAAAAAAAACCTTTAATAAATATTTAATATTCTTGATTTGTTGTTTAATAACAGTCGAAAAAGTTTGAATTGTTAATCATATAATTTCTCACATAATTTTATAGAATACAATTTTACGATTTTACATGACAAAACAATATTTGGGTGAAATTGGTAGAATCGCATATATATATATATATATACATAGATGGATAGATAGATAGATAGATAGATATATACTTCGAGCTCATTTAACTCAGCAACTCAAACATTGAGGCAATAATTTATTTTTATGTTCAGTACTGTTTTTTAAGGTAAAATTTAAAAATATGCAACAGATAAATTGTATTTCTCAGTCTCAATGTTCTATACATAAAATTTTAAAACCTTTTTGAGCTGTTGTGGCTTTGGAGATAGAGGCCTCGCCTATTAATGAGATGACCCGGGTTCAAATCCCATTGATGGTTGGTCGATACGGAGTCCACATCCAAATCGCAGAAACTACAGTGATGATGTAAAATATCCTCAGTTGCAGACAGAATCATAGGTTGGAGTCTACTTTCCGTCAAGCTAACCATGGAAGGTTTTCGTGGTTTTCTTCTCTAGGTAGCGTAAATGCTGGTTAGTTCTGTCAAAAAGCCCTCCACAAAGGGAAAACTTCTCTCAATACGTGATCCGAGAGTACCCTTGTCTTCTGGATAGTGTTCAAAATTACAGGTCTACGGAGTTGAACATTGGTAGTCGTAAACTTAAAATTGGGTAGACTGCTCAACGACGGTTGTAAAATAAAAGATTTTGATTGGTAGATAATAACTCGTAAAGTGCACAAAATCAAAGCAATAATTAAAAAAATGAAAATGAAGTATAGTAACAAAGTATTTAAAAATGGAGATAATTTGTCCTGTTTGAAACAAATAATTAAGTTGAAATAATAAGTAACTCCATTTCATTGTATATAGGGTAAAAAATGATGGAAATTTATAAAAAAATCTTAATTGCAACGTCTAACTGAATTTCTTGGGCAGTAATTTTAGCTGACCTTATTTGATTTGCTTTACTACTGAAGTTTCATGAAAACATCTACAAAATCTACAAAAAATAATGAAGCATCATTGAAAGTAAAATATAGCTCGAAAATTTTAGTTGTTGTAGTTGTAGTTCAGTTACGTCGCACTAGAGCTGCACAATGGGCTATTGGCGACGGTCTGGGAAGCATCCCTGAGGATGATCTGAAGACATACCACCACAATTTTGATCCTCTGCAGGGGAGATGGCATCCCCGCTTCGGTATCCTAACGACCTGCAAGCGAAGTCGAGCACTTTACGGTAGAACAGTTTAACGAGGACCAATACCGCATACCCTCAGTCCCTAGATAGACTGATCCAAGTGGTCACCCACCCGCACACTGACCGTAGCCAGTGATGCTTGATTTCAGTGATCTGCTGGGAACCGTGTCTTAACGATCAGTCCATTGCGGGACCTAAAATTTTAACAAGGTGAAATAAATAAACATAACTAAAACGAAACTATAATACAATTTGTGTGTTCATATGCATGACTCGCGTTTTTATTTTTCATCTCTTCCTGACCAGTAATTCAGTTTCCCCGTTTATTGCCAACGCGAAAAAGAAATTTCAGAAAATAATATAAGAAACATAATATTGGGAAAGGAATATAAAATCATAATAGAAATAACTTTAACCTTCGGGTTAAAGCTATTTCTATTATGTTGTCTTTGCTAAAATTATATTAACAATTTTTATAAATAAATAATTCATGTAAGCAATTTTTAAAAATATGTTTCACATAAAATAAATAAATGATATGTAAGTAAGACAACATTTTGTTACATAATTATTTCAGACATGATTTGTTTTAATCTATATTTTTTCATAACTTTTGAATGCATAAATGCAAATTAAAGAATAAAACTAACTACCATCTACTATGAATAAATTTAATTAAGTTATTAAAAGTTAAAATTGAAACAATTATTTTATTTTCCTTTTGTAATAGGATTTAATAAGAAAATAACTCTTTTCTTTCCGTAATTTAATTTTAAGAAAAGAAAGACAACGATAATTCTTTCGAAATTGAAATTTTTAGTGATTACGCCACGAAAAGATAATGCCGAAAAGATAAATAAAAATATTATTATTCCCTCTTCTAATTTAATTTCCAGCTTTTCATTACAGAAAAATGTAATTTACGTCAGGAAAATATTTGTGAGTCTACCATAGGTATGGCAGACAAAAGCGAATCTTTTACACTTTAAATCTCGTAAAATATTTAAATAGGATTAGTTCGTAAAGAATATCACATTGGAGAGGTTTCAATTTAAACTAGAAATGCTTTGATGCTAAATTGTTTTCACCGTTAAAACTTTTGTCGAGAAGCAAAATTAATGAAATACTGATTTCGATGCCGTTCTTTATAGTTAGAATGGCATTTACTAAAAATAAACTTCTCAACATATCTTAGAAAATTTACACCAAGCTAAATAATAACTGTAATAAATTACAAGAAACGAATAAATAAAATGTATATAGACATAAAATATTTTGATATTATTTTTCGCTTTAAAAGGTATGCAATCAAAATATTCATTCCGCGAACCAAAATGAGGTTATTTTTTTAGTCGAAGTAATACATTAAGGGATTTAAATTTCTGTAATTAAACCTTGTTTTAGAATTAGGATATTAATAAATTTCAGTTATATGATATGTGAGTTTACATATTTCTTTGTAATGACTGAAATCATACATAGTCGCTTACAAATACACGCATCGAGTGATAAATATTAAAACGTAGTTTGGTTATAAATAATTGTATAAGTAATTAAAATAGTGAAATGCGACAATATTAATTAAAACTGAACTTCAAGTAACGCTCGTTTTAATTAATAATTCATTGTTTAAATATAGTAAATATTATAAATGATATTAAGCTTCTTTTCCTGGAGCATCTAACAAAATTATTTACTTGTATTTTATTGCTCTCAAAATAAATGATGCTTATATTATGAAAATAAAACTGTCCTATAAAGAAAAAAAATTATAAGCTTTATTATTTAAATATAAAAGTTCATTTTGCGTATTAAAACTGGATTATTTTATGTATACGTTGTGCGACAAATGTCAGTAAGATTTTTTTCCCTTAAAAGAAGACTTTTTACTCCTATTTAATTTCCCAAGAACAATTAAATTTTAAATTTGGATATTTTAAAAGATCGTGATAAAAATTCTCTGAAATTGTAGTGTTAAATTTAATGCAAAATTCGTTTAGTCTGTAACTCCTAGCAAAGTACTTTCGTAATTTATAGAAATTGTCACTTTTCTTGGAATTCATTATATATATATATATATATATATATATATATATATATATATATATATATATATATATATATATATATATATATATATATATATATATATATATATATATATGCATTTTTTGCGAATTAGATGCTAACCATATACCTGATTTTCATGTCTTTAAACAGTCGACCCAACTTTGAGTTTCCCTATGTTTAATTCCGTATCCTTGTAATTTGGAACACAATCCAGAAGACAATAGAACTCCTGGATCAAGTATTGAGAGAAGTTTGCCTTCGTTGAGGCCTTTTTGAGGGAACTAACTAGCATTTGCGTTGTATGGAGAGGAATACCACGAAAATCTCTAATGATTAACCCGACGGCAAGGGATTCTAGGCCATGATCCGTATTCCACTAAGGATATTTTTTGTCAGCACTGGTGTCGGTGCGAAATTTGTATCGACCTGTCTGCCTATCTTTTGTCAGCGTCTTCTATGAGAAAGGGCTTAAACTCAGGAGGAAAGGAGGAATCGTCACAGTTTGCTATCTAATATTTTATTGTTTAAAAAGCTACTTCAGTGAGCTCATGAAATTGCAACAATTTAGAAATATTCATTCATTTTAATGATTTTTATCTAAGTACAAAAAAGGTTTTGACAGCTTTAAAAAAAACTGACTTATAAAAAGTAAAAAAAAGTAATATTCTTTAACCCAATGAGTTTGAAAAAAAAGTGTTTTAATAACGGAAAAATGATGCAATTGAAAAAGGGAGACTTGAATCTACTTCATAGGAAACGAAAGCCTAAAATATATAATGCTTTCATAGCAAGATATTGCATAAGAATAAAATAAATTTCGAGAATTAAAGTTAAACTAAAGCATTGTGACATTTAAAATGAAATATTTAAGGTAACGTCAAATGCTTATGAGTGAATAATTGATGACGTAATTGATCTGCCAGTAATGTTCACACAAAAGCCAGCGGCAGATGGGAAGCAATTAGCGTTTGAAAAAAATTTCCCCAAAGACAGAAAATTAGTTGGAACGGTAAGAGATCTGTTCTTAACTTAGAAATGCCATTAAAAATATCTAAGCGCTGCACTTATGGAAGGATAACCTTTGGCAATAGTTGAAAAGCAATTGTAGAAAGCGCTTGCGTAAATTCTTCTGCAAATGGTTTGAGGCAAATAGGCACTTTAGTAAAAGGAGAACACCCGTTCCATCAAAGTCCTCCCCCAAGAGGAAGAGACATGCATTTAAACAATTGAAAACAGTGAGGTGTTTAATTGGCTCGTGATAATAACTGTTGCTCTAATCTCTTTTATCTATATCTTTCAGAAGAGAGTTTTCCCCCTCTCTTCGTTTGTTCTTAACGCAAATGTTCGAACAGATTTTTATAAAGATTAGAATACGCTCAGAATGTCTTCTCAATTAGAATATCTTGTATAGTTATTTTTGAATGTGTTTCAATATTATCAAAGTAAACTATTTTAAATACATGTGGAGCTAACACCAAAAAAAAAAAATACTGCCAACATCAAAAATAATAGAAAATTTAAACAAATCAAGCAATAAAATGAAGTCGGGAAGTATTAGGTTCTGCAGATTGAAAAAAAAATTTAAAAAATAGCGTCATAAATGATACAGCATAAAATTTAGGAATGGTGACCTCCTTAAAAATTTTGATGCTCTTATTTAAAATGATTCTTTAAAAAAAAATTGAATGCATGGTACTATGTGATACTTTTCATATACGTCGCACTAGAGCTGCACAGTGGGCTATTGGCGACGGTCTAGGAAATATTCCTGAGGATGATCCGGAGGCAACATACATGCGTCACATCCCGTTTCATAGGGAGGACACATTCATACATCCAATCATTAATCGCTAGATCATAATTTCGACCTGAACCAGAGAATGATCAATCTCTGAGCCAGTACCCCCAAATGCATTGATTTGTTATGGGAGCTTGGAAGACTTTGTAACCCCGACATATTTAGCGTGCACTGGTCACCGTTTTGTACACGGAGAGTCTTCAGTCGATAGAGATCGAACTCATGACCTCTCCGACATGGGGCCAAAGCCCTACCAGCCAGGCTATCCTGGCCCAATTTCGAATGATATCTATTAAAAGAATAACTATTTTGGATATTTTGTACCCGCAGTTTTTTATTAGTTTAAATTTTATCTCATTTATTTCAGTATAAAAAGCTTCATGAGAAAATTTAATTACATGCTCAGATGGCCACAACGTAGCAAAGCAAATGGTATACATAAGTCCTGTCAAAAGTAATATTTTTGATACTTAAAGGCACCTGTAATTATTAAACTATTTTTTTCTATTGACTCGTGTATAATCTTATTCAATTCTACGTGAAAAAATAGACTGGATATAATGTCTCACTCGCTTAGATGCTTAGATATCAGTATCAGATGCCCAAATATCAGTACTAATTTGCACTTTTTATGCATAAAACTCTTATAAGTTCTAAACTATTAGTCTGATTGTTTCGAGATTGATTTCCCTCAATTCGACGAGAAAAACGACATCGGAAACAATGCCTCACTCGCCTCTCTAGAATAAATATTACCCCCATTCCCTTAAAAAAAAGGAGGGAAGTGCAGAGGAGTGTAAAGAAGTTCTAAAGTATCATTTATACCAACATAACAAAAAATCTATACTAAGTATTAGTTTTCAGAAAAAACGCCCTCCTTTGCTAGAATTATGCTTTTTCAATTATAAAATAAGTATAAATAATTTACCATTAATTGATCCATATCATTAACTAATTCACAAAATTTTACTTATATAAGAATATTATACGGAAAATGTTATGTAAAAAGAGCATTAATTTTAATATGACAGTCTATTTATCATCAAGAACCCAAAATTATTGTGGAAAATACATTGAATGAAATTTTAAAAAAAACAGCTGGCTCAAAATATGAAAATAGTCATTTCTTTAATATATATCATTCAAAATTGTCAAAAGAAAATATTTAAGAAGGGCGCACTCAAACGTTTCAAAGGTCGCCGTTTTGAGCGTGAGCAATTATTGTTATGGGTTAAATCTAGTCTTAAGACTCTATCATTAAGGAGGCAATTCTGTCCCCTACCTATGAACGTTCAATTATAGGGCGACAGGTATTTACCATAAGTTGAAGTTTAAAGTTTGAACGTCTTATTTCTGGCTCCATTATAGGAAAAAATTAAGTAGATTAAAACTTTCAGTTAAGTTTTCTTAAACAGCTGCATACACTTTCTTAAACTCGCATTTTGATCTGTGTCCATTTTCTTACACATGCATTTCGAGTTGTGTGTATTTTTTTAAAAAATTCAGTACCAATTGTGTCTACTTTTTTAAACGCCCTTTTTGAAATGAGGTCATTTTCTTAAACATGAACTCTGAGTTTTGTCCATTTTCTTAAACATTCAGTTCGATTGAGTCCATTTTCTTCAATGACCTTTTCGAAATGAGTCCCTTTTCTTAAGCATGAGTTTTGAGCAGTGTCTATTTTTTTAAAAAAATTTTGTTCCAGTTGTGTCTATTTTTTTAAACTCATTTTTCGAGCTGAATCCATTTCCTTAAACATGAATTTTGAGCAGTGTCCTATTCCCTAGAGACGCATTTCGAGTTAAGTTCTTAAACCCGCATTTCCAGTTATCTGCTGTTTGCAAACAACGTAATTAATTAATTCATAAAGCAGAGTAATGAATTCAAATGATAGAGCTGAAAGCTTATAACAAATAATTTAGTATGATCGACAGGTACTACGGTGGTAAGTCAAATATTTTTTTTTAAAATATACGTAATTATTATGAAATTGAAGAAGTTGCAAAATGAAATTGTAGAGCAGGAGGTATTTCGCAATGAGTAGTAAAATTTCTCATATATTTCTCTATTACTTGCCATTACATGTTTTGACTTTGACATTTATTATGGAATTATTAATGATTACAGTATTATGGAATTATTAATGATTACAGTATTATGGAATTATTAATGATTACAGTATTATGGAATTATTAATGATTATTGTATTGTATTATGGTACCATTCGTGCTCATTAACGTTTTTCATTCTGTTGTTAAAGTGGATACTTTTATAAAGGGCACATTTCTCAAACATTAGGAACAATAACGGTTAAAGCAGCCAATTTTGTACTCTACAGATATTTTAGTTTTTTTCACTAAATATTAATTGCTTATGTAATATACTTTTCTATTTCATTAAAACTAGCTAAATAATAACTTATTTAATAGAAGTTTAGTGCATCTTAAAATAAGAATTTTTAGAATTTAGGACATCTTAGTTAGGAATTTTATTAAATAACTTGGTTTTTTGTTAAGAGTTGTAAGTTCGCTCTAAAAAATTTTACAGTGAGTTAAACTTAATTGTTGTCAGAGCTTTAAGATTAGATCTGCGTTACATATTGTAACCAATTCCGAATCAAATTACGGTTAAAACTACTAGCACCCTGAAGGCAACATCGGTAAAATCAATTTTCACTGTAAAATTTTATACAATAAATTATTCTGAAATATATATTTAATTACAATGATTCAGGAATTTTGCAATAAATCTTACTGTAAAAATACTCCATATCAGATTTTTAGCTATGTAAAATTTTGCACTAAAAGATTTTACGGTAAAAAATTACTAGTACCCCAAGTGCCGGTACTTTTACCGTAATTTGATCCTAGATTTTTTAACCATCCTCTTATCTTTTGATAACTATCCAAATATTAGATAACATACAAAGTATAATTGTAGAGCATGAAAGTAACGAAATTTAAGGATCTTTCATAGGTTCGTTTAATTTGCTTCATAGAGATCCATATTACTGAAATAAAATATGCAAATTAATAAAAAATATTGCTTTACAGCTATTATGCATCGTTCTTAAACATTAGAAAAACACAACGATTAATTAAAATTAAAGCAATACATGAAAACATTAAACAATTTTCAAAACACGCATCGTTGAAAGTGTTCGAGAAATTCCAACGTGCATGTAACCAACAATTTGTGAAAATATGTCTAATAATAAAGTTTATTCGAAATCTTTAACAATATTAAACAATCGCCTCTGCCTTTTTTGACGAAATTCATCTAGATAAATGACAGCCAATTTCAATAGGCATTTAAGGGGCAGAAGTTCTTTTAGTGATTATTTATGGACTATCACTGATTCCCTTTACAAAATTCCTGACCTTGTACACTGTAGAAAAGAGTTTCTCAAAATTAAGCAACATTGTATCTAAATAGCTCCGAAATAAATTATGTTCGAGCCCCATGCAGTCAAAATTGAAATATTTTCCACTCGTTTTTGAACAAAATGCGTACCCTATTCAAAATTTTTGATGGTTTTCCATTGATGGACCAGCATAATCTTGATGGTAACCATCAATAATTCCATCATGAACCATTATATTTTTGATGGTAACCAGACATAAGTAACCATCACCCCAATGTAGGAATTCGAACTGATTTATGATGATCCAACATAAGAATAGCAATTGTTTTGATGGTTTATTTATGTTGAACCATCAGAAACTTATAAATCAAATATTGGAACGATTTTGAATCACCATCACCCTAATGTAGGGATTCGGACTGATTTTTGAATTGCCAACATAAAAAAAAAATTAAAAATAGAAAATTTGATGGTATATTACTGAGAACCAATAAGAATTCTCATTAAACCAACATGGAAATGAATTGTTGGAACCATCTTGGGCCATCACTGATCGTCATGAATTATTGGTTTTCAAAATTAAGAATTGGGTTTCTTTTTTATTATAACGTAGCTATTTCAACACACTTTTGCTTCATTTTGAGAAACCCTTTTTTACAGTGATTTCCTTATTAAATACTTATTAACTAGTACTTAGTGAATATTTATGAGCCGGTTCCAATACCTTTTATGGTATAAGTACTTATTTCTTTGCTGAATATTCATAATTTAGTACTATTTCCTAAATGAATATTCATGAGTTAGTAACAACTTCTTTAATGAATATTAATGAACGAGTAAAATTTTCTTAAATAAATATTCATGAGCCTTTAATTTAATATTTAATAAATATTATTTAATGAATAGTTATTAACTAGCATTAATTTATAAAAAAAGAAAAAAATACAATACAATACTTGTATTAATTTATTAAAAAATACTTGGTAGTTGCAAATATGAAAATATTTTGCAACTACCAAGTATCGTTTCCTTAATGGTATGAAAATACCATAAATAATACAGACAGTATCTAGAAATATTTCTTTCTGCAGATGTCCTGCCAAAAAAAAACAAAAAAAACATCGAACAACACAGATCAAAACCAATAACTCATGATAATATATCTAATAACAGAATTTATTCGTGAATGAAATCTTTAACGGTATTAAACATTTGGCTCAGCCATTATTCGACGAAATTTATCTAGATAGAAGACAGCTAATTTCAATTGGCACATCTGTGCTACCCACAACATTTGCGGTGGAAAGTGCTCTGCGTCAGCCTATTAATTTGAATAAAGCAGGTGTGAAATGCACAGGGCAGGTGTTATTCCTCGCACGGAAAAGCCCTGAGCTGAGAGATAATTAACCAATTAAAGAGAAGGGTTTTTGTATGCAGTTCCTGTCATTTGCCGCAGTTGACGACAGTTAAAATCGCTCTTGCGGAAATACCATTCATTCTTTTCAAATTCATTTCAAATATATTTGCTTCTGCGAAATTATGGAAAATATCGTAAAATAATTTACAGCAGGAAATGTTTTATAGGTAATAGTTAAATTAGAGTTGAATTAGTTCCTATTAAATTAGTTACTCAAATTTGTTTCTGTAGGGTAATTTGGTGGAAATTTCAACACTTTTATTATTTTCTTATTTTAAACATAGTGTGCATTTAAGTATGGCTACATTTATGATATTTCACAGCTGATGAGACGGAAACTGGAATTTTTAACAACGAAAATTTTTTTTGTTCTTTGGAATCTGATTTAAACTCGACTAAAATTTTTATCGAATTCTCCTAATAAGTATTAGTATTGTTATTAAATAATATGCTAATTGGAATTGCCTATTTCTATTTTAAATGCAGAATTTGAATTGTTAATATTTTATTAAATATTAAAAATTTTATATTGTAACATAATATTTAAAGAAATAAATTGTGCCAAATATTAAATACTAGTGAACTGCGCCCCCTGCTCTCTAACGCTCGCCAACCCTCGAAACCTCGAACCTACACAATCTTATATGGTTTGCTCCGCAAACCAAGCTCGCTTCGCTCGCTACTAACTTAGGTACATTGCAAATGCGCAAAATTCTAAGAATTCAAAACAATCATTCAAATCCATATAACAACTTTTTTATAAAAATAAAATTACATCTTTTTAGTAAATACTAAGTCATTAAAATAAATTTGAATTCAAATAAATGACATGTAATTCCGCTAAACCTATTAGAAATGTGCTATAGTATAAAATCTTAAAGCGTAACAGCACGACTGAGACTAATTTTTCAATGAATAACTAATAACAATAATAAAACAAATAAATTCGTGATATAAATCAAAAATCGTCAAATAAATTCGTAATATATAAATTCGTGAAAAAAGCGCTTTCGACAAAATACTAAAATAGAGATCTATCGACAAAGACTACTCACTTCTGCCTAGCTTAAGGTTATTTCAGTTTCCGTTTTCAAAAGCGCTATGCGTTGAGCCATCTCATCTAGATTTGGCATGTGACATTTTTAGCGGCAATCATTGGTCGATTTTCTAGTGTTGCCATTCGGGAAGCTGTAATGAGGCTTTTTTTGTCACCGTGTAAGAGAAATATATATATATAGATATTGTTAAAGATAACAAAGTTATTTTCTTGACAAATAATTATTAAAAAGGGTTCAATACTTTAAATCCATGCTTGAATTCATATAAACGTGTGATGACAAAAAGCTTATTGATTATTATTATTTAGAGTATTGATTATCGTTCTTTCTTAGTAAATCTAATTCATTAATTTCCTTAGTAAATATTTATGAATTATTAGTAATTTATTTAACAGAATTAATGAACAACTACTCATTTTTTATTGAATATTCAGGAAACAGTATTAATTTCCATAATTAATATTCATGAGTTACCTCTGACTTCCAAAGTAAATATTCGTAAAATTTAACAAGTTTAATTCATGATAATTCAAAAATGGCCAGATATAATACATTTATTTTGAGTTAAGTCATTTAGATAAATCTCAGAATATTCATTCGATTAATATCAAGTTCACAAAATTCTAAATATTTGTCAAAATAATTTTTTTTCTGATCAAATACATCTTTTAACATATAGGACCCAATTAATTTACTGAAGTGCTGCAAATCTTTATGCCTGTAACTCCTGCTAAATAGAATTGGTTTTTGACATCACAGTCCCTGGTATATTTAATGGAATGTTTCTGATTTATTTGGCTAAGAAACCTCTTATCACATTCAACTAACAACATAGTTTTGATTTCAGTTCAAAACGACGCTTTTTTCCCCAATATTTGTAGAAATAAAACCAATAATAGAACATTCTCGTAAGATAAATTTCAGCACGCACCAGCTACACATACTAATCTGATTTCCCATGAATAATTAACCAATAAAAAAGAAGGAGATTGACTGATTTCACATGGATGAAATCTCGATATTTAGAGCATTTTTACAAAATCAAAAATATGAATCCAGTCCTTACACACTCTAAGAAATTTGCGAAAAATTCGGAAAGATATCCATTAAATTATGCGACCAGCTCCCTTCCTTGAAGAAAAGAAGCCAAGTATTCATAATTATAACAAACTTCATCAAAATTAGTCGAGTATACCATTAAGATGATTTAGAGTTTTCCGTACGGTAGTCATACAACGCTTTTTAAATAAATTTGCAGTGGTCATCCTTTTCCATCATGGTTATAAAATAAAACTACAGGCAAAATGGTTTCAGGATTTATTCCAGACGACACGAAGGAACATCTTCTTCTACGAAGGTGACCATTTACAATGAAGTCACAACTATTTCACTCCTCGACAGATATGAATATGCACTACAATATTTTGTCTCGTTCCGTGGTTTGCCTTAAATCTACAAATAAATTGCTTTAATCTCAAACAACGACAAACCCCAAACTGAAGATAATCTCCTTGAGCGTGATTTTAATGTTCGGTTAGTTTATCAATATTTTATGAGAAAAACAGACCAGTACATTTATGATAATGTTAGCTTTACTGGCGTAAACTTATTTTTGCGGTCAGTGATTGGATTACTTTTTGTTAGTCCCTGACCATAATCTTGCAGTGATATTTTTTAGGGTATAATGTACTTACAAAAGTACTTACAAAACTATTTAGAGTGATTACAACAACAGCAAAAAAAACTTTTCATAACGAAATGATTCGAAAAAAAGTAGTTGCATGTATTATAACTGGTAGTTTTAACAAGAAACCTACGGATTCAATGACGAAAAGATATTATCGAATTACGCTCCATAATTTTCGCTCCATAATTTTTAAACATTTGCAAAAAACCGCTAAATTCTAAAATATTCATAGGCTTTTAAATGATATCTATTACAACCCGAAATCTAAAATTACGAATCAATACTTTTCCCACTTTGTATATCCTAGAAATGAAAAGCATACATAAAGCGGCATGAATTTAAATTCTATTGCAACAAATTATTTGAAATTCTTTTTAACTACTACGTTTCACGTAATAGCAGTTCACTCACTGTCTACAATTATTTATATCTTTTAAACTTCTGTTATTATAAAAAGCAAGTCAACGTACTGCCAGATGGTCTGGTTTCAAACTCATCGAATTATTAATGAATTAATTAGAAATATGTTTTATTTCATTTACAAAATATAATAGCCAATTAAAAAAGTACATCCAAAACAATTTTACGATCTCTTCAACAAAAGCCAGTTTCTTTCAATTCGAAAATGAATTAAAATAATACAAAATTCCCGCGTGGCATTTTTGATATTGGTGATGCAGTTTTCTTTATTATTTTTCTTGCTTTTGGCACTCTCGCTAAATCTTATTCTCAAAAGTACTAATATGCCGTCATCAAAAGAAGAATTGGCTCCTTTTACATGGCAAAATTTTCCCCTTTAAAAATATGTAGAAATCCCCTCTTTATCTACATTGATGGTTGCTTTATCAAGCCTCTCTCGAATAGAAATTTCGGGCAATTTTTTCGCTACTGAAGATTTGTCGGTGTTGCCTTATTCTGGCTTCATTTCACTGAACCAGTGCCAAATCCTCTTTATATGCTTTTAAGCAATAAGTTAGTACCAACTACTATAAGAATCACTAATATATGTAGACATAAGTTAATTAAGTTCTATAGCCTCCTTTTGACATTTACATTAACTATATACATTAAACAAAGTTAATCTTTTCTACTCTTTCCTTCCGGTATATATATATATATAAATTTGAGTTATTTTTGTAAATTTTACGACATTCTCATTCAAGTGATAATAATGTACAATTAGAAAATTAGAAATTTGTGTTGAAAGAAGATGTCAAAAAACAATAATTATTATCATTGGTATTTTGGCAACAAAAAGTTTTGTATCATATTTTAATAACTTTAAACGTCATGAAACTGAAATGCGGTACAAACGAACAAAAACAAGCACATTTACTTTTAAAATTACGTGTGTCTTGGTTACGCATAGCATTTCTTTAATTTTTGATAACTTATGTTAGTCTGCGCATTTCTTTCAAGCACACGCCTTTCAAGTACTCACCTTGTGCACCATTTAAACTATGAATCTAGCGATCTTTAATTAGAGGTTTTATTTTTAATCGAGATTTCATCTACTTGAAAAATATGTGTAACAAGATCTGTAAACAAAAAATTCTTTACTTGTTTCAAAAAATTCGTAATTGAAATTCTCTTAATTTTCAAAATCAATTTTAAAAAAGTTGTGATCGCCTTTTAGTGATCACTGGTTACCCATAGGCAAAATGGTTGTTATTGTCAAATTTTCTTCCCGTCTACATTCTTTGGCTCTAACTTTTACAGCCTCGAAAAGTTTAAGCCTTGGCATCGTTTTTTTTTCTTTCTTCAACTCTAACCTTTGGGACCGTGTCAATCAGTTTGGGACTCTCTTTATTCGCGATATTCACCTGAATTAGTATTGAAAACGATCCAGTTCGAACTGCAGGTTAGAATTTGTGATTCTTAACTAAAACAATAAAACGAAAAATATCGTTCAAATTCTCTTTTATCCAGAACTCAAGAAGTATTTATGGGATCTATTTGGTTCCATATCTAAAAAAAACTCACCATCATAATGCATAACAAAATTAAAGGTTAAAAAAAGAATTCTAAGAAAATTATCAAAAGCAGTTGTCGCCATTGCAACGCATGCAATTACGACACATACACACTTTTTACTATTACTTTTGAACACAGTTGAAAAGTGCTATGATGACCGAATAAGGTGCGCACTCCATCAAACTCAAAACAACACCCATTTTGCCAATGGGTAAAAGAGAACGCAAGAAACGAACTAATTTTTTCTCGTAGACTTAACACTAAATGATGAACAAGGTTTTTTTCTTTTAATCTGGCGGAATCTCAAAATTCCAAATAAATTCAAATTATATATACTTTTTACAATTAATCTTAATTGTTCAAGGTATCAAATTTTCTGAAATATTATGTTAAAAAAACTATTTATTTTGCGAAATAATTATATTTAAAAAAAATCCTCTTAGATTTACTTGTTACTTTTATCAAGTTCTTTATTTTATTATTTGCAGAATAAATTGTTAATTTTTTGTCATAAAAGTTAGCCTTTTTTCTAAGAAATTATTCCTAATAGAAAGTTGTGCAACAATTTAATAATAAAGTTATATTTTTACATTTAAAGAGTTTAATCTGCACACATCAATTATCTGCTGTACTTCGGCGTAGTTTTGTGTCTCAATGGGAAAAGAAAAACGAAACACAGTGTTACAAAATAATATAACAATGAATTCGCTACATTTCAGCCTTTATAAATCAAATGATACTGTTTGCTAATTTTATTTAATTAAGTTGATTTCTCATTGTTTAGATTTCATTGTATTTATATAATTGCTTTTGTTTTTATTTTCTATTGAATAGTTTTGGAACTTGAGATTTTAAGTATTTTCTCGGTGTCTGCATGTGTTCGTATTAATGAGTTTATTTCTAAGGCTGAAAGCTTAACTGATTATTCTTATTTTTATAGAAATGTAAACTAGTTTTTTTTTTCAATTTATTTTGAAGTTGAAAAGCTATCAATCCTATTAAATTTGTGTACACTATATTCATGCATTCATGAGTAAACCAATTGAGTAATGAGTAAATGAGTACCGTTTATTGTTTTGAATTTAAATTGAAAATAAAAATCTGAATTGGGTAGTTAGATATTATAGGGCGGCGGTTCCCAAATGATGTTTTAAGAGTTTAATTTTTTTTTAAATCAGTAATGATTTTTGGGACTTACAATTGTATTAATATCAAATCAATAAGCCATGATCTCTTTCATAGTTTGGTTATTTTGATGAGATTATTCATGTAAAATGCAAGTAGGCAAGTAATATAAATAAAATAAAGTCAATTCCTATTTAAGTCAACAAAGAAAATTTTTATTTTAGTTACTTTTAGTAAGTAATTAAAACAAAATTTCTCCCATGTAAAACTAAAATTTATTAATTTAATTTTATTAATGAATTAATATTTAAAAAAACAGTATTAACATCAAGCGTCCTCCCCTAAGAAGTTCAAACAAATTTACTTGAACTTCAGTGAATGAGTAAAAGTATTTTATTAACGATTGAAAATTTGAACAAGATATAGGAAGAGTGTAAACTAATAGTAGAAATTGAAAAAAGAAATGGCGAAATTTATAAGAAATTGCATCAGCGTTTCTTGTCAAACTTCACAACTGAAAATAAAAGGGACTAATTCAAGAAAAACAAATTTTGTTTCTCTGATAACTAATCTCAACATTTTTAAGAGTTCTTTTTCCAAAACTGTAATTCAGCTCTTTTTTTTATTCACTTTCAGCTAAATTATGCACCAAACAAACTCCGAGCAAAGACTAAATACCATTCCAGGCCTGAGAATTCAATTGTTTGACCTAAAACCATTTGTTTTACGAGATTTATTGATAAAACGATTAATGAACAAATTTTTCTTCTCGACATTAAATATTATCAAAATAATTAGTAGTCTATCTTTGGTCAATATGTTCTCGGCTGCTAATTAATTATACTTAAATATTTGAATTTCCACCAAAAGGTGTTCCATCATTTGGGTTTCCGTAACCGTAAAAAATTAGGAACTGCTGGTTCTTGGAAATAAATATGGAGATGTTGTATTAAATACTTTTTTAACAATCAATTTCAAGATATTCTGCTTTACTGTGAAATTATTTTCAAGCTATTTCTGCAAAAGTATTAGTAACTTTTATACTAAAGTACTCCGCACACATTATTTTTAGAGTTACTAAAACTCTGGAATGCAATTCCATGTACTATGCAATATAATTATTTTATAGTGAAATAGTTTACTGGATAATTAGTCTTTGATATGCTATAGATAATATTAAACATGCTATTAAACTGTATAATTGATAAATGACATCACTCTGAATCTTAATGTTTTGTTTTTCCAAAGTGTATTTTTTATTATTAGTATTATAAAACATAAAGTGTTATAATATAGCGATAAATTCTGATTGTGGCAAAGCTTTCAGGAAATAATTTTTATTTAATTTATCATATGGATCAGACTTTTAGATCACATTTAAGCACTCTAGTTTTTCGGAAATAACTACATTTACACTAAATTTACACTATCACTACATTTTTACCAGTAATTAATTAACGTTGCAATTGCATGGAGATAGATTTTTATTTTAGTGATCAGAAAATGATTGAAGTTTGCATTGTAGCCAATCATGGAGGTATCCTTACAATGCGAGCTCTCAGAAAGTAAGTCAGAAAGTGGTTAAAAAATTTCAAGCGTTTTATACATTTGACAGATTTTTTTTACAATAAATTCTGCTTGCAGTTGTCGGTTAATGATTGCAAATAGAATTGTAATGCAGGATAGAACTTACAATTTGAATGATTGAGCTAGTTTGAACTAGTTTTAATTTGGTCAGAAATTTTTGGTTGACCATAAATTGTTTTTTATGGTTTTATCTTGTTAAATTCTGCTATTAGCGGCCATGAAATGATTAAATCTTGCATTGACATCGGGAAAGGATCTTCAGTACAGTTTTGAGTACTCTAGAAAAAGAGAAAGAAAAATTGACTACAAGATTCCATTCATTTAAATTCCATCATAAACATAGCGAAATTTCATAGTGTTCATAAAATTTTTACAAAAGAAAATGTATCTTCAAGTTTAAAAATATTTATTTTGTTTGATAAAAAATATGCTTGAAAAAACTTCTATCAATCTTATTTTTTTATAAAGTTAAACTCTTTCTTCTATTAAAATGCAATCCTTTTTAGTTTTCTTAACATATGCTTAACTTAAACATCGCATAACAAAATTAAAAAAATTGGAATAACAATAAAAACTGTGCAAGCTAAGAGATTCCAACATGGAAGAAGATAAAGAGATCAGAAAGAAGTGTCGTCAAGTGTGGTAACCGTTCTACTGTTTTTCTCTTCTGCAACCCTACTGTTTCGGAACAATTTTGAAGCTATTGTCGTAACTCTCTAACTAAAGTTAGATACCAGTAACTAATTTTATCCTCCTCAAACCCTGATTCACTTATTTTATTATTCTAATTAATAGTCCAAAGTTATTTTTTTCCTGAAGCATTTGCTTGAGCACGTTTCTGCCTACCTTGCATAGTTTTTGTGATTTTTCTTTATATGTTTACATTCATTTATCCCTTAAAGCCTCTGGAAAATAAAATTGTATCAGTGTTAGAGGATAATCTTTTTTTCTTGCAAAATTACTTATAGTTTTGAGTGATTTGATTTCTAATCCAGTTGTTTTTGTCATTTTTTCCAAATTTCTCGCCTTTTTTTTGTTCCCATCTTTCCAACATTGATTTTATAAGACTTCAGCTCTGTTTATCTTAAGGTCTGGTTTCTTAGGACAAGCGCCTTATCTGGGCGTCAGAAGGACGTCAACGCCTCGCTGACGCAAACAAAATACTGGTTTGTTAGCTCAAGGCCTGATTTCTTAGAACTTGCGCCTTATCTGGGCGTCAGCGGAAAGTTGACGTAGAGCTAACGCCAAAAAAAATACTTTTTTGTTAGCTCAGCGTGAGCAGTCGGTCCAACGCAGACATTATCTCTCATTACGCATGCGTTAATAACGTAAACAAATATTTATTTTGAATTTGTATTGATTTTGTGATTGTCGACCAGTGTTTTAGAGAACAAATAATGACTCTGTCCAAGAAAAAACACATCATAGCTGAGCTAAATGAAGAGTGCTATGCTTAATGAAGAAGCTATGTTTAATGTCAAAGTCAAAATCTTTGCTGATTTCAATGTGCTGTTGGATGTTGTCCGCCATTGCTTCTGTGGTTAACGTCACGTTGTAATCCAACTGCAGTTGAGTTGGACGGCAATTGTAGTTCAAGATGAGCGTTCGATGACGTATACTATCAAACTCACAAATGGACCAATCAGAGGTTAGCGCTGATTTCCAGCTGACGGCGTCCTGTCCTAAAGGTCTGGTTTCTTAGGACAAGCGCCTTATCTGGACGTCAGCGGGACGTCAACGTCCCGCTGGCGCCAACAAAATACTGGTTTGTTATCTCAAGGCATGGTTTCTTAGAACTAACGCCATATCTGGGCGTCAGCGGAAAGTTGACGTAGAGCTGACGCCAAAAAAAATACTTTTTTGTTAGCTCAGCGTGAGCAGTCGGTCCAACGCAGACATTATCTCTCATTACGCATGCGTTAATAACGTAAACAAATATTTATTTTGAATTTGTATTGATTTTGTGATTGTCGACCAGTGTTTTAGAGAACAAATAATGACTTTGTCCAGGAAAAAACACATTATAGCTGAGCTAAATGAAGAGTGCTATGTTTAATGAAGAAGCTATGTTTAACGTCAAAATCAAAATCTTGGCTGATTTCAATGTACTGTTGGATGTTGTCCGCCATTGCTTCTGTGGCTAACGTCACGTTGTAATCCAACTGCAGTTGAGTTGGACGGCAATTGTAGTTCAAGATGAGCGTTCGATGACGTATACTATCAAACTCACAAATGGACCAATCAGAGGTTAGCGCTGATTTCCAGCTGACGGCGTCCTGTCCTAATAAACCAGACCTTAAGAAACCAGGCCTTTAGTTCAACGGAATATCTACTATTTTTCCAAAACCAGCAATTAATGAATCCATAAAAACAGAAATAGTTTTGTCCTTTAAATTTACACAATTGGTATTCATGGTAAGTTAGACAATATCTCATCATCTTCTTTTGATCCACTTGCATCCTGTACAACTAAATAAGATTATTTTCACAACACTTAAATATTTACTTTATTTTCTTCATATATACAGAGAACAGTCGGTAAAGAATTCTGTTAGGTTAAAAAAACATTTCGCTGAAAAGGAACGAATTCTAAAGGAAATAAAAATAAACAACTTAAAAAATAAAAATGCTGTTGCCAGCCATAGATTTTTTTGAAAGTTAACTTAGAAATGACAAACAAAACGATGTTAACAAAATGACGTAGAAAGCGCAACTAGATTAAAATTATAGAAACGCAACTAGACCAAAATTATGATACCTGAGCGCTTGACGTAACACATCCTATGTCAACTCTACCATTTGACGTTTCTTAACACGCTACACTTTTCTTTCAAAATCTGCTTTTTCTCTTACTGATCTTGCCAGAAGTCCACCGTGTCTCTTTTTCCTCTTATTCTTGTTAAGCTTACCTCTACTACAAAATCGCCATCGAAGTGTTTTCCACCTTGACTTTTCCTCTTCCGTAGCTTGTCATCAACCTTTGTTCATTCACCTTATTTTTCCAGAAATTGAGAAGTCCGAGCGTTTTCTTATACGTTTCAATTTCTCTTCTTCCTGAACTTTGGCAGTTGTGTTTTATTATTGACTTGGGTAGGGTCTGAACTTAGGTAGTTGTGCTTTATTATTGACATGAGTAGGGTCTGAACTTAAGCAGTTATGTTTTATTAAGCATCAGTTCGGATGAAATGCGGATGCGTTTGTGAAAAAAATATCAAACTTACGTAAGTGAAAATAAAAGATTTTGCAACCCGTTCAATTCTAACCTGCATTTGCGTTACATATGGAGTGGAAAACCTCTCACGGTTAGCTTGGCGGCACAAAGGGACTCTAACCTATGATCCGTCTACCACTGAGGGTATTTTACGTCAGCACTGATGTCGGTGCAAGCCGGATGCGGAATTCCTATCAACCAGTCATCTCTGGGATTCGAAACGGGTTCACCTCATTGGAAAGAGAACGCTTTATCCCCTGAGCCACCACATACCGTCGTTTTTTATCGTCATTGCTAATATTCTCATTTTCGTTTATGCTTAACTTTTCTGGACTATTTAACGAAATGCTGATCTCAAATTTCTTTTGGCCGACAATTTCTGTCATCACTTGGTCTATAATTTCTGTCAAAACTGTAGAAATAT
The DNA here is from genome assembly GCF_982258835.1 of Parasteatoda tepidariorum. NCBI lineage: Eukaryota > Metazoa > Arthropoda > Arachnida > Araneae > Theridiidae > Parasteatoda > Parasteatoda tepidariorum. The sequence goes on along the minus strand of NC_141760.1, from coordinate 8,435,384 downwards.
TTGGAGTTATTTTTCCTAGTTTAACATAGTATGTTCGCAACATAATTTGCTCATTCCTCTAATTTTCTAAGTTGCACTTTTGAGTGTTTTCCGGTACTAGTCTCAAATTTCAGAAGCAGCACTTCTCTAATATAATAATAATTTTTAATTTTACTTTCTGGCTTTCCGCCTATCACTTCTAATAATTCTGATGCTATTAATCTCTTCATAAAGAATATTAAATTGCTATCGTGAACTCTAAATTTTTTGTTTGCCTTTCAAAATATTTCAAATATTGCTGCTGTTCTTGAAATCAGATTTATACTTTAAAGTAACAACTTAAAGTAAGAGTTAAAAGTAACAATTTTATCACTGGATTATCTGGCGATAACTTTCTGCACTAGAGATCAAATAGCATAGATTTTTACAGTTGCACTTGCAGTCTCAAAAATCTTTTGGTGATTTTTCATTTCCATTCCTTCAATTCTTTTCTTTTTTGTCGGTTTTTTTAATTTCATTTTCCCTCTCGACTTCTTTTCTTAAGTTTATAATAACCTGAAACGTTGTTGCCGCTGATATTCTATCCGTCCCATAAATTCGTCAGCTTACAATTACATCTACTAATATTATCTTTGGCATTACTTTAGTTACCTTTAAATTTAACTCTTTTACCAATATAATCAAATCAAGTATTTTTCTTTTCATTAAAAGTTCCATTATGTCTCCTTTCAATGAATACTCTTACTGTACTAGTTAATTCATAAAACCTTTTACTACAAGGCTGATACTCTAATACTAAAATTTATCTTCGGCTCTCAGCTGACACCGAACTGAAATTGCTATTATGATTTCTTCCTTAATTACAGCTTTTTTCCCAACTGAACACTAATGTAGTCCAGCACGTCTTTTTTAATGCTCAATTGTAAACATAACTACCAACAACTAAATCAGTTCATACCTTTTATTACCGCTTACTGGGACGAGATATCAAGGTTGGTAGGACGTTTGACTCATGTTCTAGAAGTCGTGAATTCAATACCCACCGGCCGAAGACTCTCCTTGTGGTAAATGGTGTCCGGTGCACTTTTAATCGGTGGGGTCACAAAAATCACTATGTTCCCATAACAAATCATACCTCTGGGGGTACGGAATTGGAGATTAACCATTTTGTGGTTCAGGTCAAAATTACGATCTGTTGATGAATGAATGGATGTATGAATGGGCCCGCCCTATAAAGAGCTGTGAAGTGTGTGTGTGTGTGGCTAAAGTCGTATTATTGGCCATGGATGGCACCACTGTAAAATAACAAGCGTACCAAATGTCTTAAATTCGCTTGGTTTCATCAAACAGACATGCTGGTATTGGCAAGTGGCATGAAAACCAGCACATTGCCGCTTGCTGATGTAGTTCATACCACTTATAAATTTCCTAGTGTAATTTCTCCCTTATACTGCTCTTATACTGATACCATTCATTTATTGTTTTGTGAAGCTTTTCCCTAACACTAAAAGTAGTGTTTGGCAACTCCGTCAGCAAACGTGCTACAGTAATCTTTCAGGTACAGTTTAAAAATAGAAGAAGAATTATTCCGGTTGACACGTGAAGTCGGTTGGATCGTGTAGCTTGAGCGTTTTTTACTTTATTTTTATGTTAAGTGTTAAAGTGTTTTGTTTCTTAATAAAATGTGATTTGTCCAAATAAATGTGTTTTTATCCAAATAACCAGAGAACCAAATTAACATCTTGCACAACTTATATCGACAACATATTATTCCTTAAATTAAATTTTTTTTTTTAATGGCGGGCACTTGGAGCTATTATCCATTGGCCACAGAAAGTGCCAGAACTGCTAATTCTCTTTTCGTTACCCAGTGGGCACCTGTGGCGAAGCCACGGCGGTGGAACAGCGTCGCCCACGTCACACTACCACAACCCGTTTATAGGGCGGGTCACATTCACACATTCACACACAAAGGAGAAAGGACATAGAACACAGATAGAGGGAAAGAAACATCCAAGCCTTGCCCGGGATTCGAACCCAGAACCTTTCTGATGCAAGGACAGTTCCCTGCCCCCTACACAGACTGGTCGGCAAATAATCATATTAGTTACACCGATAACTAAGTATTGAATTGCCACACTAAAAAGAGTTCCTAATCTTAATTATACAATACTTGAAACTGCTTTCACTATGCTATAGCCGTCTACTCTCTCCAGTCCTTCCAGACTATGTTTAGAAAGACTGGATGCATTTATGGTTTACATTTACTGGATACATAAACATAGTATACATTTCCAGTCTTCTACCTAGGGCTTTTAACTCATTACTCGGGAAAAAAAATACTTGAGGGTGCCCCTTGGCGAAATTAGCGACTTATGTTTGGCACTATTCTTGTTTGCGCGGAACACCGTGGTAACAGGAATGGCGGCCAAAACATAAGGATGTTTCAATAAAACAATAGAAAATTTCAACAAAACATCGGCCAAAACTTGCAATGAACCCAATAAAAAGGATTTTGAATCGAAGCAAAAATCAATGGAGTAGGTGCAGAAAGAAAAGGAAAAAAAACAACTCTCTTCTTTATTAAGCTTGAATATTCTCAGATTCAGGTGCACAGAATTATCTAATAACAGTTAGATACTGTCTAAATTTATCATGAATAGAATCTGTGCACCTCCATCGCCACAAAAAAATCGATGCACATGAATCGAAAATGGCGTCCGTAATACCGGACTAGCTGTGACATTTTTTCCCTAAATCCCTTTTTATGACTGCCCACATACCTTCGATCTTATTGACCAAAAGCTAAAGTAACCTTAACAGCAGGTATCCAACGTAGAACTAACGGACCTCTTAAATCACATATACCGTTGAACATTTAAAAATAACACTAAAATCTAAACCAATCAGAATCACGATTGGGTTTTAACATCGCCCAGCTTGGCGATCAACCGCGATCACAACTTGGCGAGAATCAAGGGGCACTCTCAAATATAGTCTACCTCTAATGAATTAATTATAAATGTGATTGATTTCATTTGAAAAACATAACAGCCAATGAAAAAAAGAACATATTCATTTATTAAACCGAATTTTTAGGGACATCCATAGCATTTACAACTAACTCAAAGCAAAAGCTAGTGTTTTTATTTTCAAAGATAGATTAAAATAATGTTAAATTCACGCGCGAAGCAGGTTATCTTGTCTTCTTCATTATATACCTTGCTTTTGCCAGCCACTCAAATTACATTCTCAAAAGCCCTGAGAAAACCATTAAAAATTTATTTTATTAATTAAACTAAAGAGTTTTATGCAGTTTTTTTCATACCGTATAATGGGCTAACGCAAATTTTGTTAACTGCAACTTTAAAGAATGATGTATTAAAAAGAAATTGTTTATCCAATCTTCGCTAGTTCTTTTTCCTTCTCTTAAAATATTACAAACAAGATAAAATAAGAATAGCTTTTCTTTTCTTCAGGAAATATTATTCTGCGTTGGTATTGTTAACTGTTTAAGAGTAAGATACTGAATCAGAACATAAAATAAACTGACTCACCGTAAAACTTAAGTTTATTATTTTCACAAAACTATCACCATATCAAGTATAAAAAGTGACCATCGATACCAACGTAGGATTCTGTTCTCTGCAAATAAAACCTTCTGTCCTAGATTGTGAGACCTTAGACTGACCTTCGTGATTGCTTGTGACCTTATTTCAACAGGACACAAAGAGCAGACTTAAAGTTTTAGCTACTTGGAGGGATCAACGTAAAGTAAGAAATAAAAGCAACTGTTTGATTGACCATAAACTCCCGGTTCTGACGCAAACTGTTATAGTTTACGGGGCAATGTTGATAGCTCATTGTCAGATATAGCTCATAAAACTGTTTTTAGGCGGCTGTTAAAAATAAAATATACTTCACAAATTTAAAAGCTGATATAAAATATATATATATATCTGATTTATCGCTCCGATTTACAGCCAACGAGTCACCCTAATAAAACATCATTTCACGCTAAAATATATCGCGATATCTATATATATCACGCAATTCTCGAGAGAGGGATCCCCCAAAAACCAATAAAAGATTTCCCACCAAAGATTGACCACAACAATACACGCTTTCATCTAATAAGAAACACACTGTTTTTTAAATAATAAAAGAAAAAACAGCCATTTGTTTGGTGAGAGATAGAAAAAGTCAAAAAAACTGTTTTTAAGAACAAATCTTTGTTTTTCAATCAGGTAGAAATTTATTTTTCACTTTTTCTACTGTGATACTTTTTTTTCTTTCTTTTTATAAATTGTGATATTTAGGAATTCTTTTAAGAACAAATTCAAAGTTCACAGCTCTACTAACATGATATTTTTTCATCTGCAGTGATCATCAAAAACGATATTTATACATGCTCTACTCTTTCACAAATATTTCAATTCTCTCACTTTATATTTCACGCAAAGACATGCACGCAGCCATGTAGAACATAAACAAACTAACTATGAATCGAAGTTGTCAGGTACAGAAAACAAAAATGTATCACGGTTACATAAATATATCGGTTATTATTATAAAATTACACGGTTACATAAATATATCGGTTATTATTATAAAATTACACGGTTATATTAAATACATAATCAAATAATAAATCTAAGTTAAGTAAAAGATTTAAAAGAGAAAGAATTAGAAGAAACTTAGCTCGATTTTAACTCGCCATTTTGCTTATAAAGGATCAGCCGCTGCTAACGTCATAGGTCACATGTGTGGGTATACATGGTCTTCTTCTTGAAGTGCAAGTACCCAATTATTCTCATTTTTTAAACATGCATGACACCGCTATCATAGTCTCTGCTTTCAACGAAATAGTATGGGTTAAACTGATTTTTAAAATTCATTAAGAAAATTATTCTATTTTCTACCAGTTTCTCAAATTCCTTAAGTAATATTTTGAACATGATTCTGTTTTAAAAAATCACAATTCACTACATTCGGAAAGTTCTCACTTCGGTTATCTGTCAGTCTCGGCACAAAATTTCCGAAGCCAAGGTTTTCGCTAATATGCGTTATTCGGTACGTGACTCTCGGAGTGATAAGTTGTAGTTTCCACTAGAAAATACGTTTAAAACAAAGTAAACCAATGATGGAATGAGAAGCTCCTGTTAGGGAGTTGGTTTAAAGTTTGAAAGCGTGTTTCATAAATCAATTTCGGTAATACATATTGTTCGCTTCGTTATCTCTTGTTGGTTCGTTAAATCTTGTTTGTAGCAGTTGGAAACCTTTAGCAAATAGAAGAGTTATTTATTTTAGCTAATTTAAAATATGAAGTATAGTCATCAAACCTTATCGTGTCTTAATTAACCAAAAAATTTCTTTCAAGACCTCTTTAAATCATAACAATTAACATTAACAAATGTCCTTTCACTAATACAGCTCTAAAAGTATAAGCAATTGGAAGTAGATTTATTATTAAATGGGGTATACTTTTTTGGTTCATGTAATATTTTAATTTTCTTTACCATGTTGTGAGTTTAGCTTACACATGTCATAACAACATGTCATGAGTAGCAAACTATGGCACTTTCTACTTTTAAATTTGAGTAGAAGATAGATACAAATACATCAGATAAAAACCCGTGGAAAATGATTATTTAGTTTCATAATTAAAAACGTTTTTGTTCAATTTTAACCTTCACTTTAAATAAAATGAAAATAATACACCTGTAAAATTAACTGAGACTAAATAAGTCTGATTACACGCAATATTTTCTTTATTACTTTCTTATGCAGATCCGCAGAAATGTTGTTAATTTTTAAAACGATTTTAAATATTTTATTTGTTATATACATGGTTTATTTCAGCCCATTCACTCTAAGAAATCTGCATGCAATTCCAGCCTCCTTCCTTGAAACAAAAAAGGAATCAGTACCCATAATTTGTAACAAGCTTCAGCAAAATTTGGGAACCGTAAATTTATACAGTAGCTGACCGTAAATTCATACAGTTATTAATTAAGGCTTCACAGCTCATTTCAGTGGGTTATGTCTTTTTCCATGGTGGTTGCAGCATCAGACTATGAACACAAATGTTCCGGTTTCGATTCCATCCGGAACCAAAGAACATATCTCTCGTATTTTCTCAACATTGATAACCACGGACAAAAAACGGTTTTTTGATCTTCTACGGTTTCATCTGAAACAAACTTTTTTCAACAACGTTGAACATCTAAAGGAGAGTCACTTGCGTCTACAATGAAAGCATTTCACTTACGTTTATAAAACGTTTCAAAGACATAATTTTTTTAAATGGTTCAAAATGCTATGATAAATAAGCTCATGCGCATTATTCGAACTTTAATGCATCTTGAATTTTACAATTTAAGCAATTAATTTAGAGATTTTTCCTTTAAAAAAATCTCACTTTTTTCACTTATATTGAAACAAAGTTAACTCATATAAGTTTAAGCTAATTATTTTTAAAAAAGTTTTTATCTAAAATTTTGAATTTATTAAAATCATTTCAACATTGCCTGTCTAAACACATCTTCAATATTATAGGAATAGAGCTTTACAGAACTCAAAAACGCTAACGTCGTTCTGCTGTTTACTATATGTAGGATTTAGAAAAGGCAAAATCCTCACTTACAAAAAGTTTTTCATTAAGTTTATAGATTTTAAATATTTAATTTTTCTTAAAAATTTATGTAGCAAAACTTTATTTCTTTTATTTGTTCAATAATAATGATATGCATGATTCGGAGTTTGTACTTGATTTTCATCCGTTTACGAAAAGCAGGAAGCGAAACTAGAATATAAAATTATGTGTTAGTTCCGATATTCAGATTACTAAGTCGTCCCGGAGAACACAAACCCTTTTTGATAAATATTGAACAAATTAGATCTCCTGTAACTCTTTAAATTAATGGAAAAATCTAATACATAACAATCTTTTTATATTTTATTTCTTATTTTTCACAAAAATTCATATTTAAGTAATATTAAGTATTATTGGCAGTCTACTCATTTTATTTATTTAATTAATTGATATGTCAAGTGAAATGTGTTTCAAGTGTAATAATCTGAAGGTAACGGAAAGTTTTTTTTTTCTTTCCGGTTCTTGTGCACAAGAGCACAACATACATGGAGTAATAAAGTGAATAATCTACAGCGGATGACTGATTTTAAAATTAAAATTTTCAGAAACAAAGGATGACGGAGGAAGGAAAAAAAACAAGGTTACAGATTTCAGCGCCATATTGGAATTCAGTGACAAAAGTTGCTAACAGATGGCGCTGGAATCTGTAAAGAGTTCCTGAAAACAATAAAAATACTTTAGGACTATGATCTAACCTGTTATATTCCAAGAACAAAAATACACAAAATTTCAAAAATACAATTAATTTAAAACTACAAACTTGCAGTTTTAAATGAATGACTCAAACTAGTTTTAAAGTTTAGTTTGACTAGTTTTAAATGGGGTGGACAAATGTATACTCTATCTCACAGACTTTTAAAAACTACTGTTTGCAGATAGTTTTCCCTGTAAAAATGAATGGAAAATATATCTCAAATTCTGATTGCGTGATGACTTAGTACTTTAGATGGATCGAAAGGTACTGACAAATAAAGTATATATTTACCATGAGTTTAAAAATGAAAATTAGAAAAAAAAACTCTAATTCTCAAATTTTTTCTAAGAAAGGATTAAAATTATATTTAAAAGTTTTTTTCTCCATTCCTACCGTTTCGATATCTGAATTCGAGACACAGAGAATTGTGATTCGGCAATCACAGAACCGTTACAGTTTTACCTAGGAAGTCTTATTTCTTGCACAAATTAATAAAACTTTTCATAACACAGAAAACAATGTACTTTTTATTATTTTGGTCAAGTTGTGTCATCAAAATTAGATTGTTCTTAATATTTTTAATGTCGAGAAAGATAAATTCACCAGAAGAATGTAAAGAATAAAAGAGAACGAAAATATTTTAGGAATTGCTTGTTTCAGACCGTGTTCCTTACTCATTTAGTCTACCATTCAGTCTTCGGTTCAATAAGAAGAAAAGTTATAAAATTTTTAACTTCCTTCCTCGAGCAATCATTATTTTCGTCAAAACTGAGTTCTAATATTTTAACGAAACTCGAAAAGATATGTAAGAACTTCTAAAATTACGTAATGGTAGAAATCAGAAAAAAATGTACTTTTCTTCCTTTCCCTTTCTTTTCTTCTCCGTTCTTTTCTTTTTTTCTTCTCTTTCTTTCTTTTCTTCTTTCTCGCTAAGTTCTTTTTTCTCTTTAAGTTCTCTCATGAATTTAATAAAATTCGAAAATCTCTTATCTAATTTATTTGTATATAAAATGTGTTTTTAAATAAATATATTTGTAGAAACATAAATTTGTAGAAACATATGACATTACAAAATATCGTGACATAACTTTTTGTTTTCTGAACATAAATACTATTTTATGCAAAATTTATGTCTGAGAGTAAAATATACATGTAATTTGACTATCAAATGAAGTACATATTTTCCTTTATAAATAGTTTTTTAATGCATTGTTTAACACATTCTTCTTAATATAGTTTCAGCAAAAATTGTAGCAAAAATTAATTAGGTTCATTAGAGAACACCAAATAGAATTTAAGTGAGAAAAATAAAAGCGTTTCTGAAGTTAATAAGTTAATAAAATGGGAAAAAGCAAATAAATAGAATAGAAACATTTTAAATCAATGTATGTGTCTAGTGGAATGGTAAGGCATTTATCGTATGCTAAGAGCCACTTTAAAACTAGTTTCAAATTACAAAGAGACATGCAAAACCCAATTTTTTTTCAGCTTAAATTTCTAGAATTCTGAAAACAAATTATCATTTTGTTTATGAAATATTTAATTAACATGGTTTTATGTCAGAGCATTTTGCTACATATGTTAATTATAAAAATTTAACGATTAATTGGGTTTGAAAAATTATCCAGTGTACTTGAAATAAAAAACTTTTAACTTAGGAACATAAAATGAAAGGAACAATAAGAAGTAATAAGTAAAAAGTAACTTGAATTATTAACAATTTATAACAATAATCTTACATTGTATACAAATTCAAATCGCAAACTGATTTTATACTCTTGAAGCCACTAAGTTGTGAAAAAAAGGCAGTGTTTTCCAATAAATATGTTCGTATTCTTAATTTAAAGGTATTTACCTCAACTGTTATTACTACGTTTTTTATTTTGTTTCTTTTCTAAATTAAGAGTTTTTTTATAACCTTCGTTGAACACCCGACCCAATTTTTGGGTTTACAGCTACTAATGTTCAACTACGTAACCGTGTAATTTTGAACCCAATCCAGAAGAAACGGGAGCTTCTGGAGCAAGTATTGGGAGAAATTTGCCTTCGTGGAGAACTTTTTGATGGAACTAACCCGCATTTGCGTTACATGGAGTGGAAGACCACGAGAACCTCCCACGGTTAGCCTGATGGCAAGGGGACTCTAACCCATGATCCGTCTACCACTGAGGATATTTCACGCCAGCACTGTGGTCAGTTCAAGCACGGTGCTGAATTCGTTTCGACTGGGATTCGAAACCGGTTCATCTCACTGGAAGGCAAACGCTCTATCCCCTGAGCCATCGTGGCTCCAAATTTGTAAGAGGATTGTTATTATTATTATTATTATGATTATTAAGAATAACGTAACTCTAGGTTACATTTTCAGATAAAGTTATTTACATCGATGCCCGATCATATTAACCATTTTACAATTATTATGTTTTGGTGCAAATGACATTAATATACTAATATGAGTTACAGATAACGAGTAGCGTTTAACGGTTTAAAACTTAACTTTTAGTTTGATGCCCAAAGTGATGAGTGCAAACACTTTGCTTAAAATATATCTGTCCATTTTGTAACCAAAAATATTAAATTACTGTTGTGAACTCACCAAATTTGTTACAATAATATATATATATATAATATATATTGTATATATATATATATATATATATATATATATATATATATATATATATATATATATATATATATATATATATATATATATATATATATATATATATATATATATATATAATGAAGCAATCATCGGGTTGGTGAGAGGGGTTGGTCTACAGTAAGAAGGGGGAGGTTGCCTCCCAGTTTTTAAAATAATTCACTAAAAAATGTTATGATTTATATCTGGCAATATCTGACCACTTCCTATTATTTCCTTTGATTTATTTCTCCATTTCAGTGTTAGTCTTGACGTTAGGTGCGAACTAATAATATAATGATCTTAAAAAAGATAAATTTTTCGACAATTGATAAATAATGAATATTTGAGGTAATAAAGAAGAGAAAAAAATGACAGAGAAAATGACTTAAAACAGCAAAATACTCCAATGCTTACAGTGTCAAATTAAATAAAAAGTTTGTTTAGTTTTATGAAATGATTTGTAATTTTTAACCACCTTTCTTGTTCTAAATTTAAAAAAAAAGTTAGGTGAAACTAATGTATATCTGCTGATTAAATCGTCATTAGTTTGTGGCTAAACAAAGAGTTTACGAAACATACCATGAAAAAGGGGGACGTAAAGCTGTAACGTTATGATCATTATAACAAATATTTGTAACAAATATATATGTTTAACATCCATGTCTTAAAAACTTTTCATACATAACTAATATCATAACTTACATACGTAACTGTGTCTAAGCAAGTCTTGCAGCTACTAAATAATCTCTTAAGTAATAATTGTTTTTAAATAGGCAGTAGTCTGCAATTAACAAGTTACTTATGTAAACACGATTGACGAAAAATTACTTGATTATAAACAGCATAAATGAAAGAAATAATCAATTGTAAATAAAATGAAAAAATTTAAGTGTATTTTAAATAAATTGAATAAATTTCATAAAACTTTTCAAATTAGTTTATTTAATATTCAGTTACAAATATACAGCGAAAGCAATATATCCTTTCTGTCGTTATTTAATCATATAAAATAAGAAAAAAAAACGTATGTAAATATCTTTCCAGTAATTTCGTTAAAAATAAACATTGATAGCAAATATAATTTGTACTTCCTGTGCGCTTCCATCCTTTGTTCTTCCCGTGTTTGTTTCGAATGATTAAAAACGCCAACTAGAAAAGAGGAATAAACAGTTAACCTTTAATTAACTAAAAGAATAACAGAAACGCGCAGTTTTTCGAAAATTAAATTATCTAAAAATAGACTTCGGATTAAATATTCGAGAACTCTGCAATACTAAGTATAATAAGGAAACATTTTTCCGATTCATTAATGTTATGTAAGACGTATATATATATTTATATATGCATATTTAATTTCAAAATAAAATTAAATGTTTAATTTACTTTTAACATTTTCAATCTTATTTTTGAAGTTATACTTCTTATGAGACTTCCAACAAGGTTGCGTTAAACGTTTAACACTACATTTTTATTGGCCGGGAGATCACGTGGTAGGATCAAGTTTTCACTCATTCATTTCCATATTGTTTTGGTACTCACTAGCATAAAAATAATAAAAGTCATAAAAGTATTGTTTTTCTATAAATATTTTTTTAGTTTGATTTGATACACTAATTTAATAGGATAGTATTTTTTATTTTCAAATTTAGTGGATAACAATTGTAAACAATGAGTGAAAACAATCCCACGGACAATGCGACGGATTTAAGGTTATGTCAAGGTACGTCTCTTGAGAATATCAATTAATTGTTAGGTTTTCTCTTTTGAAATTACATTATGACGCAATCACATACAATATTAATACAGATACATTTTCCATGGCGAGACGATGAGGCAACCACAAGCACTTCTACTGGTTCAAGAGGTCCACGAGGGAAAAATGCACAATACTACTGCTATTACAGAGCACGGAAACGAGCGGAGCAGGAAAAACAGTCGTTGAATAGAACTAGTGATCCTTCTACGACTGCTGATTCTTCTACAATTAACGTCGCAGATTACGAAGTTTAACTTCTTCCGCGCGGAGGGACTTCACGCACTATTTTTTTTATATATATGTAGTTGCAAAAATGACGTGAAAGCCGACCGTGAACTAATTATTTTCTGGTTATAATTAGTTTTAAACTCTTTAACCCCTTAACGATTGGTTATTTTTCAAGAAAACGGTCATAAAAGTGCCTATTTTTTTTATCCTTGAAAAGTATATAAAAAGATGTGTATGAACAATATATATATTCATTTTTAATTTTTGATTTGTTTTTTGCCTGAAATTTTAAAAAAAATTTAATTTTCAGGAAAAGCCAACATTCAGGATTACTATGACTTAATGTTGGTTTCCCAGAAAGAAGGAAAATTTAAAAAAAAATTTGTTTTAAGCATTAAAAAAGAATTTTACTAAACTTGCGTATAATATAAATAAGGATTAGTAATTTTTTCTTGTGTGATAAATTTCAAAGCATTAGGTACAGAGGCCAACGTCGCAATCTGGACAGTAGTACCGAGTTTCCTTTCTACACCTAGTTTAAAATTAACTATCTGCAATTACCCTAAAAATATCCTGGTACTGCCATCTGGTGTGTAAAATAATAAATGAAATGATTTCCGGGCAGAAGAAATGAATTAGTTTTATTCTTACTGGAGCGTTACTACTGAACACTCCAGCCCGGAAATATCACGGGATCGAGAAATAGAGGGCGAAACCTCACTCCGTCATTTTCACGGGAGCGAGAAGGAAGGGGTTAAAAGTTCAAGTTTAAATTCTCACGAAGTTTACTTCAAATGGTTGAATTTTAATATGCCCAGCCCCTGAAAAGTTTCGTTTTCGATTCCGATTCCTGAAGAAACCAAAAAAATCTTTTCAGCAAAAAAAAATCAAACTATTAGTTTTAATCATTTCTGAAGTTTTCTTATGAATTCTCATTTTAGGAGGAAATAATCATTAATTCCTTATTTCTTTGTTTGCGAATTCCTGCTCATAGAGGAAACATATGATTCATTTCTCAAATCTTCTCTCGTGATTTCTTATTCTTCAATGATTCACAAAAAAGTTATATTCATTTCTTAAGTTTTTTTTGCTTGAATTCTTATTTTACAAAGAAATAAATCATTGATTCCTTATTTCTTTGTTTGCGAATTCTTGTTTCTTCGAGGAAACTTATTCATTTCTTGATTCTATGTTTGCCGAATTCTCGCTTATCGAAGAAACATATGATTTTTACCCCAAACCTTTTTGTGAATAATTTTTCTTCAAGGAATCATATGATACATTTTTAAATTCTTTATTCATAAAATTTTGTTCTTCTAGAAAACATATCATTAGTTTCTCAATTTTTAGCGAGTGAATCAAGTACTTTAATGTTTTGTTTTCCCTATGAGTCATTTATCAATACTTATGTTCCCTAAAGAATTTTAAGAATCATTTTGCTTTTTTTTTTTTGAGTTGCAATTCTTTGTGACACCAAAAACAGATACGTCAGTTCTTCTATTATATTTTTCGGGATACCATTGCCAGACCCTAGAAAATGATAGTAAAGATCGTCACGAAAGTGAGTATGATTTTTAATTCTGTGTATTTTCCACCAACCAACATATGCTAAAGAAAAAAGAAGAAGAAAAAGAAGCCCCATTGCTCAGAAAACTTAAAATTTATAGTAAAACTGTCCTTTGCTCAAGTTTTAAAAACAAATTGCATTGAAAGCGTGTGCTTTTAAGTTAGTTGAGCTAACAGAATAATTTAGCTTTTTCGTTTAAATCCGTGTACTGATCTTTCATTCTTAAGGAAGAACAAAAACTTATGAAACAAAAAAATCTTCGAGAGAAATGAAAATTGGAAACTAAATTATAATTTTGACAGATGGAGTATTTCTTTCTTAACTACTTTATTTATTTTTCCGATTAAGAGGGCTCAAAAGAAATAGACGGACCACGATAAATAACTTTTGATCTAATGATTGTATTTTCACTTTCTAAGACTAAATCTTAATGGTTCGGAGGGGGGGGGGTTGACTTTAAATATGCTAATTAATTAGTGAGGAAAACATTTTAAGTTACGAAATCAGACATTAAAACCTACTTTCTCTGAATAAATATACGTTTTTTCCCCGAAGAATTCGAATTTTTGATCCCCAAAATATAGGAGGTAGCCGCTATCTGGGAAATATTCCATTCCATCTGGGAATAATTCCGTTAGTTTGGTCTGCATATCAGTCTAAAGTTCGGACGTATTAAAGTTAATTTTACTTTTTGCGCATTTCGTCATATCTCAAGAACTTTTTAAGGGAATTAAAAAAAAATTTTGCACACAATTATAAAATTCGTTTATCCAAAGACAGTACCAAGCAAAAAATAAATTTTAGTAACTATTTGATATTTTATTTAATAATAGTCGAAAATTTTTTAATAGTAAGGTATAGATTTTTGTACTTAGTTTTAAAGTAGCTAATTCTCATGACGAAATACAACATTTGAGCTAAATTAGTTAAATAGTTCCTGAGACATCCAGTATTAAATATCTTAGACATACGACTTTATTAAAATTCAATTTCTCGGGAACTGTTACTGCACTGAAAATAACTTATAGTGCAAATGTTTATTATTTTTTGTTATTTTATTTAATAATAGATAAAAGAAAAACTTTTCAGTTGTAATGTATTTAAAAGAGCCCGCTTGTTCAAAATACGATTTCTCAGGAGATATTCCATCGATTTAAATCAAATTCCGCATTTTGCCTTTTAAAATTGCTTTCTTTAACATGAAATAAAAAATTGTATAATTTACAATTCAAAATTTTTCCGACTCTTATTAAATAAAATAATAAAAAAATAGCATTTACTGAAATTTATTTATTTAAATAATATTTTAACGAAACTCAAAAAGATATATAAGAAGTTCTAAAATTAACTCAAATTTCGCCATTTAAAATTGCATTATTTAAAATGAAGTGAAAAAATTTTATAACTTATAATTAAAAAAATTTCCGACTATAATTAAATAAAATAATGAAAAAATAGTATTTACTGAAATTTATTTTTTTCCGTGAAATTATCTTTGCATAAGCAAATTTTATAATTGTGTGGAATATGCTTTCAATTCACTTAAGCTCGCGAAATACGCAAATTTTAAAATTAAAATTAAGGGGACCAAACTTAGGACCGCTCTTTAGACCAAGCTAGAGGTACCATGTTTCCCACATTGTCGGTACCCTACCCCCGCCTTTATTTTGGGGCATAAAAAAATCCATCAGAAAAAAGGTGCGATTATTCAGAGAAAGCACGTTTTTGTCTCGAAGTTCGTAACTTAGAATATCGTCTGCATTAATAAATTAGAATATTTTAGGTCACTCCCTCGAACCATTAAGGTATCTGATTAGTTCAAATACATGATTTTTGGCAAAATATTAGGAATTGAGTTTATTAAAAATTTAGAATCCATGTACTTTTAACTTTCTAAAATTACTTTACTCTTGTTTATACTCTAATTATTTATTAATTTATGCAGTATTTGTGTAAAATGATAACAATGGACAGAAAATGCGTTTACCTTAAAATCAGATTTTTTTCACATGTTGCACTACCTTATTATTAGACAGACAATTTTTCTCCTTGTATTTGGAATAATTGTCTATGATTTTTTATTAGTGTTCATGATTATAGAACACATGTTTTGAACTGCAGACTAAGAGAAAAAAGTCGAATTTTAGTATTTATGCATGTTTTTTTTTGAAAAAATAAATGCGGAAATTTTTATAAGTTTGCTTTCTTAACTACACTGATCACTGATAATAGCTCAAAACATAGTTGATAGCCTTCCAAATAAAATCCACAAAGGATTTTTTTGTTTTTTGGTGATAGAAACTTTTTAACACTATTTAGCGTATATGCAAAAAGAATGTCTTACTTTTTGCCATTTTAAAGAAATAATAATAATATAAACAGTTTTTTTCCTTTTTTTGTTGCTAGTTTTAAAAGATTTTGCACATAATAAAGCAAATAAACAAGTAATTTAAAATTTTATAATAATACTTAAAAATAAGTTGTCGAAACTAGTCAAATTCCTTTAAGATTAAATCCTAAAATGCAAAAATACGATCATTAGGATCAAATTTCGTCAGGGCTGGTCCAATTTTTACTTTGCTCACTTGTACGATAAATATATTGGGAAAAAAACTAATTTGCTAGGTTACTGAAAAATCAATATTTTATACTTAAAAGTTTTATAATTTCGTACAATATCCTGATTTTTCAGGAACTGTTATTTCACTCCATTTGTTCATTTGGGAATTATAGTGTATAAAATTAGATATTATTGATAAAATGACCTAAGACAAAAACTTGTTAAAGTGAATAAACGAATATGGAGATAAAAGATGTTAAAAATGTTCAAGCAACTGGGAGCTAGACTACTTTCATTAGTTTTTCATTAAAAAAATACGAGTTTTTTTTTATAGAATTGAAAGTGAAAGGGAAATTTAGTTTCCTGTAATAATGAATATAAATTATACCCAGGCTAATATATGTTACTTTTCAAGGAAGAAATTACCATGCGAATGAGATGCAAGATTAAAAAAAAGTGCTAAATCCCTGATCGGAAATAATTTAAGTTTAATCCATCTGCAAAAATAATACTCTTAATTAAAGACTAAATTAAATATGAGCAAATAACGTTTTAATCTGAACTAATTTTATTTTTTAATTTTCCATTTCCTTTCTGCAATAAATTATGAAATAATTTTTAATTCCACTTAAACTACTCTTGAAGAAGAGAAAAGAGAACAAGAAATAATTGTTTCTTTTAATCTGCCTAAAAATAAAATAAATTCTAATAAATTTTCCATCTTTATTAATCTCATGTCTTATTTTAAAAAGAATTTAGTTTAAACATTAATCAATTCGCATAAATTAGTGGTAGGTGTAAGTATAATGCCTTTTTCTCTAAATCTCTCACTCTGCTAGGGGAACATTATTTATTTTCTGTAACACTTTCATAGTTGAGTTATGCAAAAAAACTAACGCAGCTAAATTTTAATTGAAATGTTTTAAAAAATTTATTTTATAAGATCAATTAGTAAAAATAAAAATAAAAGAATATCATCAAAAAACTAAGTTTATTATCTTTTATTTTGTTCTCAATAATGAACTTGAATCAATTTGATTTTTGAGTTCATTACACTTTAAAAAAGATTTATGCATCTAATGTACACTTATGCTGTTCTGATACAAAAGTAATGTAATACGTACTAAGTACGAAATGTGCTGCATAATGTACATCACTTTGTGCTGAGTAACTATCACCATATTTTGGTACTCATTAAACGTAATATTTATAATTACAGTAAGATAAGGTACACATAATAGTCAATAAAGTTATTTTTACAATACGATATAAAGTACAAATCATTAATTAAGGATGCACATGTACAGTGTGCCAAAGAAAAACAGACCACTTTGGATAACTTTTGATCCAATGATCGGATCTTCACGTTCTGTGACTCGAACCTAACACGAATAAATACCAGGCCAACTAAACATTTTCACAAATGGCTCAGAGATACGGCAGCGGCTCTGGTAGTTATTACATCTGACCAAGAAATATAGATTAAAAAAATATAAATTTGGAAAGAAAAGCACAATTTTTCAGGCAGAGGCCATAGTTGTCCTAGAAGCCATCAAATTCACAATTAATTAATAGCTCAAATACCATAACAATAATTATGGTATGATAGCTTATCCACAATTACAACTATAAAAAATTACATTGCAAGACACAGCATTATACAAGTAATCCAGCCACTGCTTTCAACTAACAATACAATAAGAATTTCCGGGGTAAAAGTTGATAAGGACAATCAAGGTAAGGAATTACCTGATATATCTGCAAAAGAAGCCATTGATACAGGAATACAAACACTTTTCCCGCTGCCGATATCATGCATCAAATCATCCTCTAAGCTAAATATAACAAAAAGCTGGCATCAACACAAACCAGAATCGGGATAAATAATTAGAGCCCTCCCAAGTCAAAATTATTGATGGTCCCATCAAATCATTTCGATGGTTTATGTTGGCCTCAGTGCGATTCATGATGGTCCAACCTCATTTGATGATCATCATTATTCAACATTTTCCATTATGCATTCATGGTTTTTGATATGCAAGCAAACTTCCATCTTTCCATAGTGGAAAATGCTACTTTAATATTATGATGGTTAACCATTTAGAGAAATTTCATTATCATGGACCAACAATCCATGATGATCCGTGTTTGTTCCAACTATATACTTCCATGATGGTTTAATGGGTCTACTTGTTGGTTATCAGGAATATACCATCAAAAGAGTTATGGTCGCACACCATAAATCAGTCCGAATTCCTACATTGGGATGATGGTTGCTTATGATAGGTCCAGCTTTTGATTTCTAAGAAACTATGATGGAAATTTCTGATGGTTTAACATGAGCAAACCATCAAAAAAAGTTGCTATTCTTATGATGGACCACCATAAGTATAATGGTTCATTGCGGAATTATTGACGGTTATTATCAAGATTATGTTGGTCCATTAAAGGAAAACCGTAAAAAAGTTTGACTTGGGCTGATTCCAAAGGTTTCGTTGGTTCCACAAGCTTGGCCCAAAGAACAGATCCTCTTTTTTATAGAGCATATCCTCCTCAAAGCCTATCTGAAAAGGCTTAAAACTATTGAATCAAACAAATGAGATTGTGGAAGGACTGGAACAATCTTGCATTGTACGGCCTAACGACATCAATCCACTTCAGAAGACGCCAATATGATCAAGTGGAAGAAATCCATTATAAAAATTAATCTCCTAAAGCAAAGGGCAACAAATCTAATAAGATTCCGGCCAGATTATGAAGAACTCCTTTCACCGTAATAATAATACTAAACAAAACTTAAATTACCCAATAAATATAATTAAATTACAGATCCAGATCAAAAACAACTTGAGTGTTACTCTTCTTGTAAGCCCTAACATCATTCTGTCCCCCCCCCTCTGACAATTTTCCAATCAAACTTACTATAATACAATTTTTCCCTAACAATTTTGTGCCGCAATGCATACATTACCCTTTCAAACCCCGATTTAAATTATGTGATTTCTTGACATCTACTATTTTACTTGCAGTTATAAGGTTTTAAGTGATAGCATTTATCATATGGTAAATTTATTTATTTAATTTTGTTTTTTTTCTGGGAGGGTGTCAAGTAATTTCTTATTCTATAAGGTTTAAAGTAGTAGTTTAAACTTTAGCTTTTTGATGAGATGTTTTCATGAGATACATTCAAGGTCTAGGGTTAGAGCTCCTGAACAGATGTCTTGCGAAGAGTGAATGTTAAAAAATATATATTGTTTGCAACTTGTCTCTCTCGCCACGAGCACATTTCTGATCGATTACTTTTGTGGGGCATGGGTGCGGGGTCTACCGCTGGCGTTGCTGTTGTTGGTTCTACGAGGTGACCTCAAATATACTAGTTAATTAGTGTAGACGATATTTTAATTTACGAAGTCAGACTGAAAATTTACTTCTCTGAATAAACATAACTTTTTTGACGGATTCCAATTTCTGATCCACAACCCAAATGTAGAGGGTAGCCGCATTTTGGGAAATATGGTCCCCACAGTTTGGTTAGGAGAGTGATCCAAAGTTTAAATCCCATAATGTTAATTTTACTTTTGGCATTTTAGCCATAGCTCGATACATTTTTAAGCAAATTGAAAATTTTTGCACACACTTATAAAATTCGTTTATACAAATATACTTCCATGCAAAAAATAAATTTTAGTAAATATTTATTATTTTCTACTATTTTATTTAATAATATTCGGACAATTTTTGAATTGAAAGGTATGAAATTTTTTATATCACTTTAAAAATTTAAATTTTAAATTACAAAATGCAAAATCTGAGTGAAATCGGTCGAATAGTTCCTGATAAATTGAATTTTGAAAACGTCGCACTTTTAAAATGTGAATATTTCGGAACTATTCGATCTTTTTCTCTCAAATTTTGTATTTTGTCATGCGAGATTATAATCTTTAAATTAATATGAAATATATGCATACCTTACAATCCAAAGTATTTGCGACTAATATTAAATAAAATAAAGAAAATGATAAATTTTATTACAATTTATTTTTTGCTCGGAATTATCTCTGGATAAATAAATTTCATAACTGGGTGAAAAAAAATTTTTGAATTTGCTTAAGATTTTCTCAAGGTAGGGCGAAATACACAAGAAGTGAAATTAATATTCAAGGGTTCAAACTTTGAACCGCTCACCTGACAACACTATTGGAACCATATTTTCCAGATTTCGGGCACCCCTTATATTTTGGGGTTCAAAAATATGGATCCGTCCAAAAAAAATGTATGATTATTCAGAGAAAGAACGTGAACAATTTCCATATTTTATACAAGTATATATTTTTAAAGTTATTTCTCCGACTCTTGAGCTATATTATGAAATGTTATTTTAATTACCTTTTACTGAAATCGTGCATTAAGAGAACAAAATTATTTAATTTGAAATTAGCATTAATTTAGTATTAATATTAACTAGTGGGTTGCGCCCCCTGCTCGCTGACGCTCGCCAACCCCCGAAAATTGCTACGCAATCTTATAAGGTTTGCTTCGCAAACCAAGCTCGCTTCGCTCGCTACTAACTTAGGTACATTGCTAATACACAAAATTCTAAGAATTCAAAACAATCATTCAAATCCATATAACAGCTTTTTTTTAAAAAAAAAATTACATCTTTTTAGTAAGTACTAAGTCATTAAAATGAATTTGAATTCAAATAAATGACATGTAATTCGTTAAACCTATTAGAAATGTGCTATAGTATAAAATCTTAAGATAAAATTTCTAAAACTGATATCTCTTTAAAAAGGTTAAAATTTTGGCTATAATGAAGTCCATTAAAAATTGAAAAAAGTGAATTGCAATGGAAAAGCCTGCATAAACAAATAAATTCTAGTAAAACAAATAAATTCGTGATATAAATCATAAATCGTCAAATAAATTCGTAATATATAAATTCGCGAAAAAAAGAGCTTTCGACAAAATATTAAAATAGAGATCTTTTGACAAAGGCTACTAACTTCTGCCTAGCTTATGCGCTCTCTGGCTATTTCAGTTTCCGTTTTTAAAAGCGCTATATGTTGAGCCATCTCAGATAGATTTGGCATGTGACATTTTTAGCGGCCGTCATTGGTCGATTTTCTACCGTTGCCATTCGGGGAGTTGTAATGAGGCTTTTTTTGTCGCAATATATATGGATAATTTCATGAATTTTGACGAACATTTTAATACACATATATATATTTATATATATATATATATATATATATATATATATATATATATATATATATATATATATATATATATATATATATATATATATATATATATATATATATATATATATATATATATATTATATATATATATATATATATATATATATATATATATATATATATATATATATATATATATATATATATATACACTGGTTATCATAAATTAAGGAAAATTCACAAAAATCGCGATAACTCAAGAAATTACACATGGAATTTTATGAAACTTACCCACAATATACAACACATAGTAAGGTATTAAACAACATAAAAAGAAATTATCAGACATTAATAGTAGTATAGAAATTAGCACATGTATAAAATAAACAAATTGGAAGTATCGGTTTGCAATAGAAAAAGTACCTTTAATATGGAATATGATTGCCTCTAGAAGCAATACAGCACAAACAGCGATGTGTGATGCTTTCAATTATGCGGTCTATCAGTTCAATAGGAAGTGAGAGCCATTGCTCTTGTAAAGCAGTTGCAAGCGTGGCAAGGGTCTGAGGGGGCGGATTGATGGCAGATACACGCCTCCCTAGAGCATCCCAAACGTGCTCGATAGGATTCAAGTCCGGGGATCGAGCTGGCCACTCCATGCGAGTAATTGTTTCCTGTTGAAGATAATCATCAACAATGCGAGCTCTGTGTGGTCTTGCATTATCGTCCTGTAACAGGAAGCAATCACCAATTGCCCCGGCATATGGGCGCACATAAGCATCAAGGATGTTGTCTCGATAAACCTGAGCATTCACGGTTCCCCTTGGAAAGACATGGAGGTATGTGCGCCCTCCTAAGGATATGCCTCCCCAAACACAGACACTGCCTCTTCCGTATGCATCTCTTTCACGGATGTTTGATGGATGATAACGGGTCCCAGGTTCTCTCCATATCAAATAACGTCTACTGTCACTTTCTAGACTAAACCTGGACTCATCCGTAAAGAGAACAGGCCTCCATTGATCTGACGTCCAGTGGACATGTTGTCGGGCCCACTGCAAACGGTCTCTCCTATGGCGTGATGTGAGCGGCACGCAAATGGCTGGTCGTCTCGCATACAGACCACCTTCGTGGAGCCTTCTGCGCACAGTTGACGTTGACACCAACCTTCCGGTGGCTGCAGCAAGAGAGGATCTAAGATGTGTCGGAGTAGCGGTTCTATTCCTGCGTGCACTTAATGTCAAATATCGGTCATCGGCACTGGTCGTAACAGTTGGCCGTCCTTGACTGAACCTCCTAGATGCCGAATCTGTGGTTTGAAATTGCCTCCAAAGTCTATGAACCACAGATGGACTCACATTTAGCCATCTGGCCACTTCTGATTGACTCTGCCCTGCCTCTAGTCTCCCGATGGCTCTCCATCGTAGTTCTTCAGGCAAATGATGCCTAGAGGTCATTATTACGAATTGGCTATCTCAGATTTTCAATGTCGCAATCACAGTAAAATTTGTGAGCTTTCTCTCAAACTTGGACTTTTATGCTCCAGGCAGATGACGTAAGCCGAGTGCAGCGCCACTAATTTGCATATTGCAATTTTACTCAGCTACTCTTAGTGGACAACATATGCAAATTTTGCACGGTTTGGCTTACTTTTGAAAGAGTTATCGCTATTTTTGTGATTTTTCCTTAATTTATGATAACCAGTGTATATATATATCTTCATATAATAATATAATATAAGAAGAGAGTGGAATGATAAGACATAGCTCATCACAGAAGACTTCTGGTTAGTAACACTCAGAACAGCCAATCAAAATTGAGAAAGCTTGTTGCGATTTTTTTTTTGAGTTGAATGTGTGAAATATACTGATCAGAGTTTATTTTAAAATACTCATTTGTTTTTACTTACTTTCAAAAAATCGTTCTGCCAGAAATATTAATTAACAGTTCATATTTGTTTCAGATATTTCTTAAATAATGCATAAAAGTGTAAATCATTGGTACAAAAAATGATGTGAAAAGAAAGATCAATGAAAAATTTACATAGCTAGGTTTTGTGAATATTCAGAGATCTATTGTAAATAATTTCTAAATTTATTGTTTTGACTATTGTTTTGACTACAAAAATGACTATTAATCATTGATAACATAATTATTTCATTTTATATTTGTTTTTTTATTAGTATACAAGCATGTAAAAAAATTAAATTGCTTAATTTAATTTGTCGAATTTCAGTTACCTATGTCTTTATTATATAATTTGCTTTTTGTCTGTTTGAAACTAAAATATTTTGTCAGTTGACAGTATTGAAGTAAATTGAGCAATTACTTGCAATGGTATTTGCTTTAGAAATATTACTTAGCATCAATTTATTAATATTACATGCTTTAATTTGTTTGCCATATTTTAAAGTTTTAAAGTTTCATCAGGTTTAAATGTTTTCAGTTTAAAATTTAAATTACTGAGGAGGGGGGGAGATGAAGCACCATATAAGGAGCGTCCGGCATCCTATAAGATCAACAAGGTAAAATATTCTTGAGGGTGTCCTTTGGCGAAATTGGCAACTTACGTTTGGGGCCATTCCTGTTTACTCGGAACACCATGGTAACAGGAATGGCGGCCGAAACATAATGATATTTCAATAAAACATTGAGAAATTTCAGCAAAACATGGGCCAAAACTTTATAAAATTGCAATGAACCTAATATAAGCAAAATTAATAAACCCAATAAAATACACTTTGAATCGAAACATAAATTAATGGAGTAAGCATAGAAAGAGAAAGAAAAAAAAACAACTCACTTCCTCATTAAACTTGAATATCCCCCGATTTAAGTGCACAGAATTCTCTAATAGCAGTTAAATACTGTCTAAATTGATCATGAATAGAATCTGTGTACATTCATCGCTACATAAATTCGACGAAATACGAATCGAAAATGGCGTCTGTGGTAACGGACTGGGGGTGACATTTTTTTCTAAAGTCCCTTTTTATGATTGTCCACATGCCTTCGATCTTATTGACCAGAAGCAAAATTAACCTTACCAGCCAGTATCCAACTTAGAACTAACTGACATCTGAAATTACATATACCAGCGTTTCTCAACCTTTCAGTATTCGCGGCCCAGTTTTCAATCATAATTTTCATCGCGCCCCCCACTTGCAGTAAAATGTATGCAACAATAATGTATATTGAGTATTTTTAATTCTGTCTTTAAATTATTTTTAACTAACTACCAAAACAAAAGTAAAGTAAAAATCAGCAGCAATTGAGATTGTAGAAACTATGTTTGGAGTTAATTTTTCAAAACAATTACAGTCCATACCTCTTTCAAATGATACTGTTGCTCGTCGAATTGGCGATACAGCTGAAAATGTAGTGTCAGCTTTTCTCGATGTTGCGTGACAAAATGTTTTCAATAAACTTTGAAGCAAGAGATATTAATAAAGATGCTCATTTCATTGCCTATGTTTGATTTTGTGATAATATGTCAATAGTAGAACTACTTTTCTGCAAATCAATGGAACTCAAAACAACAGCGCTAGCATTATTTGCTATTTTAAATGATGTTATGAATGATGCAAACACAGAATGCAAAAATTGCAACGGAATATGCTCTGGAATATGCATCGGAATATGCTTGTTCAATATCCGGAAGGTTCGAAAGTATACTAGCACTAGTAAAACAAAAATCGCCTCAATGCGTCTGGACACATTGCATGATCCACAGAGAAGCTTTGGGTTCGAAAGAAATACGTCCTGGTTTAAATATTGTATTAACTGCTGTTGTAACCATTTAAAATTATATAAAAATGAGAACCCTGAGATCGAGAATCTTTTCTGCTCTTTGTAATGACATGGGTTCAGTACATTCCGAGTTACTATTTAAATGTGAGGCGAGATGTTTATCACGTGAGAAAATTTTGCAACGTGCTCATGAATTAAGAGATGAAATCCTCATTTTCTTAGAAGATAACAGACCGAAAACCGGGAATTTACACTATTATTTATTTGTGATGAATTTGAGATACTTGGTTGTCATATTCGAGAAATTAAAAAACTTGAATCTTAAACTCCAAGGAGCAAATACACATATGTTGGATACGAGTGATGAAGTTAATGCTTGTTATAGAAAATTAGAATTGTGGGGCAGAAATTTAAAGCAAAAAAACCTAACAATGTTTGCAAATGTGGATAATTGTACTAAAACTTATAAGGCTGAAGAAGAATATATGAAAGTTACGTTTGTAACCACTGAAAATCATTAAGTCATGCTGGTAAAGAATTTTAAAAAGTATTTTCCTGCTCATGACAAACTGCTAGCAAGTTACGAGTGGGTTAGGAATCCATTTCATAAAACTCCCGAAGGATCTCAATTGATGAGGAAGAAAAATTCATAGACTTCACGACAAGTGGCGGAACTGAAATGCAATTTTGTAATAAATCACTATTTGAATTTTGGCTGGAGGAGGATTTTTCTGCACTGAAACAAAGGGCATTTCGCATTCTATTACCGTTTTCAATATCCTACCTTTGTGAAACTGGATTTTCTGCTGTGGCTTCTTTAAAGACAAAATATAGATCACGGCTAAATATAGAAACAGGACTGAGAGTGGCTATTTCTAATATTAAGCCTCACCTCAAAAAACTTTGCTCTGCAGGACAGACGCAAGGAAGTCACTAAAAATTATAATTTTTTTAAAAAAATTTAGTATGTTTGATTAAGTAAGGTGGGTAAGCCAAAGGTGGCCAGTGCTCCTAACGTAGCCTCCCCCCCCCCCAAAGTAAAATGAAATTTATTTTGAATCATAAGATGTCCCTTCTGCATTGTAAATCTTGTATCTGAGGTGCACGAGGCTGAATTGGAAGATATTTCCTTGAATGGCCACCATTGTATGAAGGGATTTAATTATTTGCAGTTGTTCTAATTTCCAGGTGAGAAGATAATGTGTTTAAATTCTTAGAACTTTGAGTTATAATATGTTTTCTGAAAGTTTATTTCTTTTACTTTAACCACATTACTTTAATTCGAATTAATCTATCAGATTAATAGTTTTATGTCGTGCAAATGGTAAGAGAGACCTTAGGTATGTTCCCAAGATGGCGCGACACTCGGGACACTCGGGCTCGAATCATTACGTAGCATATTATTTCTCAAAAAGGATTGCTTGAATTAAATGCCAATTGATTTATTTCATTTTAAGCAAATGTGGAACTTTGGTATTTTTTAAATTTTTATAATATTTTGACGTTCTCTGCATTTTAGTAGACTTTACGATATTTTGTTTCAAGTTTTTTGTTTTGTTTGCATTTTAAAGTCATTTTTCAGGTATTTTTTATTTTTGTGGTAGTTATGAGTGTTTTTGTGATCGATTCTGGTATTTTCTTGCAAATTTGGGTATTTTTAGATTAGTTATGGGATTAGTTAGTTAACTCTAGTATGGTTATTTAACTCTTATTTGTTGGCTAATCCTTATGAAAAAATTAACTCAATAATTCTTGATTAATTCTAATGAGTTAACTCAAAAGAATCGCTAGTGACTTCACACAAGAACTATCAAAGTAAAATCAATAAACAAATTATACACTCTGAAAACAAATATCTTTTTTAAAGTCGGGAAACTTGTTCCTACCAGCAAGACACTTAAAGTGCCTTTTTAAAAGAAGTTTGCCAGTCCAAGTGTTTTTTCTAAAGATAATTTGAGTAAGTGAAAAAGTGATTTCAAAACATGGCTCACCTTTGGAACCAGTGCGAAACCTTAGGTGCAGAAGCTAAAATTTTAAAACTGTACTATAAAATAAATTAAACTTTATTTTACAATTAAAAGTATACATGATATATATTAGAGATAGGTGTAAGATGGTACTGAGAAAATTCAGAAACACAGACTTAATCAGAAAATTATAAAAAAATCCTTAATGCCAAGCCACCCTTGGCTCCCCACCTTAAATTTTGATTTAATAAGTTGTTTCACTTTAATAAGTTATTAAATATGTCAAAATGTGTTTTGTTTTCTATGTATATGTGCACTTTTCTTTCATCCAGTTAATCAATTTTTTTAAATAATATTTTCTCTTGAATATTCTCGCGCGGGGCGCGCCCCACAGGTTGAGAATCGCTGACATATACCGTTGAACATTTAAAAATAACGCTAAAATCTAAACCAATCAGAATCACGATTGGGTTTCAACATCGCCCAGCTTGGCGATCAACCGCGATCACAACTTGGCGAGAATCTAGGGGCTCCCTCAAATATAGTCTACCGGATCAACAGTGATTTGAGTTAGGCTCTGCCACGCGTGCGTCATATATACGGAGATTAATCTCTGGCTATTGCCCTATAGTAATGTGTTAAGTAATATTGCTTCCTGTCTTTATATAAATTGATAATATTGTTTGTATTAAAATTGCTTTATATAAGTTTATAATGTTGATAATAAGTATCTCTGACATTTTACAATCCTATCATATTCTCTCTATGTGATGTTGGTGCAGAAAGATTGCCAGCTAATCTCCAGGAAAACTACTTTAAGTTTGTTCGCGAAGAGAACGAAAATGTAGTTGCGTAGCAATTATCGGGGGCTAGCGAGCAGGTGGCGGATCCCTCTAGTACAGTGATTCTCAACCACTGTGCCGCGGCACTTTTGTGTGCCGCCAAATTCTTAAAATGTGCCGCCAAATATTAGAAATGATACAGTAAAAATTATAATGCTTTTTTAATTACGAGTAAAGTTTAAATTAAAGAAAAGTGTATATTATAATTTTTCCACTCTTTAACCGCGGGAACATCTTTGTCAGCGATTGTCTTGTTTCTGACAATCTTAAAATAAGAAGGAAGTGTTTAAATTGTCGTTGACAATTTTAAAAAATGTTGAAATAAGTAGAAAATTTAATGATCATTAAAATTATTAATTATCAAAGGAAAGCAAAGCTAAATATTAACTTTCAAACTTAAATAAAGGCTAATCATTAAAGTAAGCTATGCAATTAAAAGTTATAAAAAAAACTAACAAAAAATAAGCTAACAATTAATAATCAGCAAAAACAATAGTTGACAAGAATTAATAATCAGCAAAAAAACTAGCTATAGAAAACAAGCGAACAATTAATAACTAGCAAAAAACATAAATAACTGTTATTAACTAATAAAAAATTAGTCGAAAGAAATAATTAATCCCTTAATAAATGTGCTTTAGTAGTACTTTATTTCACATTCAAAATTATTATCACAAACTATTTAACACCGTGTATTATAGTTAAGAAATAACTTTTAAACTAATTTTTTTCATTGTGTGCCGTCAAATTTCGAAATCGTTAAAAGTGTGCCGTCACAAAAAAATGGTTGAGAATCACTGCTCTAGTATATATATATATATATATATATATATATATATATATATATATATATATATATATATATATACAACAAAATAAATAAATGCAAGAAAACACGAAGAAAGTTAAAAACAATAAGTTTTATTTATTGCGCATAAGCTGCAAGTAAACAGAACTCATTAGATAATTTCAAAATCTTCATTTTGAACTTATATATATATATATATATATATATATATATATATATATATATATATATATATATATATATATATATATATATATATATATATATATATATATATATGCACCACTTTCAGGCTATTTAATACTAGATCATAAAGAATTGAGAACATTTAAAAGTATATCTGAAAAATATGGTGAAGATTTTTGAAATTGAGAAAATTAATCAAGTTTAACGATCAAATATTTCTTTGAGAACTGAAATATGAAAGCTGCTTATTACACATTCAATATTTGACTCTTTGAGCAAAAGATGCCCTCATAGTTTAAAGTTTTCGGTTTTTGCATAAAAAAGAAGTGTTTCTCGAATGTTCGTTGTACCGAAAAAAAATGAGAAGGCTTTAGTTTCGTCGGCATTTCATGATTATGATAAATTTTGCGCGTCAATAATTTGCATGTTATCTCAGCATTTCTGATTGTGAACTGTCAGGAAGTGTAAATGGGTCCATCAGGCAGTCATATTTCCTGTCATGTTTAGAGGGGAAGAGAGATCGGGGGCCCTAAAGAAATAACACGCAGAAGCATTACTTTACTTTTTTTTCGTGACAGCGAATGTATTTGTGACAAGACGCTCGCTCGGTGGGGAATTTCGCTCTTGTTTTTGACGTCAAAGGGGAAAAAAATGAAATAGTACCTTTGCAGTGACAAGACTTGTAAACTTATGACAAAGATCAAGCAACATTTGTAAGAATGTGTTGTAAAATCTCACTTTAGGCATCGAAAGAAAATTTATTTTTTTAAAAAAAATAATTGTCACTTTTGCATTCTCGACTGCAGTAGACAGACAAAATTATTTACTAAGTTTTAGAAAGGAATATGAAAATAAAATTAATTCCAAGCAAGCATAGAGCAAAATTAGTGGTTGCCTCCTGATCGAAAATTATTTGGTCAAAAATACACTCTATGTCCATTTTATTATTATTGTTATTATATTTTATTGTAATATTTCATTATTATTATATTTTATAATTATTATATGTTATTATTACTATGTTTTATAATTATTATATTTTATAATTATTATATGCTATTATTTCTATGTTTTTTAATTATTATATTTTATAATTTTATATTTTTATTATAATTTCCTGATATTGAATTAATTATTTTTATTTCTCTCATTACTAGTTTAATTAATTTTCAGAGTTTTCTGATTTCAATTCAATTAAGAAGAAAAATTCAACTTAATTCCAAATTTCAATCAATTTTCAAAAAATTAATTTAAATTAATTTTTAATGCTAAATTAATTAATTGATAATAAACAATTATTTTTATTGAAATATAGATAAATTATGAATGCTTCATAATACTCTGTAAATTACTTTTTTAATGTTTGTTCCTGTTATCTTTTCTTCATTTTAGAAATATATACCTTGCAATATTTTGAGCCATATACCATATTATGAGAAATGCTACAAGAGAAATGTTTTACATAATTAATGTCAACAATTTGTTTAATCGTTTAGCATTTTCAACTTTTGAAAGAAAATGTCACATATTCCAAAATGTGACAACTGGGCAATAGCAGTATTCCTAATTTTGCCCCGTATTACAAGCAATCATTTGCCGCTAAAAAATCTATTGACATTTAAACAAAACTTACAAAGAAGTATCACAATGATCACTCGCCAAAATAAACTAATTTAGTTAAATTTTTTTGACTTTGAAATAACAAATACTTATTTCTCATTGGCTGCAGGGCTATAAGTTATTGAAATAGTGAAATTTGAGCAAAAAATATAAAAATTTAATCGTAATCGCAGAAATTTTTCCAAAATACGAGATAAATAATAAGTTATAAATTACATTTTAAGAGATAGGGTAATTCTAGGATAGATTGCCTTGGAATTTTCAAATCAAACCTAAAATACTGTGACAAGAGACGCGATAAATGCTTATGCAAATCTGAAATTCTTGTTCATTTACTCAACATATTTGAGAAAAAATGATGAAATATTGTTAAAAAAATAATAAAAAAAGCTTACAAATAACCATTTCTTCTAAACGTCGAGGAGTCATTCAAAGAGTAAAGCAAAAATTAAGTTGAAATAGGGAAAATAACGCATTATATACAACAATGAATAACTTATTACACATTGATATAAACTACGCTTATTGTGGAATGTAATTGAAAAGAATCTCATAAACAAAATCTAATGTATAGATTTATTGGCCACTTTCTAAAAATAGTTACTTCATTTTTGCAAAGGTTTTCAATGCTTGTAGATGTCACATGAAGTCGATGGTATTCTCCACAGCTAATGACCAAAAGTTTATCCAAGTCTGCAGAATCCTATAATATGCAAGGCTCTTTCGGAAAATATGTTCAGCTTGTAAAATGGTTATATGCATGGTTTTACGGTCCTATTTAAGTACCGTAAAAAAAGTGGTTTCCATAATGTAATAAAAAAGTTAAAGATTTTATTTTATTAACTTTCATCTTAATTTCGAAACCTAGCAACCATCAACAAAACTATTGTTTTTCTAACCATCTTTTTTTATTTAAAAGCATTAAACTTGGGAGTAAATATGAATCATTTCCTTCCCTTAAATCTTATTTACATGTAATTTATTTTTTATGCCATTACCATCGTTGTTTTTAAATTTTTTAACTTTTCTACCATTTTTTTTAACTTTTCTACCAAAACAAAAGAAGCAATAAATTCGTAACTTGTAACAATTATTTTCGTTACTAGGAGGCTTCGCACCCTGCTCGCTGGCGCTCGTCAACCCCCGTCAATCTCATCAACCCCCTAGTAGTTCGTGCCCATGAGTGGGAAAAGCTTAATTTTTTTTTATAATTTTGAAGTCAATCGTATTTGGCAACTAATGAAAAAAAGTTCGTTTCATTTTAATATTTTTAATATTTAAAAATTTTCTATGTAGTTTTCCTTTTTTTTTAACGGAAAACTACAAATTATGAGAGGTTTTCCACAAATTACCTATTGTACTATAAATCAAGATTTATTAAAAATGGCACCGGTATTGTTGGGGATAATTCCCTAAAAATGTAAAATCTTTCTGAAAATCTTTCACGTATTTTTTTTTTCCATTATGCAATCATATTTCGGTGTATGAACGTTTATTCTATGGTTTTATCCTTATGATATTTAATTTTGTCTCGTGATTCAAAAAATATGTGTAGAAAATCCCTTATTATTTTTAGTTTTCTTTTAAAAAGTACAAAAATTACTTCGAAAATTCCTTGAAACTTTTTTAAGTTTGTAAGATAGTCAAATTAGACTTTTTTATTTGTTGTCATATACGATTCACTAAAAAATTTTGAAAAAAAAAAGTTAAATTTTTTCCAAGCATGTACACTATAAAAAGACTACTTCAATTAGATATTGCATAATTTGCAAAGAATTTTTTTTCAAATTTTAAAGCAAAACTTTCTTGATTAATTTTAAATTTGCTCTAAAAATTTTATTTAAATAATTATAACCATTACAGGTTTAGACCCGATTACGAAGTCCAATCCTGTCTTTTATGCAGTAGACATGAAATAATAATTCATCTCCAATATTACATTTTAATGTAATTAAAATTAAATAATACATAAAATAAAAAAGCATATCTCGCTGACGATTGCGAGTGAGAAAAGTATATTTTTTAGATGAACCACATCTCGTGAACGAACTTGTTTATATCAAAAAAGAAACTACTGTTCACTTCAGTTCAAAGTTCGGAAGTAGAAATTGAAGTAGCAGTCTCAATCTCACAACTGCGTCAGGGGGCAGTTGTCGTTTTTGAGTTTGACTCAGCAGTGAGGATACTGCACCATAAATAAGATGGTGTTCATAGAGTTTTTCGGCATAGAGCGTTTATTGTTAGCCTCTCAAACCTCTAAGAGATTTAAACTTCATTCATATGTATGGAAAATCGCATGATCTGAACACTTCTGAAGTTGTAAAATGATTTTTTAAGTATTTCTTGGGGAATAAGAAAAACAGGTATAAGTATAAAAGTGTTTCCATTATTTTGCCCACCCCCTACGCATGGGTCCAGCTAGTTGGGAAAAAATATAACCTACGTAATGGAAAACATTAAAATACTTAATTGACGAAAAATATTTGACCTTGGATTAAAATAAACATTAAAATTTTATCTTCTTTTTGCCGTCACTTAAGCAAGGCTTTATCCAAACTATTTCCTATGAAATTACAACTATTTCCTATGAAATTACAACTGTAGTAAAATATCAACAAATATCAGCGATACTTAAACTCTCCTCGAATTATACCACGAAAAAAGATTATTCCAAATTGAAAGCTCGCTTAAGTTAAAATTCAGTTGATAAAATGACGTTATAAAATGCTTGCAAAATGTAGAATTATGCTGAAAAACTTTTTAATTCATTACTCAAAACAATTAGTCTATAATCTTTATTCTGAGTTTATTTTTTAATCTTTGAAATGAAGAATTTTAAAATGCAAATAAAGTTTCCGATTAAGATGAAAGATTAGATAAAATAATCTTTTATAGACAACATTCCTCTTCGTCTCTGGAATGAAAACTTGGCATCGTATTAAATCGTCTTTTTTTGTCTACATAATTCGTAACTAAATAATTATTTTGAAAAATGTTATGCATAATTTCTGGGCATTTAATCGCCGACGCAGGTAAATTCAGCTATTTAATTAATTAATTATTATTTTTTGTTTATTTAGATAGCAGGAAAAATAAATTTGCTGTTTTTTTTATTGGCAAAATTATCGCCAGCTTCGGCAAATGAATAAATACTGATTTCCGAACATAAAGACCAATTGGCTCGTGACACTTTGGCTATCTTCATTGTTAGTATAACTTGCATAATAAAAGTTATTATGACGTAATTTATGTCGAAACTAAAGTATATACTAAAATTAAAGTAATTTAAGTAATACATCAAAGCTCTTTTCTTAAATTTTTTACATATTACAATTGTATGTACAACAGCCAAAACAATCTTTAAATGCGGAGATTAATTCACTCAACGAAATCCCTATTCTTGTAATGTTAATGAAGGCGTCGTTTTTACGAAATAGTTTCCAATAATTCTCATTACAGACAAAGCCTTGAACTTTTTCTAGTAATAAGTACACACATTTCAATGAGCGATAGTTTTTTTAAAGAAAAGATATTGATTAGACTATTTAAATAAAGTAACTTAATGGTATAACATGAGGATTTTTGTAAAGAAAAGGTGCCATAAAACCTGGATGTATTTTCTCCCAAATTTTTTTTGAAGAAATATCTGAATAAACGTTTTCCTTCAATTAATGTAAATAATAAAAGGATTGTGAAAACTAATATTCAGGAGCTTCAGACTTAGAGTAAACGTTTCTTTAGTCATTAAGTTAGCAGTTTTGTGAAAAAGCGACCAAATAAAGCAAGTAGCGAGGAAATGAAGACAAGAGGAAATGAAAAAAAAAAGGGCAATATAAAAATACTTTTGATGCAACTAATATTACTAATGTTGCTTAGACTAAAATTGTTTTGGAATGGTTAGAATTTGATCTTTATTATGAAGTAAATACTAAAATATGTAATTGTGTCAAAAACAGTGAAATTACTCTTTTAAAAAACTCTATTTTTCGGGTGAAACTTTTTATTGGAAATACTTTTTCACCAGGAAAAATAATTAACAATTTAAAGTATGAAAAAAGTGAGTTTAGAGTGAGTCTTACAGTAAATCATGAAGTTACTCTACCATGAACAAATTATGGCAGTGTTACTCTGCATTGTGCTGTGAGTAAGTAATCCTGCTAAAATTTGTTTGCATTTTGATGCCTTGAAAAATTTTATTCAGCATTTGAAACTACAATGTGTACTCTAGGCTTACCGGAACTCACGGCTGAGATAGCCTGATTCGTAGGGCGTTCGGTCTATGTCCAAAAGGTCGTGAGTTCGATCCCCGCCGGCAGAAGACTCCCCGTCTACAAAATGGTGACTGATGTACTGGCTAAGTTTGTCGGGGTCAAAAAGTCTTCTAAGTTCCCATAAGAAATCAACACATCTGGTGGTATTGGATTGAAGATTGATCGTGCTCTGTTTCAGGTCAAAATTCATAAATCTGTTTCATGATCTGGGGATGTATGGTGTGTGAATGTGTCCTCCCTGGAAAACGGGCTAGGACGTATGTGTGAGGAGACGTCAAATTCATGGCCATAGATGGCGCCACTAGAAAACAAGAAGAAGTTCACGCCTCTGTCATAAAATAGGCTTGTCGATATTGACAAGTAGCATTAGATAATGACCTGAATTCACTTTTCTTACTGGTTGGCGGTAACGCCGCGACGCCATAGCTAATTTGCACAAAATTGCAAAGTGGACATGATAAACTGTCCTTTATGTTATGCCACGCAAGTGTATTAAATGCTTTCATTGCATTTTTTTCTTCATAAAAATGAGGAAAATATTATTATACAATAATCGATTGATGGTAGCACTTTCGTTACTGAAATTGCTTTAGTATTCAAGCATAAAATGCTCCAAGCTAGACATTTTATTTATTTTTTTCATTTTATTCGGAAAAAAAGTTTTTCAATTTCTGATGTCGCAAAGAATTTTACGAGTGATAGGCAGCGAACCAAAACATAAAAAAGCCTTAAACCACCAAAACCGTTATTTCATATTTTTACTTTTTAATTTTTTTTATTCTACTTTCATTTATTAGTGGTGCATGATGGATTTATTTGCCATTAAAGCTAATTAAGCGTGGAATTGTTTAAAATTAAGAGAAAAAATATGAAGTATGATCATAGATTGTTTCGCTCATTGTGTAACTTTAGCCAAAACTGTCAAAACAATAAATTTATTTTATCAATTTCAGAAATAAATTTAAAATTTTAATCCGTAAAAAAAAGAAAATACTATGCCTCATTTGTTTTATCGGTGCTTAAAAAATGTATTGTGTTAGAAAGCGTTTCAAAGATTATTCAATTTAATTGGGTCTCATCCATTTTATTCATTTGATGTTTAAACTTTTACTAGTTGTAGATTCCTCTCTCTGTCTTCCTAATTCTGTTAAATTACATGCATTCTTTTTTTCCCCCGGAAATTTGCTTTGTTTGCTTTACTTTTGAACTAAACATTAGTCGTACATTTTTTGATCTCAGATAAATTTGTACTTAAGTTGTATTATTTCGAGGAAACTGAAACAAGGATGTACAGCGCATTATTTTTTCTTCTTCAGAATTTAGTTCAATAGGTTCAAGAGAAAAACTATATATTTTCGAATCGAGGTTGAAATTTTCTAAAACAATTTTTTATCCTCGCGATGCTTCTAAAGAACTTATGATATTTAAATACTATAATAGATTCTTATTATTTTTCTAGTTTTGTTTATTTATTAATGCTTATTTTGGAATTCGCACTGTTGTTAGTGATAAACTCGAAACCTGCAAATGCAGTCCATTTAAAAAAAGGGAAAACTGAGAAACATTTATAATTTTTGTTCGAATGGAAATGTTTAAATGTTTACATATGCCAAGATTCTGTATATGTAAAAAACTAATCATTCCTACTATAATCCAATAGTTTCTGCTTTTTAACTACTCTTTATGGGTCGAGGACCTTTAAAAAAAACAAAATTATCAGAAAAAACAATATTTTAAGCTATAAAATCCAACACAAAAACACACTTTTTCTTGTAATACACATATCTTTTTTCAACGCATTTGGTATTTTGGATCCTTCCTATTAAGCAGTTGGCACAGTTCTATTAAACGGTGGTGGTGGCGCAATTCGGGTAATATGGTTTTGATAATTTGGTCAGAAAATTGGTTCAAAGTTTAGAATCTTTATTGTTGATTTTACCTCTTTTGCTTATTTTGCCGTGTCTCAAGAATTTAAGTAAATTGAAAACTATTTGCACGCTATTATAAAATTCGTTTATTGAAAGGTAATCTCATGTAAAATAATAATTTTAATTATTATTTTACTTAATGATAGATAGAAGTAGAATTGCAAGGTATGCAAATTTTGAATCCATGTAAAAGAATGTACTTTCATATGGCCAAAAATAAATGCTGAACAAAATCGATAGAATAGTTCTTTGGGAATTAGATTTTGAATGTGCGACATTTTTTTAAATCTGATGACTCAGAAACTGTTTAATAGATTGAGCTCAATTTCTTTAATATTGCTATTTTGCCAAATTACTTTCTTTGAAATTGTAAAGAAATTTGAGTACCGAACAATTCATAATGTTTTTTCAAATTTTTTTTTCTAAATTAATTATAATTAATCAGCAAATTTAAGATGATACCTTCCAAACATTAATCGAGAGTCCTTGTAAGTGAAAATCCAAAAGTTATTCAGTATTTCGTTTCTTTTTATATGCACCATACATTGAAACGAGAATAAACACTGAAATGAGAACAATAAAGGCCACGCTCATAAATTTGATAGAGAGGGGAAAAAATGGCTTCGCATTCTGATGATTCCGATAGGGGTTGATCAAAGCTCGAATGAAATTGAAATTAAAAAATAAGACAAATAAAAATTTGCATACCTTACAATACAAAATATTTTTTAAGTATTTTTCTAAATCAAATCTAATTAATTAGAATATTTAAGGAGAGGCCTTCAAACCATTAATATATGGTCCTAGTATGTGGAAATCAAAATGTTATTTAGTGTTTCGTTGTTGTTTTTTTTTATGCACTGTACATTGAAATGAGAATAAGCCCTGAAATGAGAAAAATAAAAGTCACGCAATCATAAATTTGATAGAGAGGGAAAAAAACTGGCTTCTCACCCTGATGATTAATAATAGGGGTTGATCAAAGCGAGATTAAAATCAAGAAATTAAAAAAAATGTATTGCTTTATAAAGGTATAGAAAAACACTGAAAAATGCAATGTCATTGTATAGTTAGATTGTTTCAATATTTCTTTCTGCTCTTATCAACCTATATGGAGATCCAACGAAGTTTGATTAACGTTTGTTTTAATCCTCCCAGAAATATTCCTTTTCAACCCTAAAAAACTTTATTTTGTTTTATATCTAGAAGTCAAGCGTATATATTAAACATAATAATTGTGAAACATGCGCTTGTGAATAAATTGTGTTTGACTGTCTTTGAAATCAAATTTGAGGAGAAATTTTAATGTGAAGTATATATTGCATTCAAATTTCTCACATAGTAGATAGCAAATACTCGCTTGAAGTAAAGAGTAGTTCTCGTACGCGTATTCGCAATGGTAGAAAGTCGATCGCACTACGTGGCGCAGAAGTAGAAAGCAGTTTCAGGCAATGTAGGAAGTAGTTTACATATACATGGTAGAAATAAAAAGTTATTCGTTTTTCGCGTGTACGTATGTAGAATTCGGAAAGTAGATCGCCTCTATGTGGTTGCAGAATTAGAAATCAGATCGCGCATACTAGATGCAGATGTAGAATGCAGTTCATATATACGTGGTAGAGAGTAATTCACGTATACGTAGTAGAAGTTGAAAGCAGATCACGTGTACGTAGTGCAAAAACAGTAAGTAGATTACATGTACGTGATGCAGAAGTAGAAATCAAATCACATTCACTTGACGCAGAAGTAGAATGTAGTTCCTATATACATGGAAGAGATTAATTCGTAGAAGTTGAAAGTAAATCATGCGTGAAAAGGGCAGAAACAGTAAGTCGAAAACGCGCACGTGGTACAGAAGGGAAAAGTAGATTGCAAGTATGTGATATGGAAGTTGAAATCAGATCCCATGCACTTGAGCCAGAAGTAGAATGTAATTCATTTATACGTGTAGAGAGTAATTCACGTATAAGTTCTAGAAGTCGAAAGTAGATCACGTGTACGTAATGCAGAAACAGTAAGTAGATTACATGTACGTGATGCAGAGGTGGAAATCAAATCGCATACACTTGACGCAGAAGTAGAATGTAGTTCCTATATACATGGAAGAGATTAACTCGTAGTAGAAGTCGAAAGTTGATCCTGCGTACAAATGGCAGAAACAGTAAGTCGAGAACGTGTACGTGGTACAGAAGGGAAAAGTAGATCTCAAGTACGTGATATGGAAGTTGAAATCAGATCCCATGCACTTGAGCCTGAAGTAGAATGTAATTCATTTATATGTGGTAGAGAGTAATTCACGTATAAGTTCTAGAAGTCGAAAGTAGATCACGTGTACGTAGTGCAGAAACATTAAGTAGATCACATGTACGTAGTGCAGAAGTAAAAAGTAGAGCGCATGTACATGATGCAGAAGTAGAAATCAGATCGCATATACTTGACACAGAAGTAGGAAGAAGTTCATATATACGTGGAAGAAAGTAATTCACGTATACGTTGTAGAAGTCGAAAGTAAGTATGTGGTAAGTTGAAGTGAAAAGTGTATGTGGTGCTGAAGTAGAAATTAGATTTATCGTATTTATTACGTGGTGCAGAAGTAGAAAGTAGATCATATTTACTTAGCAGAAATAGAAAGCAGTTCTCACATGCATGTTAAAAGTAGATAGTAGATCGCGTATAGGTAGCAGATATGAAAAGTAATTCTAAACAAAAAGCAAAAAAAAAAAAAAAAAAAAAAAATCAATCTGTAAATTTTAAGTGATTTGAAAATTATTACCAAAATTCAAATTTTAATTCCCAATTTAAAAATAAAGCATAAAAATAACTGCTTATATCTTTACTTAGTTCACGGCTAATGTCTAATAAAAATAATAAATTATCAAAATGTCAACTTTTACTAATTAATTGCTCTGTTATAAATTAAATACTATCAATAAAAATTTCTTTTCTATATGGAATGCAAACAAAACTTTTATATAAGTTAGTTTACTTTAAATTAATAAAACTTTATTTTCAAAGGCATAATTCAAAGAGAAACATATTAATTGTGTTTTAAAATCGATTGTTTTGAATAAGGATTATGCGTCGCTGCAATATTATTATGAGATAATAAAAGCTAAACCCTCTACAAACTCTAAATTAGTATTATATTTTTAATAAAGTGCGTGTTTCGAGTAGCTCTTCTGATCCAACAAAAGAATCACTGCCAATGTTTACGTAAGGCAGTTATTAATTATGCGAAATGACTCGATTGCGAGAGTTTTCCATCAGGAATAAGTAAACTCCGAGATTGTATCAATACATCCGACTTATTTAAGAATCCCCCCCACTTCTTCATTACCATATATGCAATTGGCTCTTCTTGAGCTTAATATAAATAACAAAGTATCTTAAATCAGTAACAATTACTCCTTTCGATTTATTATAAGCAAATGTTGGCTCATTGATATGTAGGGTTCATTATAAGTAAAATCAGTTAATTAATATTATATTTTTGAATTGATATCGTGTTTTCGATGTTGTATTTCATTTTCCTTAAGCTAAATCCCTAAGTCTATTTATTTGTTGTTTGTTGCTGTCTAATACCAGTTACCAATAGAGACACGCTTATTTTAAAAAGGCTGAGGACTGTGCTTCTACTTGCTTTCCAGTGATGCCATCTATGGCCAGAAATTCGACATCTGCAGCACACATACGTCACAGCCTGTTTTATAGAAAGGTTTGATTCGCTCATCATCCATCCGCTGATCGTAATTTCGATTTGAAACACGGAGCACAAT
Organism: Parasteatoda tepidariorum; assembly: GCF_982258835.1. Classification (NCBI taxonomy): domain Eukaryota; kingdom Metazoa; phylum Arthropoda; class Arachnida; order Araneae; family Theridiidae; genus Parasteatoda; species Parasteatoda tepidariorum. The sequence goes on along the minus strand of NC_141760.1, from coordinate 8,394,943 downwards.
CAATATCTGATCCAGTACCCGAAGAGATATTGACTTGTTATGGGAACTTAGAGGACTTTGTGGTCCCGACATAAATAGCGTGCACCAGTCACTATTTTGTACATAGGAAGTCCTCCGCCCGCGGGAATCGAATTCAGGACTTTTCGGGCATGGGCACAACGCTCAACAAACCAGACTATCCCGAACATGGCCTATTTATTATTTTTAATGCTTTTGCATAGCTCCGTTTCTCGTGTTGGTGATGACGAAATCTTAAAATCAAAATTCGTAACGCTATTCGACTAGCAAGAGTGCTTAATTCTCTACTGGAGCACCTTACCAATTGACAAGAAGAGTTTCGATCGTTTCCTGTGCGCTTCTTAAGGCTAAATTGAGTGCTCGATAGCAATACAGATTTCAATCGTATCCTGAGTGCTACAAAATTAATATAAAATTAATAGCATCAAATCATCACTGAAATTTTTTTACTGTCAATTGAAAATTTAATCTCTCTTTTCTGCTAGCCAGTGCTCTCAAATACCAGCTGGAGATTCTCCCATATAACAATACAATTTCCTATCGTTTCCAGACCTCCACAAATAGAATTTATTGCCATATTATCAACAAAAAAATCTATGTGATCAATCCAAATTTTCGCAATTGTTGGATTAACGAAAGTGCCTCAATTTTAACTAGAGCTTTGTGTTGGATGATTGTGCAAATTTCAACCATTTTCTGAATTTTAGACGCAGGAATTATCGTCCTATTATCGCCATAAAATGTCCAAAATTTTTTATCGTTAATAAAAATTGCAACCACATTTCGGCACACTGGGGCACTAGTGTAATTGGAGTTCTGTGCCAAAAAGCGCAATCTTTACTTCTTTTTTCTTATAATTCACCAACAGAATTTATCGCCATATTTTCACCAAAAAGAATCAACAGTTAGTCTGAATTTTGACCGATTTTCAATTAGCTAGAATGCTCACATTTAAATTGGAGTTCTATGCTGGATGACTATGCAAGCTTTAATCATTTTCGAAAAGCAAAATTTATTTCCAATCAAATTTTAAATGTTACTCTGAAACTAAAAAAAATGGAAAACGCAAAATTAAAATGAGGGAAAATATTAAAATTTAAATAAAAAATTAAAAAGTACTTTATACAAATGGGCTAAAAAAGGAAAATAATTCTATTTCTGTCAGAACTAAAACGAAAAACACATGGTGCATCGCTTCATAATAAAACTTTTATCACCACCGGAAATTCCCCCTCAGGTTTATAAAATTATAAACCCTACTTTTTTCAGTTTAGTTCCGAACAAAAAAAAGTTATTTATTTGGTTTTTAATGTATTTAGGAAACATAATTTTTAAAATTTTCCTTCATTTTATTTCAAAATTTTTTTAATTCCATTTTATCAACGTCCAGAAAAAGCTTATGATATGGAATTAAGGCAATGAACATCAGCCTACATTTACCCTCTGAGACCAACTTAGAATACCGGGGGACTTTTGTATGTGCTAAGCGTTAGAGAATACTAGCTTCCATGGATTGTATTTTTACAGAATTTGATTAACATGCATAAATACTATAAAGAATAGAAAATAATAAAAAAAATTTAAAAATGTTTTTTTTTTTTGCATGGAATTATCAGGTTTTATAATTGATTGCTAAAATTTTTTAATTGTTTGTAAAGTTCTGGAGATTGGAGAAAGGAGCCCAAACTTTCGACCACTCTCCTTTCTAAACTATTTTGACCCTATTTTTCCAGATTGTGACTAACCCCCTACCAACCCCTCCCCAACCGAAGGCCAATAATTTAAATCTGTTCGTAAAAAAGGCATACTTATCCTGAGAAAGTATTTGCATATGTCTGATTCCGTAAATAAATTTAAAATAAACAAACACTAATTACCATAATTTTTGGTCAGCCTCTTAGAAAATTAAGATTGGTTTTCAGTATGGGATATCTGATCATAAGACAAAAGTCATTCAAGCTGTTAACTTTTTTTTAACATAGTGCAAAAAAATTTTTTTTTTTTACTAAATCAGCACTGATTTTAAGGAAATGAGTTTAGAGTTATTATTATTATTATTCATTTGGTAGTAATAAGGAAATTTGAACATTATTTTATTAAATTTTTTAATGAAATAAATTATTAAACATGTTATTGTAAAATAGGATATAGTTTTAGAAACCTCCTGAAAAAACACTTGTTTCACATTTTTTTGTTTTACTTTTCTTGAGTCTTTTGTATTTTTAAAAATTTAGATATAAATCTTAAGAATTTGGTTACTTGGTCAAAAGGATTAAAAATTATATCTCACTCTTCATTTATATCATTTGATCTATATCATTTAATTTTACTTATTTGTTCCTTTATTGATATTTGGTCAAGCAAAAGCTTATAAAATGATGACCACTAGAGAGAGAAATAAAATTTTCCAAAACTATGGTTAAAAGTCGTTAATTAAAGAAAAAGTGTGAAAAAATTTGGGAAAAAAATTACTTACAAACAAATTGGAATTTTGAAAAAAAAAGGGAAAAGAAAAACATAAATGAAAAGAGTTTTTTCAAAACGTCAAATTTCAACTCTGTTGTTGCTTCTCAGTGGGCTGTAGATCATCTTATTGAGTATTTTTTTTTACTACAATTTTAAAAATTAACAATTCTTAAACTAATAACTAAATCTCAATCGTTTTCACGCATTTTTTTAGAAATTTTCTTCACATTTCGTTACTTTAAGGTTCTAAGTCTCATAGTTTTTGCGCAGCAAAACAAAATGTAAGACAAAGTTAAACGCCCAAAACAGTGGCAACGGTGGTGACGATATTTTACTAAAAGTAAAATTCATTACAAAAGGATTTTAGTGTCTTACGTAAGCGTTGTTTTTTTCTCATGTCGATAAAAATAAGGAAACCGTAAATCAACTCCCTCTTTAGATGCTTACTAATATTTTAACGGCCCCTAATCAATAAATTAGAACTATGCGTAAATTTAGTTTACATTCTTTAAAAAATAATTTTTTAATTTTATTTTTTTTTTTTAAGTTGCTTTTTTTCAAATTATTGCAGAATAGTAATAATAATAAAACATTCCTCTGAATATGACATCTGATCAACTAAACAATAAAGAAAGGAGTGCAATTAAAATTATTTTATTGAATATGTACGTAATATTTTAACGGCCCCTAATCAATAAATTAGAACTATGCATAAATTTAGTTTAAATTCCCTAAAAAATAATTTATTTTTTTAAATTTTTTGAAGTTGCTTTTTTTCACATTATTGCAGAATAATAATAATAAACTAACATTCCTCTGAATTTGACATCTGATCAACGAAGCAATAAGCATTAAATGATGAAAGGGGCGCAATTAAAATAATTTTATTGAATAGCGAAATGAAAATAAGCACAGACAAAGAGTTGAGATTTACATATTTTGAACAGTAAGTGTAACATAAATGAAAATTACAAGATCGACTACTTCCAATAACCCGTTTCAACTTCTGTATCCAAGTCATTTAAGAATTCCTTCGCGATTATTACGCAATCGACTTTTACCAGGTCCACGCAAATAACAATTCCACTAAAGCCTCCAAGCACCCCCACTCCCTTCAAAACACGCACGATCAGCTGCCTTTCCCAAAAGCCCCCCCTCTCCCTTTTTAACCTTAGCTTTTCCTGTTAGGCACGCGACGCAGGCGCAAGCCTAGTGACGTAGCGGCAGGTGACGTAGTCGAACACCAACCTGCGTTTCGGGCCTTCTTTACTTTCAAGCAGCGCGGGCCACAAAGTCGGTGTTCTTCCTTTCGTCCGCTACATCTTCAGCATCTCTCTCTCTTATCGTCTGCTCGTCAAATGGAACGTCTCAGGTAAGTTTCCTCCCCCACTTACTCACTTCCGATTTTTCCCACCCCCCCTCCTTCATTACCTGCTCGGGTAGGGGGGTGAAGTAGAGGGTGCATTTTCGTATCGCCAGCCCTATTTAACCCTTTAATGATGTTAGTTGGTTGAAGATATAAAAGATGCGGATTTGTTTTAGATGAGAATAGGATGCGGAAGATGAAAGTGACTTTTGAAGGATGATTTTTTTTTCTTTCTTTTCGTCAGAGAATCAAACAAAATAAGTTGGGCATCACACACCAAAGTGTAATTATTATTTTGCCCTCTTTCTTTTATTAGATTAATTCTACTCTGTCGTGGTGGTAAGCCGGCTGGTTTACTCTTACTTTTTTTTTTCTTTCTCTCTTGACTTCGGAGTATAATAGCGCTGTTATTTTCGCACGTGTCCCCCCAAAACAGCCGAGGAGAGCAGTTTTGTTTGTGTGACTCATAGCTATTATGTTGGCAACTAAGAGAATAGAATCGTTGCTAAATTATTTATTATTGTTTTCGTTTTAGAAGTTGGCCACGGTTTCGTATGGGTCTTAAATACTCTTATCTTAATTTTTTTTTTAGTTTCTTCATCTTTTAGGTAATTATAAATTAATGCACCTTTCAGCAATTTTGAAGTAAATATTAGATTTAACATTATTGGTTTCTAAAATGTAACTAATCGTGAACCGTTTATTAAAGCTTTTAATTTTATTAATTCTTTTATTACTTCTATTGTTCTTTTATATTCTTTTACTTTCTTATCATCCAGTTTTTGACACTTTATTTTCAAACATTTATTATCACTTTTTTTTTCCTTATAAATGATTTTGAAACCATTATAGAGATATGAATCGAAGAATAAAATAATTTTCTGGGATAATCTTTTCTGAAATATTAAGCAGTAAAACAATTTATTGAAAAGTTTTACAAATTTAAATTTTTAATTAAAATTATGCGAAATTTATTGAACTTTGGTTATTTGCTGTTTGAAAAGTCTTAAGATTTAAAATATTTCAATTGTTTCTAAGAGAAATATGAATTTTTTTTAAATAAATGATTACAATGAAAATTCTCTAGATATTAACTTTTATTTTCATTCCTATGCATTTAACCATACATCAAGCCCTGACACAGACATACAAATAATAAAAAAAGGATTGTCTAGAGAAAAAGAAAATGCTGGTTTCATGAAATTTAAATATAACTTTAACACTCCATTTGAAAAAAAAACTTATTTTACTATAATTTTTAAACTTTAAACAGATTAAAATTTATTTTAATTTTGAGCTATTTATTATTATTATTACTATCATTGAATTTCATAATTATTATTTTTTAAATAAATTATATTAATCGAAATAAAAAAAAGTTTTACAAGATAAAAAATTATTTATTCTTATTTTTCTTTAATTCGTAAAAAATCGTTATAAGCATCTAAAATATTTTAAATAATATGAATTATTTTTTTAGAATAGATCAAATTAAATTAAAAATGTATTAAAATACTTACTCTTAAACGTTGCAAAATGAAATTGGTAAAAATGGATCAAATATATATTTTAGCGTTTGCTGTTGAAAGCAAATATCATTGAAAGAGTTTCAACACAAAGAAATATATATATATTTCTTATTTCTACGCAATTCGGGAACAATTCCTAGTGTTCCTAAAAAATGGGCATCCTGCAGTTTCACAATCACGAAAATTAAATACATTTTTCAGAATTAAAAATTGTGTCTCTTATTCTCGCTCACCAAACAAAGTATTTATGTTTTTTTTATTTTTCATATATATGTATCAAAAATTTTTGATTGTACGGATAATCTGGATCATAAAATTTGATTTTTTTGCCTATTTAAATAAATGATTTTTTGATAAATTATTTTGCGCAAAAGGAAAAAACTCTGAATAGGATAAATGTGATAATATTGGTAAACAAATATCGAAATTATGGATACTGCTGTTAGTGGCCGTTTTCAAAGGAGATTCTTACGTCCCCAGCTGCATTTGCTTTTAATTTCACGATATTTTTCTCATAACCCAAGTAAAAAAGCTAGCACAAAACTTTCACCAAAAAAAAAAAAAAAAAAAATAAATAAAAACTCTAAAAATGTTAATAGTTTAGGAGCAAAATCGCATACTTTTTATTAAGGAAACGTCAAGGCTTCGTAATTTTTTTCCTTTAAAAAAGATTAAGAAAAATTCCTTTAGATTTCCTTAGCAAAAAGTGCGAAATTTTGTGCCGAAACGCTTAAGGATTTTTAGGGATTTCTTAAAAGATTCTCTGCTGAGCGTTTTGCTTTAGGAATTTTAAAAATCCCTAACAATTTTTAAAATAGTTAATCTGAGCATTTTGAAAAATAGTTAATATAAACATAAAAATAGTCAGTTAATATTTTTGTAATTTCATTAACTATTTTTAAAAATCATTCCCCATAATTGTCGTAATTTGATAGAAATTTTCAAATGCCCATAAAAATTATAATTTTAAACTTTTTAACGAGATACGGTATCAGACACAAAGGTATACCTTATAAGAATATTATACCAGTTTCTCAATTTACCATCAGAATATTAGAAGTCATATGAAAAATATGGTTTGAACAGTTTAGTCAGGAGAGCATCTGTAAGAGACTCTAAATTTACATTGAGTAATTGTTTATAAAAAATAATACTATGTTTTATTATAACAAACCAAAGAATCTAGGTAAATGAAAAAAATCCAGTCAACCTACGTTTTGATGGGTAGACTTGGATGCACAACAGTTACTACTGCGCCCCCCCCTATGTAGTAACTGTATTTGTGGTAGTTACTGGGAGGCAGCAGATGAGATTAAGATGATGGGTTATCACTCTAACTATATGTTGAGGGTGACTTTTGGGTTTCTTCAAAGTCTCTTAGTTCTTTAATAGTTCATATAATAACAAATGGATGCATGTTTAATTATTTTAGCTACGCATTAGACGAAACATGTTGACTAAGAGCACCATAAATGATTGAAATGGAAATCAGAGTGCTCCTTTTCCCGTTTTTCTGAACAATTTCTTTTTCAACGTTTTGTTTTTGTAGTCCTCAATTACGATCAAGACGCATTTTGGCTAATGATTAATAAGGCCTAAAGTTTTTAGAAACATCCATCACGGTTTTTCAATGTATTTTACAAACTTTGAAAAATATAATTTTCCTGCGAAATTAAAAGTGTGCAAAAACGTACGTAGATAAATCTAAGTTGGAAAGAAGCAAGCGTATTTTGATACAATAACAGTGTTGTGCTTCCATATGTAATTGTAGTTGTTAACAGTTACAAACATGATAGTAGTTCAGAAGAATTAGGTTATTGGGAACCATGATTTAACAGAATCCCAAATTTAACAAGGAAATTTCTTAAGTTTCCGGGTTATTTTAAGTTGTTAGAAAAAAGTATCTGATTGTTCCTATATATTTCAGCCCAATCGAAAATATTTAAAAACATTTTATAATTCAGGTACTTCCAAAAATGTATGTAACTAAACAGTGTAGATTTTCAAACAAACATTAAAGCAGGAAAAAGAAATAAAATAGAAAAAATTTGTGTTTGCGAGGAAGTAACGTCTTCAGGGGACACACTGCCCACAAACACACAGGAACCTTTCTGCTGTCAGGGGAGAAACCAAAACTGACAGTGACCCCGAGGCCCCATAATGAATAGACAAATAAGAAAATCATTTCCAGAAATTTGAAATGCTGTGAAAAATAATGAACCTGCAAACAATACTTAAAAGTACTCAAAGTGAAACTTAAAAATGAAACGCCTATTATAAATAAAAATATAAATATAGTTGCAGTTACAGTTAGATTAACCAAATCAAAATAAAATAAAATATAAATTGCCGAATCAATAAGAAAATATTATAAATAAATCAAGCGCTGACACCTATTTTAAACACCTGAACAACGAAACAAAAATACTCGATGAGCAAAAAATTCTTCAAGTGCTGCCATCTGCTTTGGAAAAAAACTCCCCAGGCTACTCTTTTAAGCACCATAAGAGTGTGAATCAGTGAGCAAACGTTGCTCCTCCAGTAAGGACAGATAGTACAGGGAATGAAGGAAAATCCATGTCTTATGCGGGATTCAAATCCAGAACCTTTTTGATGTCAGGTCAGCCGCTACACAGACTACCTGACTACTACACAATCAGGTCGGCGCAATACAATAGTTAATACCGAAAAAATACCCTGTTAATCGCGAGTTGATAAATAGAAAACAGATGCATTATAGATAGTAGATTAATCTGCTTGTACTCTCCAACCCAGATTTTTGTGGATTCTATGTCAGATGTACTAATAATTTTAAGCGTTGCATCTATTTTGTATGCGCATAATTCTGATGATGGATTTTTTTTCCCGAGGTTGAAGACTTTAATAAAATGTTTCCCTAATCTGCGCAGTGCTACTTTTACAACAGGTATCACTAGCGTTAGTGATGATGTACAGTGCACAAAAAATATCTAACTACATAAATAAAAACGTAACACTCTAAGGACCTTTTAATCTAATGATCGGGTTTTCGTGCACGAAGACTCAATCCTAATGGTTCGGGAGTTTTACCATAAATATATAGCAATAAATTTGTGAAGACGGTGATTTAAGTTACGAAATCAGACACAAAAACGCACTTGAAATCGACGCATTTGAAATACTGATTCTCAAAATAGATGATGTAGTCGCAATTTCGGAAATAAGTTTAAATAGTTTGGTTAGGTTAGCGGTGAAAAAATTGTAACCCATGTTAATTTAACTTTTAGTGAATTTCCCTATATTTCGAGAACTTTTTAAGAGAATCGAAACATTTTTATGCACAATTATAAAATTTGGTTATCCAAAGAGAATCCTGCTAAATAAAATATGTTTGAATTATTATTTATAATGTCTTATTATCTATTTAATAATAGTCGAAAAATATTGAATCATAAGGTATGCAAATTTTTACATCATCTAACGTATTTTTACCTAGCGTATATTACCTAACGCTCTAACGTATTTTTATCTATCAAATTACCAAGTTTAAACAAAATTGGTTAAATAGTTGATTAGTAATAAAGTTTTATAAACAGTCGTATAGTTAAAATTATATTTGACGTGTATCTTACATACATCTTGCATTATAAGTGATATACATTTAACAAATGCCAAAGAAACATATAATGTTAAATAATAAATAAAGTTGAAAAATTTTTATTTTGTCATGTTGTTTAACAAATTTTTACTGCGTGAATTAAAACTCCTTAACTATTTGGATCTAAAAACGCAATCTGCACAATTAATTTTTATTTAAAATCACAAATTATAAAAAAATGCATATTTAAATTTTATTTCATTAAAAAAATATTTTTGTAGCTTGTTTGTTAAAACTGTAAGTTAAATAATCTTTTTGCTTAGTAAATGTATTTTCAAATTATTATCTTGTTTCTACTCATACCATGTATTATTTATTCGAATTAAAGTAGTAATTTAACGCAGTGTTGTGACTCCATTTGCAAAAAAGAAAAAATCTTTAAAATTAAAGTGAATATTTTTTAATGAAGAGCCTTTTACATTAAAATTATTATTTTAAAATTGTAAATATTATTATTTTAAATTAGTTGTGCCAGAATATACACCATAAGTGGAATTCATGAAAAGTTAAGTACAAAACTTATCACGAATTCAACTTATGATGCATATTCTAGCACAATCATTTTAAAATTATTTAAATGCATGAGTTATTTAGGATTCTACCCAAATACAAACTGCAATGACGTACATCATCTGCTCTAATTTTGGGGGCTGCGTCGTGCCATATAAGCATGTTGTATAAATTAATATGTAACCTTGACGAAAGTGCTCTTTTTACCTAATTTTGCTTTAAAAAAAAACTTTATGATTCATATGTCATTTTTTTCCTCTAAAAGAAAAAAACCATAATTGGTGCAATTAATAAAAGAGAGTCAGGATGCCAAGTCCTTATAAGTAAAACGAAATATTTAGGATTAAATTTACAGTTTGATGCCACAAATGTCGAATGTGTCTAAACAGTGCCGTTATAATAAAAAGGAATGCATCGTAAAAAACTTTAATGTTTAAAGTTGAAAATTTTGTTTTCCTTATTTCTGTTGCATGCAAATTGAATGAGGAATTCTGCTACCAGAATGTTAAAAGTAGATTGAAATTATTGTATGGGAATTCTATTGTCTGAAACGATGCTAAAAAAAAATTCAAACTGAGGAAGATCAACAATGTTAATAGTAAATAAGACATGGACACCTATAACTACTTACTTAATGCTATTAATACTATTCAGTACTTAATAATAAATCAGATACATATCAATTATAATTTTTTAAGAATAAAGTAAAAAATTAATTTTAATTCTAAATAATAATTATTAATTATTAAACACTCATGGATTTAAGTTTTAATATAAATCCAAAGCAGATCATCAAAACAAATAGAAAAGTTAAATCCGAAGTTAAACTCAAAGGTAAACCTACAAGTAAAAAATGTCTTCTAAAATATATTAGGTAAATTCTGAATCAAGCAAAAAAATAATTTTTATTCTGTTACCCTGAATTTTTTTAAAAATAAATGAATTCGTTCTCTGTTTAACTTTGAGGAATGAAGTCAATTACTGAATAAAAAATATAGTCAATATAGTCAATTTCGCGGGCTGACGCTTTCTTGGGACACATCGGAGTTTCACCAGAATAGAAATTAAATTTGAGTTTTCCATCCAAACGTCAGTAATAATAGCAAATATAAAAATATTATTAATTAATTATTTAATTTGCATTTAGTCAATAATATTTTCATCTAAAATTTATTTATGATAAAATGCATTCTTATTAATTCAAGTAATGAATTTATATTGAGTAAATATTTTACTAAATAAAATTTTTATATTACATTCCACTCGCTTAAGTTGTGTTAATATTTGATTGAATCAAATATTTCTTTTTAATTGAATTTAAAACTTTTGCGAATCGTGTAAATAAATAAAAGGTCTTGTGTAAAGTTTTTTAGTGAGTTTTTAATTGATTACATGAAAACTGTAAAAAATATTTTGGGTAGGAATAGGACATTAATCCTCGAAATAAAACTTCTTAACCTATTCTTAGAATAATGTAATATTTATGGATAAATTTCTCGATTTTATTCTAATTTGACACAAAAAAAAAAAAAATTAAATACTGACTTTTGTCCCTTTTTTACAGAAATTAGCATTTATATATAAATGCAATGAAAAATACAATATTCTGTGCAAATAATTCATATTTTTGTTTTGCCTATCATACTATACACTCTAAGGACTGTGGTGTAACACCCTTCAAGTTAATGTATTGAATAATTCACAATTCCGTGTAAACGAACAATTTGTTTCAGATTAACATCAAATCGAGCTTTCATTTGCACTCTTAGTAGTGTAGTTAAATTCAAATACTAATAAAAGAGGAATAATCAACACTGAGATAACGTTCATTAACACTTTTTTGTAAATTAAACTTTGTGTTGGCGAAAATTTTAAAACGTCAGAGGTCAAATTTACGTAGGATAATTTAATCAAGCATGAAAAGGCTTGATTTTGCGGTAAGTTAAAAGAATATTGTTACTTAAACAAATCTATACTACAAGGTATGTATATTTTTAAATGCGTAATATATATAATTTTATATGAATTGGTAATTATCTGTAAATTATATTTACTCATTTTATAGTATTGAATTTCTTTCCGTTTTTGTTCCGTTGATTAAGCTTAATTTATATTTATTGTAATATTCTCTCGGTATTATATGTACGTTAATGCGTACGTTAGAAATTAAGCTTACTCCATAAATTTTTGTGTGTTTGAATCCTAACTTAACTTTATTGTGAAAATAATATTGCTGTATTACTTCTTACGTTGTTCCAAAATAATTAGTTTCGTTTCAATTGACTATATGCTAATATTGTATCCTTAATGCCTAAATAAAAGTTTTAATACTTAATGAAAATTAATTTTAATAGGCTGAAGATTCACCTTCATAGTTAGAATAGTGTTTTGGCTGCAGTCTGTGTGCTGGTGGGTGACCACTTGGATCAGTCTGCGTAGGGACCGGGGGTGTGCGGTATTGGTCCTCGCTAAACTGTTCTACCGTAAAGTGTTGAACTTCGCTTGCAGGTCGTCGGGCTACAGAAGCGGGGATGCCAACCCCTCTGCAGTGGATCAAAATTTCGATGGCATGTCTTCGGATCATCCTCAGGGATGTTTCCCAGACCATCACCAATAGTCCATTGCGCAGCTCTAGTGCGACGTAAATGAACTACAACAACTAGATGCTTATTTTATAACATATTTTTTGAAGTGAACTGAAAGTCTACGTTCAGTTCGGATTTTCACAAACTATGTGTCCATCATAATGGCTTAAAAAAGTGATCCCAAATAAATATATTACTTCTTCTTCTTCATTGGCCAGACAGCCCAGGATGGGCCCTTGCCTTCCGCAGAGTTGAACTCCAGGCTCTTCTACACTTGGTCAGAGACATCCAATTTGGGACTTTTAGAGTATATAAATCACTTTCCATGCAGTCGAGCCATCTAAGTCTAGGTCTTCCTCTTTTTCGAGTGCCTAACGGTCTGGCAGAGAAGATCTTTTTTGTAACGCGGTTATTATCCATTCTTGATAGGTGTCCCCGCCCATTTGATTCTCTGAATTGCAATATATTTGACTACGTCACGTTTACGTCACGGAGTTAGTTCTTCTTCTCCAGATATTGTATATTACTTAGTTCATGCTAAATATTAATTCGTTGTTAGCTTGAAGCGAATTATAAAATTTGTTTATCCAAAGATAATTCCAAGTAAAATTAATTTTCTGCAGCTTTTTAATATATTAATTATTTTATATAGAAATGTTAAATTTTAAGGCATACAAATTTTTACACCATGTAAAACTTTGCAAGTTTTAATATCAAAATACAATATTTAAGCGAAATTGGTCGAATATTTTTTTTAAAAAATCTAATTATAATTAAATAAAATTGTAATAATATATTCTGCTTACTGGAATTGTGGTTTTAGATCGACATTTCATCGAGTACAAAACTTTTAAAAATTATGTCCCTTTTTAAAAAATAAAAAAAGAGGGTTTGGGTAAGGTGTTTTTTAGTGAACTAGGCTAAAAATTAATTTAATAAGATATTTTGAGGGAAATAATATCATTAATCAGGGAAAAGAAACCACTTGACTTATTCTTAGGTTAACATGTATAATATTAATAAATAAAATTTGAAGAGTACTATTTCGTTTAACACATAAAAAAAATCTAAATTTTAACTTTTTCCTTTTTTTCAAGAATTTTAGCATTTATTTGCATAGATAATGAATAATATTCTACGTAAATGATGCATAATGCTAGGTTGACTATGCTTCCATAGAATTATATGACTCTATATATTCTATGATTCTATGTATCATTAATTTAAATATTTATAATTTAATTAGAAAACGTGGTAAAAATGTTTAATTTAGTTGATATCAGAAAAAACTCATTTTTTAAAAATGTAACTTATGCGTTAGGATTGTAACGCATAATTAAACGAATTTCTCAAAACTCTGAAGGAATTTTCTACCGGAAAAAGTATGAGCGGAAGTTTTGCCACAAAAAGTAAAAGAAATCGATTCTTACACGCTGAGAATAGTTTTAAATTACTTTGAAAATCGATTGAGCTCAGTTCGATTTTCCGAACACTTTTGGGGGTAAAAACTGCAATGATTAGGATTTGTTTGCCGCTTAGATTTATCAATATTTAGTGTTTCTTTGATTGAATGTATTCTTTAAATTTAAACTGATTTCTGAATGGAAAGTCTTTTTGAAAAAAAAAAAGGTAGAAACATAAAAAAAAGTATTAGTTTCATTTTTTTAAATTCTATTTTTTTTTTCAATTCATTTACGTTAGCAGAACTGATTTATCACCTGTTTTAAAAACATCAAATATCTGTAACAGTAACAATAAATGAGTTATTTTTTATTGATGAGTAAAATTTAACTCGATTATTCGGTTTAAAAAACACCCGTTATTACAGATATCAGTTATTTACTTTAGCATTAAAGATAAGTGTAATTTACGTGCGGTAGCGCTTTTAGTATTTAATCTGAATGTTTATTACTTTGGATGATAATTTTGGTCATTTGGACGTTTTTGTAAACTATATGATTATGGTAACTAGAATCAGAAAATCTGGTTTCTTTTTTTTTTATTTGTACCGCGGTGATTGTTCGTATTTATTTGGATATATTCAGACTATCTTTATTTATTTCGAATATTTTTAAAAAACTAACATAGATTATATACATAGAAAATAGATCATGTTAAATAATCTACTTTCACTAAATGTCATAAAAATTCTTTCTTTTATGTTTTCAAGCATTTCATATTTAAAAAACAAATGTATTGTATCGTAAACATTCGCTTGACTTTCATGAACCTTTGAATCGAAATAAATTTTTCTCATAATATGTTTGTTCAAATGACATTATGAATGACAGTCTTTCCTAATTTCTTTCAAAAATTTATGGTCATGAAATTTTAATTTGACTCAGCCAAAATATACTGTCATATCCAAGATACCATCTAGCATATCCATCAAGATTTCTTAAATATTTTTTTTTAACTTTGATGCAATCCGAAATATAAAATGAAGATACATAGCAAATACTATTACGCGTACCAAATTTATTTTTTTCGATAGCAGTAAATAAAAAATTCCAATTGCTTTACAATTGATTGTTATTAAATAAATGAATTTTTTTTTTTAACTTCCTAACAAATGTGAGAGTAACAAATAGGTGTAGCTGAACTCAGTTTTAAATGTAAGAAGCATTCTAAATAATTAAAAATTGTGGTAAATTCAACTCCTCCAACGGAATGTGTAATTAATGTAACAAAAAATAAATGTTTGACCTTTTCAATCGAGCAAATGTAATGAAATTAATCAGTTCTGCTCTACATTTGCATGAAACAATGCAATATGAATAATAACCTTGGCTTCTAACCACTGATTTGAATCTTAAACTGTATACATTGTTTTTTTTCTTCTTACTGTTAATGAAGCTGAGTTTTAGAAAAGTTAGAATAATGTGATGGATTGCAAGGAGGGAAAGGAATTAGCGATGTTTAATTATTGTTGGAAATACAGTGATTAATTTGAGGAGTGATCGCTATCCACAGACGGTATATCATTTCAAATATTAAAATAGTATAATTATAATCAGATATACATGTAATGTTTAAACTATTCAATCAATTAAATATAACAATGAACGTCACATGTCTGAGATATAAAATAATACCATTGTGTAGGGCGAAATTAGGAAAGCTTGTATTTGGCCTGTTGGCCTGGAGACAGTCGTAGTGCTCGCTTTATTATTATTATTTTTAAATTGTAAACGTTAAACGATTAAAAAAACTGCTGATATTATTAATGTAATCCAATTATTTTGAAGCATTTCTCAAAACATGGTAAACATTACAAGGTTCATTTCTAAAAATTTTATAATAAGATAAATTTCAGAATGATAAAATAATAAAGATAAAGATAGATAAAATAAATTTCAGGATGTGATAAATTATTCATAATAAGCCCATACTTACTTTATTTCATAACCAGCGTTGAACAGCCGGTCCAATTTTTTTGGGTTTACGACTACAAATGTTCCACTCCGTAGCCTTGTAAGTTTGAACCCAATCC
Organism: Parasteatoda tepidariorum; assembly: GCF_982258835.1. NCBI lineage: Eukaryota > Metazoa > Arthropoda > Arachnida > Araneae > Theridiidae > Parasteatoda > Parasteatoda tepidariorum. Next base: position 8,379,339 of record NC_141760.1, on the reverse strand, counting down.
AGAAGACAAGGGAAATCCTGGATCGGGAGAAATTTGCTTTCGTGGCGGGGTTTTTGAAGGAACTAACTCGTATTTGCGTTACATGAAGAGGAGAACCACGAAAGTCTTCCACGGTTAGCCTGACAGTAAGGGGACCCTAACCCCTGATCCGTCTACCTTTGAGAGTACTTTACGTCGGCACTGTGGTCGGTGCAAGCCGAGTTTGGTATCCCTATCAACTAGCCATCGCTGGGATTCGAACCCTGTCATCACATTGGAAGACGAATGATCTATCCCCTGACCCTCTATGCCATTCCATATTTAGTAGAGAAATAATAATAAAGGCATAAGGGGTACATTTTCGATTTAAAAAAAAGTGGCCAACAGATTACTACAAGCAGACAATTATTTTAACCGCCATCTCTTATGTATGCAATTTGCTGCTCTGTGGCCGGCACCAACCGTTAAATTTGCCCTGCAATACCTAATTTATCAAAAATTGTTTGGATACAGATTTTAAACCTATTTTACGTACTGACTCTGTTAAAATGTAAATAAAACAAAATGAATTGGCAAAAGCTTGAATTAAATTTAATTCATTATGCATCCTCATAAAAAAATTGGAAAATATATCGTTAAGTGAGATAATGAAACTTATCCAGTGGAACTGGACAGTTTACTTGTTCAATCGTAAAAAAGATGTCCAGTAATACTGGGCAATGGATTGTAAAGGATTAAAATAATGAGTAAAAAATATACAATGATGTAATCAATATAATATTCTATATTTCACATGTACAAATTCCTGAATTCGAATATAATATAATGATGTAGTTGGTACAATTGTAACTCTAAAAATTTAGTCTCAAACGTACGAAAGTACATTCAAAACTGTAATTTTGCAAATAATTATATTTTTTATTTATTTTATGTATTTTGATAGTTTTCATCGACTGATCCTTCGAAATGAGTAAGTAAAAAAAAAAGTTTAAAAAAAAGTTTATGATGTTTTGTCTCAGCACATGACATCACCTTGCTATAATTCAACATATTTCCCAATTTTGCAAAGAAGAAGAAAAGAATTCTAGAAACTCTTCAAACTAAGTAATTATCTTTATTGAAATCGGATGAATAAAATCGGATGAGATTTAGAAAGAACAAAATTCAACCCTAGTTTTGGAGAAATATCAGTCTTCGGTGACACAGAAGAAAATTACAGAAATCTTCTGACCAAAGATTTTCTTCTACTTTTTTTTTTTAAAAAAAATCAATGAAAATAATTATTTTGCTCTTTTAACATGTAAAAAATCTCCTATCTATTCCAAAACACGTTTCTTTGAAGAATAAAATGACAGAAAACAAACTTTACGAAACTTTTCATCACCCATCACGGTGAATTCAGGATATGAAAACTGTGTGGTGCCTTGGCGATATACCAAAATGTGATTTTTCCTGACTGTTGGTAAAAAAATAACTTATTTTAATTCCATGATAAAAATATTGTGAATAAATTTCAATCATCATTCTATTAAGACTTGCGTTATTTTATTTAGCATCTCGAACTTTTTTTAATCATCTGTGTAACTAATAACAGAACTGGTATTCTTTATACGTTTGTTTTTAGAAAAAAATTTTTTAACCAAAAAATAATTTTTAACTTCGAGAATTCGAATTTTTACATTGACACTTTTTTTTTCCGTTTCAACTTAGAAACTGATTCGTCAGAAAACTAATATCCAAAAACAACATAAAATTTATGGGATTATTAATTTTAATTATTGTTTGATGTTTTATCTATTTAAATTTTATAGATATATATTTTGAGTGCTTATAGAACAAACATATGACACGCGTATTTATGAGTCTTAAGAAATTTGCAACAATTATTTAGATTTTTATTTATTGGTATGTTAAAAAATGTGAGAATGTCAAAAATAACTTGAACCCACATATACCATAAATTTAAATCTAATTAAAATATTATAACCAAGCAGTAAAGAAAAAAAAAGAAAGGAAAAAAAAACGAGAAACTTTACAAACAATATATCTTTTGCTACAAATTCAGGGCCCACGCTAAGGATTTCGAACTATTAGTCAGAAAATTAGCCACATATCAAAAGTATTTGCCAATTTTTGAGAGTTTTCGCCAAATGCAAATCTTAACTTTTTTTTATTCATTTTTTCCCATAGAAAGCTATTTTACAGTCATTTTGTTTTAGGCTTACATTATTTGAACCCAATTCTAATTGAGTATGCGGCGCATCTACCGAAAATTGCTGTAATCGTATAAAAAAATTACTGATTTGTTTAGAAAAAATTATTTTGACGCAATTTTAATTTCTTTCCAAAGAAAAAATCCTTCCCCAAAACGCAATTTTATTCGTCAAATTTACGATTTTATTGCATTTGGCCAGATGGCGAAGGCTTAGCGCGTGTCCTGAATTTTATCTGAACACAAAGCTGTACACGCATTAAAATATTATCTAGCATGGATCGTGATTCACCGAAAATCTTTTGTACCGTTCCAAAAACACGATTCTTTTTCTTCAGGGAAGGAAAAAATCTAAGATACTGTACAAATTCTTGCCTATAAAATGAACCATATGGAACATTTGGTTCAAATCTGATAAGTAAAACGGCATTTCTTGTGCTATAAGAAATCAAGTAAACTGTAACTTGCTCCATTCTTTAAAACCTTTTCCTCTGTTTTCTGCAGCAAAATGATCACAAGAAAAGCATCACATGGAAGGTCACCATATGATTCAGGAAGGCTTAAAGTCACCATACGATGTAGAACTTTAATTCTTTTACAACAACAGTTCAGTGCTCAAACCACTGCATTGCTAAATTACGGTCAGTGAGCGACAAAATGTCCGTAAAAATTTATTTATGCCCGTCACGCTGTCGTGACCACAAAAATACAGATCTGCAGGGGAATTTTTTTTCGTAAAATGTATGGCGACTGATCGTAAATCAACGCTACGTTCGTAAAAGTTATCCTCAATTTAGGCCTTGACGTAGTTTGATATTCAGGCAATTTAGTTTTCGAAACAAGGTGAAATAGTGTTGTGCCGCCATCTGTCGAAGAGTGAAAGTTGCGTTTTCACCAATGTAGTGAGAGTTTGAGAGACACGTTTTTAGAACTTGTTGGGTTCGAACCCAAGACCTTTGTATGCATAGCCTTCTGCTGTAATCCTCATCCCAAAGGGTTTACACCCGAAAATTGAGTTTTTAAGCTTTAAATAATGTGTTACTTTACAGACATCCCTACAGATTACACTAAAGTATACTAGGTTTACATTTATCATGTATTTTTCGTTTATTTCATAAAAGAATTTTTATGTATAGTTATATACTATTAACTGTATTAATTTTACTCTGAAATTCGCTACAATTACAAGCACTGAGCTTTTTCTCCTTTAAAAAAAGGAGGTGGTCGTATAAGACCGGCTAACGAATTTTGCAATCATAGCTTTATATGGAATTGTAATGAATGTTAACGAGAGAAAGGTACGATAGCTTTTTTCGTATTAGTGATAGTTGTTTAATAAATACAATTACTATTAAACTTATTTATCAAAGAAAAACAATTTTATACATTTTCTCCAATTTAAATAACAGCTACATTTTTTTATTTATTATTTATTTTTTCACGCGAAGGAAAAAATTCGAAAAATTCTGGTTAAATTACTGCATTTCCGGTAAAAAAACAACAACGCAATTCTGGTTTTTAAAAAAACATTCATTTGGTAATTTCTCCGCTCATATGTTAACGATTCACTGGAAATTCTAGTTTTTAAAATTATAGTTCTTATAACAATAATTTTTTTTAAAAAAAATACGAAATTGAAAAGTGAATTTTACCAAATAAATGGTTTTCATGCCATGCTCTACATTTAGCACATTTACTAAATTTTATCTCATTATATTTTATTGCTAACTTTACCAAAATCATTACCAAAGCATTTTGGTAAAAATTCCCAGCTTTTAGGTGATTCCATAGATCTAAAAACACGGTAAATTTTACCATATTTAAATCATTTTAAGCATACTTTCTTCCTCAGTGTTAAGTAAACAATTATAATTTTAATCTAATGAATAATTTTCATCATGAGTGTAATATAACTAGGTAACTTAAAACCATCAGTTGTGAAAAAAATACATTTTACGTTATTGCTTTGTCTTTTAGTTCTAACATCTATCGCTAGGTTTCACACACACTTAGTGATGGTTTTATTCAGTTGCAGTTATTCAAATATCTCATTTAATTATATATTAAAAATGCTTACATAACTCAAACTGAAAAATATTGAGTTATCTAATTAAAAGACATATCGACACATTTCGAAAATGCTAAAAGCTTTTTATTTTACCAATGATAAAAATGTATTTAAAAGTTAAATGTAAGTGACGTAAATTATATTGAAACAAAGAAAAAATATAATTTCAGATGTTCTAGACGTTAGCCATCTAATTATCTGAACTAGTGAAATTCTGTCAAAACTAAATAGAGCAAAAGAAATTTTTTTATTGAATTTCATTTAAGTAAAATACGACTTTATATTTCTTAAAAATAAAAGAGATTATTTTAAATTTTGAAGTAGCAAATGAAGATGATTTAAAACTTAATCTTGCAAGCGGGTCCCTAGGGAAGATGAAAAAAATTCTCTCAGCTTGTAACTATTGATATAGTTAGTAAACTATTTTTATAGAAAATTCTTCCACAAAAAGGGCCCAGGAGAAATTACGCAGAGAAGGAAAAAAAATATTAAAAGGAAAAATTGACGCAGTAAAGTTCTTTTAATTGATGTTTTATTCAAGTCTTCTCAATAAATCGTTTTACCTTTATTTAAAATATTTTTTATCGTATAACATTTTTATACTTGATTAAATATTGCCTTGTATTTCAAATCCATTCATCATTCAATCGATTATCGATAAATTTCATTCGAAAAAGATATTAGATTGATTTTATTGAGTTAAGTCGAACCTTTTTTTTCCCTTTTATAACTGAAGGGAAGAGCTTTTTATAGATTTTCTTATATAAAGGAGAGCAATAATAGAAGCTGAACGTAAAGCTTATTTTAACTGTCAATTATTCTCAAAATATTATGAATAAAAGATGCACTATTAAAGCAAAATGTTTTATTTTACAATCTCGCACTTTATCATTCTGAGGTAACATTTTACAAAGGGGTTACTTTTTATCCTCTATTAAATTTATTTTCTGAGAATATATTACCGCCATTTTCATTTGATCATGAGCTAGTAGGTAGTAAAGACAGTATTTTTGTTTTAGTAAAATTCACCATAAAAGTTAGATTATTTTCTTCAAAATTTAATGAGGATTTTGAATTTATTTGTTGAAAAGTAACTTATATTGCAAAATAGTTTAATTTTTACCCAGATCACGCAGATATGTATGACCCAAATGCTGATCCTATGCGAAAAATAATTTAATAACAAAATATGGATAATGCAATGCACATAATAAAAAAAATTCTCATCCAGAATAACTTTTGGTTCAATGATCGGATACTCATGAAAAATAGGATATAAGTTTAAAAATCCATGGATATTAATTTTTAATATGCTTATTAATTACAGCAGATCCTATTTTAAGCGAGGAAATCAAACTCAAAAACGTACTTTGAATCAACTTCTTACTCGTACGTTTTTTCTTACTACTTTTTAACGGATTTGAATTCTTAATCTACAGAAGAGGAAAAAGGACAATCTAAAAAAATGTAGAACAAATAGTTGCATAATTTACTATTTATTTTTTTAAAAAAAATTTTTTTATACCATAAAAAACTATACATTTCATTCCTAGAATATCTTGGTTTGACTTTCAAATATCTCGTAGAGTTTCATTTAATCCAAAATAAAAATGTGTTTTTATTATGGATACAAAGTGCTCCTTTTTTGCTAAACACGAGGTATGTATGTCAAAACTTCTGGAAATCGGGTCTAGACAGGTGTCTAATTTATTTATATTTCTTTCTTTTTGCATATAAGTTATCCATTTCAGACCCATACTTTCTTCATGATAGTAACTCAATTTCGCTCTATTCTTTATATAACAGTAAACCATTTTCATTTTCTTTCCATTAGCACAATAACCCAATTTAAAGCCGTGGGTGGCTCAGAGGATAGAGCATTCACCTTCCAATGAGGTGAACTGGGTTCGAATCCCTACAATGGCTGGTTGGCACGAAATCCGCACCGACCACAGTGCGGACGTAAAATATCCTCAGTGGTAGATGAATCATGGGTTACAGTCGCCTTACCGACAGATTAGCAGTGAGAGGTTTTCGTAGTTTTCTTCTCCATGTAAATGCAAATTTATGTTAGTTCCATTAAAAAATCCTCTACGAAAGCAACATTTCTCCCAATACTTCTTCTTGGAGTTCCATTGTCGTCTGAATTGGGTTCAAAACTACAAGGCTATGGAGTTGAACATTAGTAGTTGTCCACTCAAAATTAGGTCGGCTGTTTAAAGAAGGATATAAAATAAAATTACCCAATTCAGCTTTATTTATTTCGTAATTTAATTTAGTTTATTCTTTCACAACAGTAACCCAATTCCCTCCATCATGACAGTAACTCAATTTAGTTTATTTTCTTACATGGCAATAAATCAATTTAAATTTCTTCTTTTTATGCTATTTTTACTGCAAGATTTTCCACGAATTTCATTTAAAAATTTCATATGTTATTTTTCACGATATCATATGATGCTTCCGACTATTTGTAATAAAATGATAAACAAAAACATAATGTCACATAAATATTTTGACAATTAATACCATCGTTATAGATTCCAAGCAGCATCATGCGATCTAAATTTTGGAAAAGTAAATGGTTTAAATTAGAAGATGACCGACAATTACTTGCTTATCGGTCAATAGTTTAATAATCGTTCAATGAAAAAAAAAAGAGTTTGAAACTCGTAAAACGCTTTATGAAGGATGGTGAAAGTTTCATAAAATTCTAATAATAAGTTATTCATAAAACCAAGCTTACAAAAATTAAATAATGAGCAACCGAAATTTTTTAAAAGAAAGCCCATATTGAACTTGATCAGAAATCTATTTAAATTATACAATTAACCGTTAATATTTTTTTTGTTTCTGCTTTAAGAAGTAAAAAGTGCAGACAAAACATTTTTTTTTATTGAAACCACTCAAATGAATTTAACAAAAACAACGACTTAATGTCTTATAGACATTCTGCTAATTTTAATTATTTGATTTAGAGCGGGCTGTTTTTATGGTTTCAAAGCAACATTTTCAATATATTGATTCCCAATCTTTGCCTCAAACTATTGTTTAAATCCCATCCTATAATCGAATAGACTGCACGATTTTGTAGGTTAGATGTTTGTTTGTTTGTTCTTTTCCAAACAATCGAGTTTACCTAGAGGGGAAAAAAAAATTTCAGCAGCATTGGCTTTCAATTCACATTAAATTTTTTTTATTTTTATATCGAGCCTGAATCTGTTTCTCAATACCAAAGTAACATTTCTAACTGCATGTTTTAGTTATATAAAAGACTATATAAGCGACTGTCAATATTAGCTTTATTTGCTTTAATATGCAAGGTTTTCTGTAAAAACCGCTCGTAATATATAATATTTCAGAATCCTTACCAAAAATTAAAATCAATATTTATAAATATGGGAGTCACAAATTTGTACTCAAGTGAGGAAAAAGTAAAAACGGTATAGCAATAAGGCGAATTACAGTAAAGGCAGGTGGATGCAACAAACATTAAAACAAGTTTCATTGGACGTTGAAACTTGAAGGTGTAATTGGTAATCATCTTTCAAAATTTCATTTTTAATTTAGTTAAAAAAAAAAATTCAAAAATAATTTGTCCGTGCTTTGTAGAGAAAAAATGAGTTTGATCCGTCAGAAAAGCGTATAAGTAGGATTTTCTTAAAAAGGGTTACGTAAAATGAATTAAAATTTAGCATTTTTTCGAACTGGCAGAAAATGATGTAGGAAACGGGATAACGTACGAAACGGACAACTTAAAACTGGAGTTCCGCTGTATATACTCTCTTAAAATGAAAGAGTTATTTCCCCTACTCAAAAAAGAGTTAAATTTTTTTAACTCAACTTGAGTGAAACACATTCTTATTTGAGCGAAATTCTTACCTTGCGTTTACTCAAACTTGAGTGGTATTTATTAAGCAATATTTGAGTGCTTTTAGCTCAAACTTGCGTGATTTATTTAATATTTAATTGCGTGCGAAATATAAGCTGGAATTTCTATCGCTTTATTTTAAAACGCAAACAATAATAAATCTAAATAAAATTGTTATGTTCTGTGATCTAAATAGATTATGTCTTCGTTTTTATTTTACGTTTAATTTTTTTTTCTGGAGAATATGTCATTTAATATTTTGAATTAAGAAGAATTAAAACAACTTTTAGTTCACAACGGTATTTCTGAAGAAGACGCTATTTTACTTTTTAGTAAGTAGATATACCTTGTTGCTTTAATTTTGAAAATAGTTTTATTTTGAATGTGTTATATACCCATTCCATTTAAATTAGCTGTTTTTCAGCGTTTTTTAATAAAATACTATTCATTTAAATTATTTGTCAAAAAAATTTATTAAAATTGAAAGAGTTAAATGTGGATGGTTATAGGATATTAAAAAAATCTGATTCCATGCTAGAATCTTTTTCAAAGCATGTGGGAATATATTATATCTGATAAGAGTTCTAGAATTTTTTCAGATTTCATAATAAAGTTTTAACATTTTATTTTAATATAATAAATTTATATCCATGTTTTAGTTTTTTTTATGTATAATTTTGATACAAAACGTTTCTGGATAATTATTTTCATATCATTCTATACTTCTTTTATAAAAGATATTTACGAAATTCACGTTATGCAAACGTTATGTATACGTTCATACAGACTATAACTGCTGTTATTTAAATTGCTTTCTATTAATAAAGTTGACTGTCTTTAATTTATGAAAGTTCACATTTGCAACATCCATTCATTCAAATCAGAATCTTCAGATGTTCAATGCATTTTGTTATAAATATATCATTCAAAGAAAAAGTGGAAAATATTATATTTAAAAAAATTAAGCAGTATTTTGAATTTTTCTGTTTTTATCCTGTTTTTAGCTTTTATATAATTGGAATTCAGAATTAATACTATCTTCGTATCTCATAAAGTATTTATCACTTTATACAAACTATTTTTCCTTTGTTGCTATCATAAAAGTTCTTACCACTTTTCTACAAGTTCAATTTTCGAGGCCAAATTTAAAATGCAGAATTAATATTTAATTAAAAGTACAATGCTAATTAAAGTTCTTGAAAATGCAAATAAGTGAGAATTTTACAACAGTTATAGATTAATAGTAAAAAAATATGAGCAGAATTAAAAATAATATTTATTATGAGACATAGTTTAATTTGAATTTATATACCCATACCCAGCTGAAAATAAATTGCAGTTTTTCTACAGAACTGAAGCAATTTCGAAGTTTTCTTAGAGTTAACTGCAAGTTTTCTGTAGTGCAATCTTAATTGTAAAAACACTGCAGTTATTTTGCAGTTAATGCGAAGTAATTTCTCAGTAATTTATTTCGAAAAAACTTTTAGCTATTGCCTACAAAATTTCTGTAGCTTAAGTGAGGTCACTTTAAAATCATAAATTTAGAAAAAACTGAAACTTTAAATCCGTGGTCATTCTGCAGTAAATTTGAAGAAATTATGCAGTCATTGTTTCAGAAGTATACTTTCTGATGAATTTGCAGAAAAACTGCAGCTACTTCGCATTGTTGTAAAATTGAAAGAGTTTGATGTCTTCAATCTTGCTTTCCTGGCTCGTATATTAAATTTTTATAATGTTTTTTCATTTTCTTCTTTTTGATTATATATTAATTTCTTACAATTTGGTAAAAATTCAAAACATATATATTGATAACGGAAATAACATACACTATCTATATTCATAATAGTTAAAATTCATAAAATACATACTTGATTTAATTGTAATTATTTATAATTCAGAAGCGATACAATTGGATTAGTTTAAAATATGCCTAAAATTAGGTATTTAAATATTTCTGTATTTTAGTAATTTTAATAAAAATGTCGTTTTTATTAATTTTTATTATTTATTTCTTTTTGACTTAAGAAACTATGTTTGAGCAAAGTTTATGGTAAAAACAATATTAAAGTAAAGTCAAGTAGTTAATGTTAATTAGTTAATTTATTTATTCGAATTCATACTAAGCTAGGATTATTGCAGAACAAAAATTATACTTATTTTTTTCTAATCAAAACAAATATATATTTTGGATTTTAAACAAATTTATATCAATAGAGTTTGCAAAATTGAGTTTGAAAAAGGGTATTTAATCCAGATTTTTTAGCTTCAAACGTCTTTTTCAAAAATTTATTAATTTCACTTAGTTTCAGAAATTTGGCTTAAAAAAATTTAGGCAATTTAAAACAATGTACCTTTTTCATTGCTTGAAAATAAAGCATTATAAATTAAACGAATAAACTTGTTCGAGAAAAAATAACTCATAGTATTTTCAATTGAACCTAAATGAGCATAATATTTATTAAACTGCTTACTTTAAAAATTCGTTCAGAGCTCCTTACTTTTAAAAATTAAACTTAAAAGAAAAATGACAAAACATAGGAGAAGGAAAAAGAACTCAAATCTACAGTGGTTAGGAATTTTTCCTAAAAAAAAAAACTTTTATGTAATAATTCATTTAATTGTTGTTTTACCGTATACAATCAAAACAATTGGATAACCATAAAATGCTGCTATTCAAACTGTTAACTCTGAAAATTTTTTTTAACTGTGTTTTCACCTTATTTGATTTAACAAATAAAAGCTTTATCCTCGCCAACAAGACCCAGCTCATGAAAGTAATTAGTTATTTGTAGCAGTCTTGACACAGGACTGTAGCCGAGAGGGTTAATCGGTGAATCTCACAACAGACGGGAAGCGAGTTCGAATCACAGAGTTGATATGCTCACAGCGAACACTTTCACAAGTACTATACTATCTAATTCGATATTTAAATTCAGCAAAAGTTATGATAAAAAAAATTCCTGTCCACTCAAATTGTCAGGCTTTCCACTCAAAAGGAAATTTTTTAAACGAAAACTGTAATATTTTCTATCGCTTACGATAGATGGCACCACTAAAAACAAACATTTTGTATATTAATAATAAACATTTTGACTGCAATTTACAAACTGAAATACTGAAAATCACTCAAACACGAATTAAAATCACTCAAGTTGAGTTATTTTCACTCGTTCATTTTAAGAGAGTATATATATATATATATATATATATATATATATATATATATATATATATATATATATATATATATATATATATATATATATATATATATATATATATATATATATATATATAATGAAACATAATAATAAAAATAATAAAAATCCGGAAAATAAACGACATAATCTTTTCATCAGTTCACACAATTATATCCTCATAAAGGAATGCTTTCTAATATTGTATCAATGTAGCCAAAGCAAAATATATCAATACAATCATGTGAGGATCACTCAAAAAAATTTTACAAAACATTTACTACTAATAAAATAGAACACATTACATAAAAATATCACGTAAAAACAGAAAATAAAATATTAAAAAGAAACAGAATAAAGCATAAAATTAAAATCTATAAAGCGATTACCGAGTTCAAATGAAAGTTCATGAACGTGAAATTTTTCAAGAATGATTTAAAATATTTTCGTAACAAGATTGCCAGATTACAAAATATGAAAGCAGAAGAGAAAATTGAGGTAAAAGCGTAAATAGAGGGATTTTGTTTATACTGTGTTCTTACTGAAGTGCGTTTGATTCGTTAGTTACCACGGATGGGCCCGAAAATGGATGTGTGCAAGGTAACATTATACTGAATAATTTAAAGAAGTTGACAATTAATAATTTTAGAAAATTAACTTTTATTTAAAAAGAAAATAAAATAAAATAGAAAAGAAAAAGAAGCATGAATTGCCTGTTTTGCACATAATTTTAGCCACGGATTTGCCCAAAATGGATTTGCACATGGTAAAATTTTATAAATTAACAAAGAAGTTTTTTAGTAAATTTATTTACAATAATATACAATTAACTCAATGATTAATAGAATATAATTACTTTAGTCGGGTATCCATTGTTGTTTATGAAATTTTGAAAGAGTTTGTCGATTTGTTTTCTTGGATAAATTAACATTACTACATATTATTTTATTTCTATTCATTTGATTAAAAATGGTATTAAAATAGATGTTATCAGAAACATTAGAATTCAAAATAATTAGTTTATTCTTTGCCCCTTTTGTATTTATCTATTATGCTATACACCGAAGAGCCATTACATTATGACCATCTTCCATCTATAACAATGGGCTCGTCCAGGTTTTCATGGTTTCTCGCCCAAGAACAATGTTTTCATGGGACACATTAAGACCCATAATCCTCATAGAACATCCCCTGACGTCTGTAAGCTACTTGAACATAGTTGCAAACCATTTTCACCCATTCATGGCAACAGTTTTTCCTTTGGGGGATGGTGTTTACCAACAGGATAATGCACCATGTCATAAGGGTCGAATCGTCGAGGAACATTCCAGTGACTTTCAAGTCATGTCATGGCCCCCAAATTCACCTGACCTTAATCTAATAGAGCATTTGTGGTCCTACTTGGAAAACCAAATTCGTGCTGTCACGCTATGTTAGCAGGGTGGTCATAATGTAATGGCTCTTCGGTGTATATATATATATAGACACAGAGAGAGAGAGAGAAATATAGAAGATATATATATATATAGAAATATAGAGGAATATATATATATATATATATATATATATATACAGAGAAAATATAAGCAAGTTTTGAGCTGTCACTCTCCAAGAGATGGCGGAGCAATTGTCCAATCGTGATCACCTTATGAAAACGGTACCATAACAGTGGATTGGTTGTGTATCGACCTCATACAATACACTCTGGCCGAGGCCACCATGACTCCCAAGTCTAACCCCATACAATATTTTTTCGTCGGGGTTCCCAAAAGATCGAGTGAATGTGCCTCCAGATCAATCAATCATGACCGATTGGAGGGGACTTTCTAAAACATTTATAATTTTTTTTTTGAAGTTTCAAAGCTGGCAAATCGTAATTTTTGCACACAATTATAAAATTTGTTTATCCAAAGATAGTTCCATACTAAAAATAAATTTTAGTGAGTATTTAATATTTTTTATTATTTTATTTTGTACTTGTCGAAAAATTTTGAATTGTAAGGTATACAGTTTTTATATCACATTAAAGAATGCAATTTCAAATGACAAAATACAAAATTTGAGAGCATAGTTTAATCATAATTAGAAATCATGTTTTGCAAAATAATATTTTGAAAAATTTTTAAGCGAATTGAAAACTTTTTGCACACCCTTATACGATTTCCTCACACAAAATACAACTTTTTCAAAATTTGATTTCTCGGAAACTATTCGTCCGATTTCGCTAATTTTTTTTTGCTATGTAAAAAATTTAATATCTTACAGTACAAAATTTTTTCGACCAGTTTTAAATAAAATAATAGAAAATAATAAATACTCACTAAAATTTATTTATTTCATAGAAATATCTGTGGCTGAACAAATTTTATAATTGTATGTAAAAAAACTTTCAATTCGCTATTTCTCGAGATATGACGAAATACCTCAAAAAGTATCAACCTTAAGGGGTCAAATCAACCTTAAGGGGTCCGAACTTTGAGCCGCTTCCTAACCGAACTATTTGAACTGTATTTGCCAGATATCGGCCACCCCCTATATTTTGGGTTCAAAAATACGTTGGAAAAAAAGTATAATGGAGCGAAATTACGTTTTTGTTTCTGATTTCGTAACTTAAAATTTCGTCTGCACTAATTAATTAGTATATTTGAGGCCAAACGATTAATATCGACTCCTAGTTGCTTGCTAATAAGGGGAAGGGATATTTAAGGGATTACTCATTAGCAGCGGGATTTAAGCCTCCTATGTGTGACCATAGAATATCGTTAAATTTTGTTAGAAAATAATAATGTCGCTCTAAAATTTAGTGATTCAAGTACATTGCTCAACAAGCGATTCATGTGTCTTTTATAACTAAACTTATATTTATCATCAATTCGACTTATCTGCAAAAATGCAAACCCAATATCTATTTAACATTAACTATGAGGTACCAGCCATAAACACGACGTTGTATGACGCAGGGTCTTCAGCTAATTCGCAATGACTAATGTCTTCCGAAAATGAAGAGTAGACTATCAGATCTCGCACAAATAAATGTGTCAACACAATATTATCTGAAACGGTAAAGGGGAAAATGCTCGACTAAAATTAAGTCATTTCCGCACATCACTCAAAATGCAATGGGATAAGATTTGTGTTTTGTATTTTTTCATGCGAAAAGACACGAACCTTTTACTACGGCAGTCTCATACTTTAGAACAAAAAAAGAACATTTTAAGTATAGTTTGCCCGAAAATACCCCCATAAAGGACGTGACATGTTTAAGAACCATTCTTCAAATATGCTTCTTTAACCCGAAGGTAAAGTATCAAAAACGCTACCGTAAGTAGATGCACGCAAACCAAAAGCCCATAAGAGGTAATTATAAAACTCACTTTATTTCTAGCTGTGATTATAGTCCAGCTCATATATCAGTGTGTGTTTAAACTATTACTACGGGACAAACCAAATCCACGAAGTTGAGATTATTTATTGTCGCCTTTAGAGTCCTTTAAGAGCACCTGAAGTCGGTTAAACACTGTTCTAATCTTAGTGAGTATTAAACGCGTTATTATTTTAGACTGAAGGGAGCAGTTAGTGTTGTCACGGTGACGCCATTAGGGCTCTGAACTTGGTGGAAAATCAAATTGGGCGAAATTTTCTTTAATTAAAGTCAGTATTTCAACGGTTTCTCAGTTAGCAATTTTCTTTTCTTCCAAAGATATAAATTTGTTTTTATATTATGCTTTTAAAAAAAAAGAATTGTAATTCAAAAATTCATCATTAATCAAAGTTTTGTAATTAATTTTTTTTAAATTCTTATACGCATAAGATTTTTAAACACAAACCTATCAGTAGCTGATCTACAAGATATTCATCTGGAAAGATCTAGCAATTAGGAGAATGACTTGGAGAAATGCTCTAGAAGAGGCTAAGGCACCCCTCGGACTGTCACACCAAGGATGATTGCTAATATTCTAATTTAAATTCCGCTGAAACGCCTAATTTTTATATTAACTGGCGCTAAAACAACTCGAAATTAATTTAATAGAATTATTCCATTTCTGGTTTTGTTTATTGAAATTGATGGATTAAGTGCTTCTAAAATTTATCTCAAAATATGTTTACAACTATAAGTTTTTTTAGGCATTTCAGAACCAAAATTCTAAAATGTTTATACGTTATGATGCAAACAACTCTACCAAAATAGTGAAATTATATTGGAATAAAGTTTTTGATCTGACGAGAACTGAAAAGTATTTTAGATCAACATGGAGAACTTTCTTTAATACGAAAAGCAAACAAAGAATTCCGTAATTAGAACCGATAGAACTAAAATGTAAAGGGAGGTTTAGTATTTTCTATTTAAAAGCTTAGATGACTGTGGAGTTGGTGTTGAAGACTATTTTGCAAGAGTCGGAAGAGGAAAAAGAATTTCTCGACTCTGATTAATGTTGTTTAAATGTTGGTAAAGCAGGTTAAAAAATAAATTTTTAATCCCATAAAAATATTTAAAAGGATATTTATATTAATTAAATAAACAAAAATATTGCTCTAAAGAATATTATTTAAATAACCTTTTATATCTCATTTGAATCTTTTTTAACTCCTTGCTTCATTAAACTATTGCTAAAAAAATAAATATTTAAAATTTTTGTGAATTTGTCATTAATAAAAGAATCATAAGTTATCCTTCGAGCCATAATTTTGAGTAATAAATATTTTTAGTGAACCAAATACATATTTAGGAACTAAATATATGAGTTAAAGAGTTATTTAAGCTAAATCTACAAATGGCATTATTTTAGTATAGGCTACGTACACTGTAAAAAAAAAGAAACAAAAAGAAATGTCTCACAAATTTCTTAAATTTCACTAACTTTCTTTGTCTTTTATTAAACCGTTTCATAGTATATGCTCCGAGCGAAAGTTTCCTCAAAATGACGAAATTTTTAGGGAAACGGATTTCATCAAAATAAAAAAAATATTTCGTCAATCTATTTTTTCCAAGAACCTCATAGAGCCTAATGTATATAAATTTTCTAATAATCACATTATTATTGGTTCTATAAATTTGGATCAATGCCACAATCAATCAACCTAAGAATGACAGAAAAGGAAGAAAAATTACACCCATTCTCGAAGCGGGATTCGAACCCGAGATCTTTTTGGTACAAGGCCAACTCCTTAAATGCGATATAGAGCAGTCGGTTTGTTTCGTCTCTTCATTTCGATTGTCTAGTCTTAATTCTAGTTTTGTCATCCTGGTTAACTATCTTTCACAATGCAATACGATGAGATTTCGAGAAGATGAAAAATTTTTGTAAAATTTTCGAGTTCGCCTTTTGTCCCAAATCACATGATTTCGTGACGAAATGATTCGTAAAATTAAGGAAATCAACCACAAGGATTTCTGAATCTTCAAAAATGAGAATTCCATTTTTCAGAGTGTAATAGATTTCGAGTTAATGAATACTCAATAAAGAGTCCCACAGTAATAAAATGCTTATAAGAAATAAGCGTTTAAAAATGGATATCCAGAACGCTTCTTATAATGGTTCTGCGACCTTTCAACATTTCGCATAAATCTATAATTTTTTTAAAATTTATTTCTTCAATTAATATTGTATAAGAAGAAGAGTAATTTTGAACAAAATATCCTTGGTTTCAATGATGCTTAAAACAAGAGAAAAACATAATGCATTTAACATTTAATTAATACTAATAAAATATTCTTGAAATTTGGATCGAGAAAGAGGTTTTGTCAGTTCAATTATTTAAGTTCACAATTTAAATTTTTATATAATTTTTTTTCATAAATTTTGTTCTACAATTGTTACATTATATAGTGTAAGTTTAATTAAAACAACTTTAAATTAATTAAGCAATTAAATTTAAATTAAAGCAAACTTTTAGAAAATTATTTAATTTGAAAATAACATTTACTTGGTATTAAGATTAATACTTTTTTGCAAAACTTTAAATTGAATGTAAGTCGGAAGTTTTTAGAAATGTGTGGAGTTGAACATTTTGACTGCGGAATCAACAGACCAGGTAATATAAATGATAATTAATGGTGAGAATTTTTTTCATATTTAAAATTATTTCTTAAACTCAGTTATTAGAATTATTTTTTAAACTGATTTTGGCATGCAATTCTTTTATCTGACTCCTAAAATTCTTCCAACTGTTTAATTTTTATCTGCTTAGTAACAGTATGTAAATATATATATATATATATATATATATATATATATATATATATATATATATATATATATATATATATATATATATATATATATATACATAGATAGATAGATAGATGGATAGATAACTGTGCTTATTAGATTTGACTGTTAAACGAAATTTGCAGTTGTCAGCAAGCAACTCTTTTATTATTTCTTCCAAGATTGTATTATTGTAATGACAAATCATTTATATTCAAAAGTAAATCATAATCACTCATCTTCCAAAATCAGTATAAAAAAATAAAATAATAGTTAATAATAGTTCAGTGAAATACGTAATGAATTTGGATAAAATATTCATGCAGACTGTGTAAGAAACGCAGGATAAGTGAGTTCAGTCATAAACTCATTAAGCACTATGGCTGATTAAAATTGAATTTATTCAGTGACGGGACGTCCTTCAATTTTAACTGAAAGTTAATTGGGTAAACTCAGTTGTTATTCGTATTGTTGTAAAACCTCATTAAGAAAATTGGGAACGAAAAATTCTCACGTTTGGCTGATGACATCATTCATGAGTAAATAAGATCCTCTCTTAATAAGATAAGCGTTCGTTTTTCTTGAATTGAGAAAGACTACTAATGTATTGCTTCGGAAGATGTAGTTCAAATGTAATAAAATTGGTTATTTCAATTATTTTAAATTAGTTGCTTAATTGCATTTCCTTTATTCTTTGAGGTCGTGGTTAGTACAATTTGTATTTCAAAGAATAGGAAAAATAAAAATAAGAATGTTAGACATTTTAAAATCTTGTAACATTAAAAAAAATTAAAAAATTTGTTGTTAACTAAAAAGTAGAAATTAGTTTTATATTTGTCAGTTGAAACTGTATTTTTTTAAAACTATCCTTTTTACAAGTTTTTCACTTTTTAGTGTTGTTTAAGGATGTACAGATTATTTGTAATCGTATATTACCCGGTACCCGACCTAGCCGTTCAGGTTTTCCTTTCCCAGTTATTACACGAACCTGGTAATAGAATTTCAATTCCTGGTACCGGGTACTCGGGTCCGTCTTATTTTATTGGGTATCCATTGTCGGGTAAATTTCATCTATGCATCGATTCACCCATATTTATATTTATAGTGACCTTAAAATCTTTCATAAAAATAATTTTTGCCTCTGAAATGAATATATTCTATCAGTTTCTTATAAATCAACATAAAATAACAAAAACTGCATTTCTATTAACAAGTAAATCAAATGAAAAACTAAATAATTATAAAGTGTCTATCTTATGATACTCATTCCATACGAAATAATCATTCCATATGAAAGTTTTAAATATGCGTTTCGAACTGTGTCTAGTTTCTCCATTGTGAATGGTTTTCAGTTCCAGCTAATTCACTTTTATTACGACGTCTCAAAATTGTTTTCCTTTTTCAGTATTCATATTTACATTAAAATCACTACCAAGACAGTAATTATGAATAAGTTAATCATAAAAAGAACGTAAAAATAGTTTAAATTAATATTTTATAAAAACATTAAAAAGGAACCCTTGTGAAAATAAAAATAAAAAAACTCAGTCTGAAAGACAATTTACTCTGGAAAGTTTCAAAATTATCGTCTGCTTTTTTTTATTTGATCTTGTGCAGCTTTTTTATTCTAATTCTTATATTAGCCTGTTTTATATGACTCTTACAATTTTTTATTTGTGATTGTGAGTCGATGAAGTTGATCTAGTCAAAAAGTTAGCTGATATAAAAAAAAACTAGAACACAACCCATTTTCTCAATGAGTAACAAATAAAATAGTTTAAAAGTCTTACAGAAATAGAAATTATTCTGAAAAGATGTATTTCCTTTAGTCTGTGCAAAAGCTGCAATAAATCATTTATGCCATCAATGTCGTAAATCTCAAACGTATTCAATAGATTAATTAGAGAGAGGGGACAATCTCTGCTCGTTTCTTCATAACTGACTCACATGAATGGAACCTTAATTATGGGTTATCTTCTTCTGGTTGAATTGATGGAATGAAAGGATACAAAGCAGAATAAAATCATAAGATCTCATAAAAGATCAAAAGTTCAGGAAATAGATCTCTTATAACTATATCTATACTAATGAACCGATTGATATAGACTTTATGCTTTAAGAAATGCATTTCAAATTAATGCATTTAATTGATCGTTGGCGAGCTTTTTATTCTGGATACAGCACGAAACGCGTATATAAGAAAGTGGACACAGCTCGAAATGCGTATTTAAGAAAATAGACATAACTCAAAATAAGCGTTTAAGAAAACGGACCTTTTCTATACATTTTCTATGATCAACCCAAATTTAGCTATTAAACAAAGTATTTCGTACGTATTTTTCTAATGTACCAATTGATACAGACTTCATGCTTTAAGAAATGTATTTCAAGTTAATGCATTAATTGATAGTCGGTGAGCTTTTTATTCTGGATACAGCATGAAATGCGTATATAAGAAAATGGACACAGCTCGAAATGCGTATTTAAAAAATTGCACATAGCTCAAAATGAGTGTTTAAGAAAATGGACACAAGCAAAAAATGTACCTTTTCTATGATCAACCTAAATTTGGCAACAAAACGCGTAATTTCGTGCTTATTTTTCCTTACTTTTTTAAACACTAATCGTAATCAGTATTGGGCGAAACCCCGATCATCGCAGTCGGGGAGTCTGAAACACAAATGTTAAATTCCAGAATTCCTATATTCAGTACACTAAACTATAAAGTGGCTTAAAAAAATTTTAAATCGAACAACGGCGGATTAATACAACTATTATAAATATTTAAAATCGACGACAGCTTGGAAAAAAAAGATTTATAATATCTTTTAAACAAATACTAATATAAAAAAGAAGAAATAATTTGCGGAGTTAGGTAGAAAAATGGATAACATCGAATTGAGAATTTATTTGGATACATTGGTTTATTCTTTTTTTTAAAAAAAGAACAATTTTCATAAGTGAAGTACAAAGACTGGAATCTAATCCTATGTCCATTTTCGTATTCAGCTTATGCTCATTTTCTTAAACATACGTTTTGAGCTGTGTCCACGCTCTTAAACACTTATTTTGAGCTAGGTCCATTTTCTTCCACAGGCATTTTGTACAAAATAAAAATCTTCCTACCGTGATGTATTGAAAAATTTTGAACCATTAGATGCATTAAGTTAAATTGTTTAAAGTGCAGGCCCCGTGCAAGTTGAAATTTATCTATCCTCATTTTGAATGTCCTATGTATAAGGAAGATGCCAGTTTAAGGGGAGAATAAAGTCATGGAAACGGCAAGTGCCGGAGTAAAATCCTAAAAGCAGAAATTTAAAACCAGAAAACCTAAAAACCGAAAGTTTTAAAATAAAACCAGATAAAATTAGTCAGGTGTGCTCGCAGGGGCAAGCAGATCAAAATCAGTATTGGGCGAATCTATCCTCATACAGCAAACCAGATGGGACATTTTACGTCACCTATGTTGATCAAGCATTAGTTTTCCTTTAAGACTAAAATAAACATTAGCTTTCTAATGAGACTGAATAACAAAGACTAAAAAAAAGTAAAGCATACCCTCAACTGCCCGTTGTGGGCCAGGGGACAATGGGGGTAAAGACTCCACTCGTGACCAAGGGTATGAATGTGGTAATAGGGTCACCACAAACCGCCTTTACTTCCCAAACAAACTGGTGTGAGCCACAATGGCTCAGGGGATAGAGCGTTCGCCTTCCAATGAGGTGAACCGGGGTTTGATCCCGGCGATGGCTGGTCGATGCGAATTCCGCATCCGGCTTGCACCGACCACAGTGCTGACGTGAAATATCCTCAGTGGTAGACGGATCATGGATTGGAGTCCCTTTGCCGTCAGGCTAACCGTGGGATGTACTCGTGGTCTTCCTCTCCGTATAACACAAATGTGGATTAGTTGCATCAAAAAGTCCTCCACGAAGGCAAATTTCTCCCCGTACTTGATCCAGGAATTGTGTTCTGGATTGGGTTCAAAATGACAAGGCTCTGGAGTTGAACATTAGTAGTCGTAAACCCAAAAATTGGGTCGGCTGTTCAACAACGGTTATAATAATATAAACACTGGTGTTCATAATTCTAAAGTCACCTGGATTGGCATCAAGCCGCCTCTGAGGGTCGAACTCTAGTCTTTCGCATTGACAGTTCAGTAACTTGAACACAGAGCAATCATGGATTAGTAACTAAGCGTACTTTTTTAACATTGCTTGGTTTTCAAGCTTCATAAATATAAAAAAATACAAAAATTACGAATTTCAACTGGGGAATAAACAAATTAAACTAAATTTAAATTATTGCCAAATTTTGTATTTGTCTACGAAAAATTACGTCCTTTAATATAATGTAATTTTTTTCTTGTACAATCTTTTTATTGTAGGATGATATAGAATGCTTTATAATTTGTTCAAATATACTTTGCTTTTGGGATCGGAAATATTGGTTTCATCATGGAAAAAAAAAGAATAATTTATAACTAGGAGGTGTTGAACCGCGTAATGCGCAACTTTAGCAAAATCTGAAACTTAAAGAGTTTTCGAAGAATATAAAAAAGGAAACAAAAGAATTCACGCGAAGTAATGCCATTGCATTACCTACTGTTATACATAAAAGGAACCGAAATAGCGTTGTGGGTGAACAAAAGAGAATTGTCTAGTTGTGTGGACTCCAGGAATGTTAGGCATTCGACGGACTGATTAATTGGTCAGAATTCTTCTTCCATTGATTCTGCTTGAAGGAAAGAGGGCAAACGGGTAGATTCGGCAAAAGGATTTCATTCCCATGGAGGGAGTTGATCAAACATTGTAGGGTCGCAATAAAAAAAAGGAAAGTAAGAAATTCGTATTCATTTTAGATACTAAGAAAATATTGAGTTTTCCTTTCAAGAACAAGACTTGACGAGAACAAATAGTCATTTTAATTTCGTATACAATAGTATTGAAGCACGATTTCAGTTTCAAATGGACAGTTATATCCAGAACTGTGGAGTTGGTATTTGAATTGAGCGATTCCGTCGCCAACCTAACTTCTATTAAAATTCTCACCGAATCCTCGTAAAATAGTAATATTGTTATTAAGTAATGTGATGCCATTATAGGCATTACTCATATTTTGTGGAGGCATTAATCCAGTTTTATGGAAGGAAAAATTGATCGTAGTAGTGGTTATTTCTGGCGTTTGTTGTGAAAGAGAGATTACTATCAGAAGAGAGGCCATATCAACAAAACAAAGTAATAAGTAGTATGTCTCTTAAATAGGTACGAAGAGATGCAATTTTATAAAATGGCAATTGTAACTATAAAAGGCCTAAGGGGGCCTCAAGCATCCAATAACCTCCTCATCCAAACACCAAAAATTTAAATTAACAGCGAATGAATAGTTACTAACAGACTCTTAGGAAGAGATCCAAAGTTGGCGAGTTATCGATAAACTAAATAGCGAAAAACAAAGCCAACAATTAATATTAAATTTAATACGACCCTCCAACCGAACCATTTTTGAGATTAGAGAAATAAAGCATTTTATAGAAAATGGAGATAAAAATTGATTTTCATATTCGAATAGTCGCGACAGTGAGCTAGTTATTCATTGTATTGAATGAAAAAGTGGATTTTTACGAAGAGAAAAAAAAATATTTATAATCGCTTTTTTACGAGATGTGATAAAAATGGAATAATTGCTTTAATTTTATCATAATAGGATTAAGAATGATTAAAAAAATTAAATTTATGAATTTAAAGAAATTTCAAAAGCTAGGAAATAGGACTACCTATAATGACGTCACAAATAAACATAAATTTCAAATTATATACGCTACCATGAATGACCAAAATCAAGAAAATGTCGACTTTCAAGGGTGAATGTCAACAATCTCATAGTCGCTTTGGTGAATGTCCAAATCCAATGTGATATTAATTTACTTGATTTCGTTGATATTATTATATTTATTCGATATTTAAATATCTGCTGAGGATATATTAGGAGAAATATCAGTGTTCGGAGTACCGGTTAAATGCATACGAGGCAGTGGCAATTGACCTTAAGGAAACATTGATGTAGGGCATACCGGGTATATGTATACCGAGAAGAGGCTCTTAACTAGACTTACGGTTATTTGCCAAAGCGACTATGGGATCATCAATATTTACCATTGGAAGTCAACAACCGCCCATTTCGGCCATTCACAGTAACATATATATTTGATTAGAGTTAAATGTTTTTTTTTTATTGAAATTACATTTCATCTTATAACGAAACAATTGAAGAAATAAACTTTGAAAAATATATTTGTACAAAATACTGAAATGAGATAAAACCATTATAAGTATCTAAAATCACTGTTTCACACGCAAACTCATAAGAAAACGATCCTTTGGAGTATATTTTAGAACTAGGAAGCATAACTGCTGCATATCCATATCTTAACTCATCAAAATCCATATTAACTAACTTTTCAAATGAGATGAAAAAAATTGCTCAAACAAAAGCGTTCAAATGTGATAGATTAAATTAGTGATAAGTTTTAATTTAAAGAATTGTCATATTGATTAGAGAATTATTTTTGTTCAAGTACTAGTAAGAATTAGTCTAAATAATTTTCATACAAATTTTAATTTTTTCTATCTTTTTTTTTTAACCTGTAAGGTTCAACTTTAAACCATCAGGTGTCAAGCAATTTAAAAGCTCCGACTCCTGCAAAAGTATCTTTGCTGGAATCGACTCCTACGATAAAAAATTCACCGCAAAATTCCTCCTACTTTCTAGCCCTGGGTATGTCCAAACTATTTCTAATAGAATTAATTTTGAGTTATTTGGTATAGAAAAAAAATTTTTTGCTGCGTTGTTGGATATTTAAATTCACAGTTTTGAAACGGCTGTTTACTATACAGATATCTATGATTACCATTGGTTTAAGGCGTCTTGCCATACTAGTTTCTATGGTTGCCATAAGCCTGTGTTGTCGTGCCATATAAATACCATACAGATCTCTATGGTTACCATTGGCCTATGGTATATTGCCATACAAATTACTATGGTTGCCATAGGCCTGTGGTATTGTGCCATATAAATGCCATACAGATATCTATGGTAACCATAGGTTGCAATAGATTACCATAGGTTTCTCTATGGCAAATTTTTCTAAGAGGGCTTGCACCAGTATTAGAATGCAAACTTGCAGGAGCAATTGGAACATCGTGAACACACGAGTGGTAGTTACAAAGAAAATTTTGCGCGCAGTTATCATAGTTTTAGTAGAAGAAAGGTTGTTAGTTTACGATAGAGTTGGAGAAGAGAGGAGAGACACTATTTGAGAAGAGAGACACTTTCCGAGAAGAGAGACACTATTTGAAGTCTTTTACATCACAAATAATCAGGAATGTTTAAAATATTTAAGATTCACGTCTCTTACTGTTTGAAGCTGATATTGAGCAAGAAATTCTAAAAATGCCTTTTCCATTTGTTTACCAGAATTTTTAAATCTCAAATTACTTTTTTTAAGAAACTCGTCCGAAATTAAATAATATTATATATATTTGAGTATACTTCGCAGTTTTTTAGGGATTTTCAAGAAATCTTCGTATGTTAGTGAGCCAGATATGCACAAAATGTAAAAATTCAATCAGGCTTAGAATCAAGTACCTTTGTTTGGTTTTAATATAGCCATACATTGCAGTTCAAAATACTTTTGATCGTTATCGAAATTAAAATCAAAAAAAGAATAATTATAATTCAACTAATAATTTAAATAATATTTTTTACCAATATGCATCATCTGTAAGTCAAAAAATGTCATAAGCGATTGGAATAACTATTTATTTCCGTCAGTTGGTTCGAAAAATATAAGGAAATAGGCAAAAAGTCAAAGTATCACTAAGGAATCCAGAAAAGTTAACACTAAATTTCAACCATTCTCCTGGATATACTATAGGAACCATATAATTTTCAGATTATGCTGCATGTAACCTGTTGCTTTTTTTTATTAAATTAAAACTGATTTTGCTATTGAAATTTCTTAAAAGTGTGTTTTGTCTGCTTCACGTTTTGTGCACTGGAAACATTTTTGTTCCAGTTTTACGTCCTAATAAATTTAAATCATAAATAACGAATAAAGCAATTATAAAAGCTTCTCTAGAAAATACATTGTCTCAAGAGAACAAAATAACATCGCATTAATAAAATAAAGCAATTTTGTTGACTGTTTAAGCTAAATAATCGAATACTTTCAAGTATAACATATTTAATGATGTTATAATCAATTTACAGCATCTTTGCATTTCTTTAAAATTTAGTTCTCCTTTATTTATTGCAGAAAATAAATAAACTATAATGATTCGTTATTTTCAAACAAAATGTATCCTTTTCCATTTTCCTAAGATTTATTTAAAAAAAATAATATTTCTGAAATAAATAGTTTATAACATCGAAAATATATGTATGATTATAAGATATGCATATGTTTTACATTGTGAATGTGACTGAATATTTAAATGGAATTCATTCGTAAAACATTTTTATCTTTCAGAAATTTCGGTTCAAACGCGTTTATTTACAGAAAGAATAATTGAGTACTGCTTTGATGCTCTTTTTAAAAAAAATTCGTTAAATAGCAATTTAATTAATAAAATGAAATACTGTTTTCTGATTTTAATTGACAGTAACTAGTAATAATCATTTATAATATTTAAAAAAGAGTTTTAAAACATAGTATTTATAAAACATATTTAAGTATGAAAAATAATAAATAATAGAGCTTTTTTATGATAAAATAATGAATTAAATATATATTTTAAAATATTTCATGTTTCAAAGTATTTGTAAACACATGATAGAGGATTGTATCAAATATATATTTCATATTTTACAATATACATGCAGCACAATTAAGTATTAGTAATATTAAGTTTGCGTTTTAGAAATTTATTAAGTATATAGTAATATTAAGTTTGCGTTTTAGAAATTAAGAAATTTTTTTTTTAATAAAATAATTTCAAACAAAGCAAAAAAATATATTTATAATTGTTTTTTAATTTTAGATAGAGATAAGGAAATAAAACGTTTTAAAGATTTTTAGTTTTCAGAAAATTTTATTAGTATATTGTGAGAGTATCAATAATTAACGCGTGTTTTGAGAGTAACACATATTTTATGGATATTATAATACATTACAACACAAACTTTGATTATTAACATTATTAAATTGTTAACATTCTGACAAAATTATACAAGATGGATAAATATATCATTCCTTTAAAAAAAAAGATGAAAAAAGGAAAACTGAATCTAATCTAATGAGCCTTTTAAAAAAATATCGCTTATGCATAAGCAATATTAGTATCTTAAAGAGCGTCAAGATATCTTTTCAACTCTGATTGAGAAAGGCATACATTTTCGACATCAATTTTTTATTGCATTAAATTCAAGTACAAGGCTTATTAAACTATTTATTTTATGTATCAGGCACCGCTCAGGTAGCACACGTTTACAAATTGATGCAGCGTCTAAGTTAAAAGTAATTCAGTATGTGAAAGTCATTTTAATCATTAGATAAAAAATTATACAATGCACTTTCTCTCTCGTTTTCTGGAAGTTAAATTCATCTCGAACTTGAAATGCTTTTCCAAGGTTATAAAATAATTTCCATTAACGATGAGTAACTAATACGTCGTCAATTACGAAAGTATTCTTCGAAATTGGATGCCTCCCGTAATTTGGAAACTCTCAAAAGTAGTTGAAGGATTTCTGAAGCGTAGGGTAATATTTTAAGCTTTAGAAAACTGATCATCTCAAGCCGCAATTTGTCCGCCTTATGTTTAATATCCTGTACTTGTCATCATTGGCTGCTGCTTGAATGATGACTGCTTGCTTCTGAATGGCGGGTGACATAGCGTCACTCATGAGGAACAGAATGATCGAGTGTTGCCAACTTTAGCGGAAGAAATTTGCTATCTTTTATTATTTGGAAAACAAAAAAAAAGAGAATTTTCTTTTTTCTCTTCTTCTCTTTAATACTCTCTACAGTAATGAAAGGTTTGTAATGGAATTTTGATTAATTTGCGTACTTAAAAAAAAAGGTAAAAATCGATGCTTGCTTCGATGAAAAACATTCCAGATAGTTGAGAAAAAAAATAAGTGAAAAAAACTTTTCGCTTTGAGAAAATAGAATTCTGGAAAGAAGAATAAATTTTTGGAGGAGTAAATTGAGTCTGAAATAAGCGCAAATAAAAAAAGTGAATGCGACTAATTGATTCTTGACATAGCTATTTGTTACAGAGAACATGGAGATATTTTATAATTTATTTATTTTTTTTTTTAGATTTTTTACTTTTACAAACTGCATAGGATTTTTTTATCCTAAGAAACGGATAGCATACTGAATAAAGTAAACAATTCATGCAAAGTTAAGAAATTGTACAAAGCGTTTTACAAAGCATATGTACTTTTTGCAATTCAAATTTAAATTTTAATGCAAAATAAATGAAAGAATTTTTATTCTTAGAGCAAATCTCATGTACACCGTTAGAATTTTAAACCATGCTAAAGAAATAATGATTGAGCTTAACGCCTTCGAAAGACTGCAACGATTTTTTTAGGCTAGTTGCAAGGTATCGATACCTTGATTTAGTGTTGAATCAAACGATGCTTTGAGAGTATGAAAACTGCTTTCATGTATAAGAAATTGATAAGGACTGCATTAACAGTTTTACATAGTAAATTGTATTGGAAATGAATCTCTCGCGATGCGCTTCCATTAATAGATATTGCTGTAGAAATTACGTTACATTAGATTTTATTGTTCCGCAAAGTTTTACTCTAAAAAAGTACTTTCATTCAGGGTGACAGTATTTTCTTTACCGTAATTTGATATGGATTTTTTGACCGTGTACTTGGATTTATAGATTTTAGAAATAACTTTTAAAGTTATCTATCGAAATATTGTTCAGTTATACATTTCTTCAATAAGCCTTGCCATTTTTGGCAGTTCTGAAACACAATGCCTGCATGTCCGAACATTATGGTGAATGTTTCATATCTTGAACCTTCGAAATCAAAATAGTCGCTAAAGGAAACTTGAATATTATTTAGTAGAACAGATACCGAAGGACTCAAATCAAGTATGAATTGCTGTACACTTTATCTGACTAAAAAAACATCGAAGATTGTTGCTTTAATCCGTAATTTGATGTGTATGTATGTTAATGCGATTGTACGTTATTGTATAGTAAACAAAAACGAAGAACGGACAATTTTTAAACAGCAACATCAATTTGCAATGTTTATAAATAGATTAAAAAAATCTGGAAAATAAAAGACAAGGAAATGTTAACAAGAATGATGAGAGATAAATATTGACACTTTCTGATTTCACGCTTTCATAACCCAATGAAAAACAAAAAACAAAAAAAAACATTATTTTCTTAACAGCGCTGTCTTTATCGCTTTTTGTTCTTTTTGTTCGTATGTTGATCATATTTTTTCAACTTTTATAATCTTTTAAAATTAATGTTTATGATAAGCAATTTTCATAGCTGCTCTTTATTAGTCGCGATTACAGACATAATTTTGAAAGAAAATATTGATTCTTGACATCGAAAAAACATAAGAAAAAAATCGGAACTACTACTTTTATCATTAGAACAATCCATCTTTTCTTAAAAAATATTGATAAAAAATTATGAATTAGGTTTTATACTGGTATTAACAAATTAATATAACATCTATATTGATATCTTTTAGAATTTTCATTCTAAAATGATGGTAAAACAACCAGCAACCGTTTGTGATCTAATTAACCACAAAGTTTACGTTAAAGAACTTCTCTTACCTTTACGGTTTTGAAACCGCTTACAACTAGTCCGGTTAAGAAACCATGAATACAAAACTATACCATTTTTCACCATTTACAACTATCATGGTTTAAGTACCATACAAAAAGATATCTCACTGGACATAAGATATAATTTATCAGCTTTATAGCTATGAGTTAAACGAATTCCATGAGTCCAGGGTCACAAATTGGGGTGTGTAAGATACTGGAAACTCTGGACAAAGGTTGCGTATGAAAGACAAAAAAAATAAAATGATGCACCAAAGAAAAGGCATTACTTTATTTTTCCGCCGAAATATGTTGAAACAGTTGTGATACATCACATCAAGGCTCTCCAGAAAATTTCCATCATGAAAAAATGAAGCCGTGCTTATGACTTTAGCGTTTATTTTTAAATAAGCCGGGAAATCGAGTATAAGCCGAGTTTTCAAATAATCCAGCCGAGATTCATCTTTAAAGCTGGAAATAAACGGAATAGTGTGAAATAAGGACTATATAGACAATGGTGAAGTTGTTCTCGACCAAAGGTAGGAATATGGTTTTGCATTTCCATCCTCATGTCTTGGTCATGCTTTGTCATCTAAATACAGAATGCTAGTTATAAGGTCAGGCCTCTTTTTCTTTCCGAATAGCCTCCTTCAGTTTGAACAGGATGTAACAGTGTCGTGTAGCTTTGATGGATCGAAATTAAAAAAATGTCCGGCAGCATAAGTCTGGGCCGAGTAACACAACTCCGCTTTGCGCAGCTACAGCGTGATCATGGTCGAACGATAGCCAGTGGTTTATGGATTTTCCTCACGTTTAACCACTGTCTTGTTTACTCCAACGTTACTGTTCAGTTTAATTAGGGGAAGAAATTGAGGGCTATTTTTGGACTTAACCGTCGTATAAAAAATAACCTTTACTCAGAAGACGTTTTGAAAATAATAGTTTAAAACCTACCATCTATGAACATCGACGAAGTGTCTATTGGAAACTAATCGGAAATATTAATATAATTAAAATAATTTTTAAGATAAATTACTGTACAGTTTTTACGATAAATTACAGTACCAAAAAAAAAACAAAAAAAAAACAGACCACTCTGAATAACTTTTGATTTAAAGATCGGATTTTGGCAACCTGAAACATGCTAATTAATAGGTGCAGACGATATTTTAAATTTTGAAATGAGGCACAAATACGTACGTTCTCTGATTAAACATACGTCGGATTTGGATTTCTGACTCCCAAAATATAGGAGGTAGCCGCAGTCTGGGAAATCTGTAGTTGAGAGAGCTAATCGGTCATTCTTATGACCGGCTGAATAGGGGGTTCGAATCTCGGCATTAATACCTCAATATTTCTTCCATTCCTTCAGTACATGAAAAGTGTCTAATATCCTACGCTCTTCATTCGGTGACTCTGCACTGGAATCTCCTCTTGTGTTGAATTGTAGTGACAAAGAAATATTGTAGCGTCAAAGTTAAGATTCAAACCCACGTTCAGGCAATCGTGAGATTGACAGATTCGCCCTCTCTGCTGAAGTATGCTTCCAGCTGCAGGGATCTAAGTAGCTTCTTAAGATGTTCACCACAAAACTTATTATTTTAAGATTATTGGGCATTCGTCGATTGAAACTAAAAATATGAATTCATAATCCTTATCACGGGACTTAGTTTCTAGCTTTCGAAGAACGTGCGCTCGTTTCTCATTGGCTGTGGACCTAGTTGGAAAAGATAAATTTCCAGTTGTTTAACTGTATGAGTTGAAAATAAGTCAATAAGCGACTTCTGTCACAGTTAACAATTTGAAAACCATATTTTTATAGCTATTTGACTGTTTAGATTGATTATGGTTACTAAATCATAATTAAATATTTTTTTATCCATTTGTTTCGAAAAATTTCGAGCAGTGAAACTTTTCTTTATGTGTCGGTATTTCGTAATTTCTGTTATAAAGTTATAATTAGGGGTGAAACGATGAATTGTATAAGTTTCAGCGTCTCCCCCTTTTAAAAAATACAGGTAATTAGCGTAAAAACAGAAAGGAAATTTTGAAGAAATTGTGCATAAAAAATTAAAATCTTCAACAAACTTTTTTTTTTAAAAAGTTGTTCATTATATTTTTCATTTATTTATTTAGTTTGAAATGAAGCTTAGAAAGGATTAATATTTCTTCTTTACTTCAATTCAGAATCATTTTATATTTTTTTTTTCAATCAATGCGGAATCCTTCCCATAATCAAATGTTGCATTTCTAAATATTCCACGGAAAAGGCTTATCTAAAATATTTTTTCGTAATTTTCGAGTTTTAAATCTCTTTCAAAAGTAATGCAGAGATATCTAAAGTAAAGAAAAGAGAGAAAAAAAACTCCTTTCAAACACTTTTTCGAGAAATATTTTCAAAGTGAAGCATTGTAGTCGAAATGTTAAACTTTTATTTAAAAACTGCGTGTGAGATTAAAGCTATAGTATTACAATTGCCGAAAAAAAGTAGTTTATATTCACATTTTCATATTTTTTATTTTAAATGAAACAGAAATATGGACGAAGTGCAGAATACTCAGTTTTTGATAAAAAATGAAAGCTGATCGAAATAAAAATGGAACTTCTAAAGAAAGAAAAAGAAAAGAAAAATGACAAAAACCATTTTTTTTTTATTTATTCATTTTATTATTTTTATTCATTTTTTCTTTTTTTTTTTACTTTTATCTTCTTCGTTGGATTAAAATTTTATTCATCGAAATAATCCTTTCATATTTTCGAAAACCTCATACAAAATTCATAAAACCGGAGAGCAATCATTTTCTTTTTTTTAATTTCCAGTAAAGTTTAATATTTTATTGACAAATGAAAATATCCTAATTAATTTTCGATCGTTCCAGAAAGGCATAGATCAGATCATACCATTGACTTCGAGAGGGAAAAAAGTACCTATTGGGGAAATAGGATGGGGAAAAAAACAACTTTTGGGAATAAATATTTTAGCATAAAAAACATGCTTTTCTCATTTCGAGAAGATATTTTTTTTTTTCAAAGAGGAAAAACAACTCCCGGTTTTTGTTAGATATTGTTGTTGTGATGTAGGGTAGAGGTGGAGGATGAGAGGAGGAAATAAAATATTAAAAAAATATTCTTTACGAAATCAATCATCGCGTTGGAGGGTGCGTCAAAGATGTCAAATATTTTAAAGGTTGAAAATATTTTTATGGCGAAATATTTTATGACCCATGTAGAAAAAAAGGAAAAAGAAATCCTAAAGGCACAACAGAAAACACATTCGGTTCTATCAGAAAATCGTTCCGGTCACTTACCGGATCACTTCCAATTGGGATTGAACATTTTCGAGGAAAAAAAAAAAAGACGTGATGAAGTACGTTTGCCACATTCTTTCAGAATTTAAAGATCGGTTATTTTTCTCCTTTTAGGTATAAGAAAATATGTTTGATCTTCTTTGTCACGTAAAAAGTATTGAGTAAAACTGCCTATCAAGGTATAAAAACGTGTTAGTATGGAGAGCATGCTGTTGATTTCAGAATAACGCAAAATATTTCCAAAACTAAATTATATCACATTTTATTGCTACAAAAATTTTATATATCGATTAACTCTCATTCTTTTAAAAATAGTAATCAATAACTTTTCTTAAACTGGAAAAATTTCCTAGAAAAAATTGCTTTTACTTATTTTTTAAAGAAATTTAACTCTTTTTACGGGCTCGTGAACGGGCCAAAATTTTCCAATGATGCACCATTTTCTCATCTAATAATTAACATTGACAAAGTAGAGCCGAAAAAAATGCAAATAGAAGTACTTTTTTCTATGCACGCTCAAGATTGCCAAAGGGTTAGTGATTGTTATAAAATTTCTTTCTATCAAAGATTTTCGAGTAGTAAAAAATTTTCAAGAAATAGATTTTCTTAAATTGGTATATATATGTATGTATATAAATTTGCGAATTCGGACGAAAAATAATATTATGAAAATAATAAATAATAGCAAGAAATTTCAAATTTACTTATTTCTTAAATTATATAAAAAAAATCACGAACAAATTTTGTATGAAATTTAGCAAATTCTATTTATACGAATAAATCTTGTTTTAGCCATTTATATTTTAAGACCCTATGATTTTTACTACGATTCATGCATTAAATATGAAACATTTATTTCAAACATGTGCTCTTTCGAGTTCAAAAATAACTAGAAAATGTTACATGAACACAAATAATGTATATAAATTAAAGTTACAATCAACAATCAAGCAATTAAAGTTTGATTTGAATATATTTGTGAAATGCTTCGAGATTTGATTTATAATTAATTAATTATATTAGTCATTTGATTTATAATCATTAACTATATTATTAATTTGATTCAAATCAATGTTTCAAGATTTTATTATGATCAATAATTTAAATATTAAACAGAATACTTATTCATTCATTGAGTTACTTATGTCAAAATAATGAAGCACTCGATATTATGTTAAAGTATTTAAGTTATGCATAAATTTTTTTTAAAAAAATATATAATTAAATAAAAAAGGGCACGGACATACAGAGAAAATTATAAATTGAAGTTACAATTAACATTTTTAATAAATATTGATAAATGCTTGTTATTATATTAAGTTACACGGTATAATTCATAAATTGGTTGAATTTGTGTCATAATAACACTCATAATAATAAGCACTTCTTTCTTACTTGTTTAAAATCTCTACATTTCAAAATATGAAATTCTTTCGATATTGTACAAAGGAATCGAGATCAAGTAACAACATGAAATAAATTTTGAAATGTATTATTTAACGATATCGGGAAGTCAAGTGTTCCAGAAAGTTCCAGAAAAAAAAATTAATGGGTTCTTTAAATTTATGAGTAGGTCATTAACTTCGCTTGTTTCAGCTACTTTCTACTTTTATGATTAGCAAAACCCACTTCATGTACCCTCGGTTGAAGAAAAAAAAAGAATCCTCAATTATGTAAATCAGATTTTTCAAATCCCCCCCCCTTCAAATCATTTTAAATAAAATTTATGACTCTCTCATCGTCCGGGTCACTTAATGATAATTACGTTTATTTCAAAAATGTCTCTCATTACCCCGCTTCATATTTGGCTTATTATTTCAAATGATTAAGACTCGAAAATTATAAGAATTCTTTATCTTTATATTAATGATAAACACTCAATCTTTGGGAGTCAACTTTTCTCTTATCAGGGTGTAGGGGAAGGGACTTTTCAAAACTTTTCTAATTAAAGCTTTTGAGAGCTACGGATTAGTTGAAAAATGCGGGACGTACGCTTTTCAAATGCTAATCGGGAATTCCACTAATTAATCTAATTAACGACGAATTCTCCGGCCATAGCCAAACTGAGAATTCAGCGAATTTTGAAAGTTTTGGCGGAAGTTGGCGATTTTCTTTACTTTTCTGCGCCTATGAGCACGTGATGCTGGGGCAGCCAGCCGCCAGAGACAAATTATCTCGAAATATTAGTTAATCTAGACAATTATGCCAGGTCTTTTAATTTGTTACGCCCAAAAGAGCGATTTATAAAAGCCTATGCTATTTTCATGCGTAATTAGATTTTGTTTTTATCGTGTTGAATATAATTAATTTTAATTAGATTTTGCTTTTGTTTTTGAACGTGATTTCCTAATTACTTCTAATATGATTTTTCATGAGATTGCGCATCATTATTTTTATGACTCGTTCTGACACGAAAATTCGATGTAGACGTCAACAAAAAATATGATGAACTGTAACTTGAGAACAAATGCGATGGTGGAAATCAAATGAATTTGAAAATAAAAAATACAACTTAATTTCATCTCCTAAAAACAATTTAAGAAGTTATTAAGTCTACTACATTTTTTGTCAGAACCTTTTTTTTCGTAAATATATATTTAAACATTATTTACTTAATCTATAATATAAATCAACAAAAATATTTCGAATAAATAAAAGTATATATAAAATCAATAAAACAACAAAATTAAAGGAAAAATGGAAGAAAAAAAATCGAATATCTCCTAAAATCAAATATTTTCTAAAATCGAATAAAATCACATAATTTCCTGCAATGATTTGATTCGAAAATAAATAATTTCCGGTTTAAATTCCTCTGTTATTTACTAAAACAACAGCATCCTGTAATCAATGAAGAATTTTCTTACTAAAACATTATATTACATATTTTCATTTATACTGAATATTATTAAAACATTTTAAATTCTAATGAAACCCAGCATCCATGCAACAACAATTTTTTTCTGTAAGTTTTTCATGTTACCAAATAGCTGAAAGGCTCAATTATTGTTTCATTTGTTTTCATTAAAAAAAATAATGATCTTTATTTATTTATTTAGTCTTCCGTAAATAGCTCACCCGTGAATTCCCTAATTCAGTCAGAATCCTTAACATTACGGATTTTATGGATTCCAGGTAACTTTGGTTGTAAAAGGCTGCTTCATATCATCTTGATCAAATATGTATAGTATTAAATAACTTTTATTCCAATGATCAGATATCATGAGCTAAGAACAAAACCTCATAAAACATATAAAAACGTACATTCTCTGAAAATACAAACATACTTTTGGCAGATTTAGTTTTTTTCGACGACTAATAATACCGGAGGGAACCAAAAGTATGTGCGGTACCGCTAATACATATAGATGTAAAAGATTCTATATTTCGTTGGAGTAACTCGGGCAAAATTTCGTGGTTTATCACTCTTATAATACAAATGCAAGTCAGTAGTAGTGAAAGATATTATTTATGGAATTTAATTTATTAAATAATTCCTGAGTCAGATTGAAAACAAATGTTAATCTTTAGAGATCATGACAAACTGCGTTTATGGATAATTCAACGAACACTGAAAATGAAAAAAAAAAAACATTTTCATAAATTATATTCATGCACTATTAGAACCTTTTTCAGAAAAAATTTATAAATTTGCTTAATTTGATTGTTAAAAACAAATTGTTTAGTTGTTATTTTGCTATTTTCAAACAAAACAGTCAAATGACCATAAATTAGTTGGTATTCAAACTGTTAACTGTGAGAAAAATCGTTTATTAACTGCTTTCACCTAATACGGTTAAACATCCAAAATTTTATCACCCCAAGTAGACTCACCTAATGGACCGACTAAGTTCCATTACAGCGGGGTACGGGTTATAGCCACGAGAGCTAATCTATCTGTATTATGACCGACAGCCTAGCTCCAATGACCAGGCTCAGTTTTCAAACCATTGAACTAGTAGTAAATGGTTAAAAACAGTATAGTTTTTTTATTCAAGGTTTTTTAACCATACTAGTTGTAAACAGTTTCAAAACCGTAAAGGTAAAAATTCTCTTCACAGAAGATTTTATGGTCAATTGGATGACAGACTGCTGATATATTATCACAATTTTAGAATGAAAATTTAGAACAATATGGAAGCCAGTAAAATAAAAAATAAAAACACATTTTTCTTTGTTTGTGCTTCTTTAATGTATATT
Source organism: Parasteatoda tepidariorum (assembly GCF_982258835.1). Lineage (NCBI taxonomy): Eukaryota > Metazoa > Arthropoda > Arachnida > Araneae > Theridiidae > Parasteatoda > Parasteatoda tepidariorum. The sequence goes on along the minus strand of NC_141760.1, from coordinate 8,342,474 downwards.
TATAACTAAAAAATATTATTTTAATCGTAATCGTTAAAATTTACTTGTTAAAGAAATGAAGAAATGAGAAAAATGTTTTTGACCTTAGATATTTGAAACCTAAAAAAATTTGAAAATCACGCGTTTAATTCAGAGCTATGGATTCGGTGGTTGAGAATCTGACTCCGGACTTTCCTCAGAGCTCGACTCGACCCTTTTGGAACTTTCTTCCTAAAATTACGGTGAAATAACCAGCAGCCGTTTGTCCACTCAATTAATCATGAAGTTTCCTGTAAAGGGAATTTTTTACCTTTATGGTTTTTAAAGATATTTAAATATTGATATTTAAAGATATAATAAAGATATTTAACTAGACATTTTAGATAGTTCAGCAGTTTTATGGTACTGCCATCTGTGTGTGAATGAGAGTATTATACTCTAATGGCCTAGGCTCACAAATTGGGGTATGCAGGACACTAGAAACTCTTCATGTGTTGAAGATATATATATATATATATATATATATATATATATATATATATATATATATATATATATATATATATATATATATATATATATATATATATATATATATATATATATATATATATAATAAATAAATAAATACAAGAAAACACTAAGAAAGTTAAGAAAAACAATAAGTAACAGCGGATATAATTGTGTGGGCTGAAGAAAAGATTATATCTTTTTTTTTCCGGCTTTTTTTCCGGTTTTTTAATTAACATTTCACTTTTTTTTTTTTTTTTTTTTTAATAAAATGTTTTTTGTTGTTTTTTTACTTGTTATTTCCCACCCCTTTTTTTCATATGTCTATAATTTTTCTTTGTTTTATTCTTCATTTTGAACTTATATATATATATATATATATATATAAAATATATATATATATATATATATAAAATATATATATATATATATATATATATATATATATATATATATATATATATATGGAGGATAAAGTCTAATAACGACTTTCTAGCCGTATGATGTGCAGGCTCTAACTTTTAAATAAGTTACCCTATGAATGATAAGATAAAAATGAATGTTTTTTTTTTCCTTATAAAATTATGTAAGGATGTATGAAAGAAGGATAAAGTCTATAAACGGCTTTCTATCCGTATAATGTGCAGGCTATGACTTTTAAATAAGTTACCCTATAAATGATAGGATCAAAATGAATGTTTTTTTTCCTTATAAAATTATGTAAGGATGTATGAAAGAAGGATAAAGTCTATAAACGGCTTTCTATCCGTATAATGTGCAGGCTATGACTTTTAAATAAGTTACCCTATAAATGATAGGATCAAAATGAATGTTTTTTTTCTCCATTTTTGGGTTTTAATAATTTAATTTCCGAATTTTTACTAATTTCTTCTCATAGATGGCAGCACTAATATTTTACTTACTTAAATGTTTTTCTACTTCGATCAAATATATTTTTTTATTTATTTTATTCGATTCAAGCTATAAGCACCCCTTCAAATATTTACCTCTTCGTTAATTTCACTAACTGTTTACTTATTATACTTTTAAATCTAAAACCGCATCTTGCTACAAGCCGGTAAGTTTGATTACTTTTTATTTCATTATTTTTCAACTATAAGTTTTTTACGATATCGACACATATAAAGAATAATTTTTATCTTAGATAATTATTCTTTACTCAGAAATATCGCATTTATAGCAATAGATGTGTCTTGATAACGACTATTGCTTTTACCATTCCTGTTTCTCTACAATTTAGTCTTTTTATTTTATTAATGTTTTTCATGTTAATTTGTGTTTATATATATATATATATATATATATATATATATATATATATATATATATATATATATATATATATATATATATATATACAGTCCAGTCACATTAATGTGACCACCTGTCAAAAGCCAGAATAACCACCTTTGGCAGAGCGGACCGCTGCAAGACGTGAAGGAAGAGAGTCAATTAGGTTTACTCTTGGTAGTCCCTTGGTTCATTTGAGCGGTCAGTTGCTCAACAGTTGCACGTCTATTCACCCGAATGCATCTCCGTAGCCATCTATAGCCCATAGTGCACCACATGTGCCACACTGATGATTTTGGATAGTGCCATTTTCATATGTACGGTGTACTTTTACCAAGGCGGCACGCGAACAGTTCACAAAATTAGCCGTTTCCGAAATGCATCCACCCTTGACCCGAAAACCAATAATCATGCCCTTTTGAACGTCGGATAAATCGCTTCGTTTCTGCATTACGCCACTGATTGAAACGCTCTCCGATGGATGCTGGATATGGGCAAAATCTCAGTATTTGGCCCGAAGGGCCAACCAACTGATTCATCGATTCTGGTAGGTCGTAAAACAGTAAGTCATATGTATCTATAAGAAATGGAATAAAAGTGAATCACAGAGGTAAACTGTGACGTCAGGATAGAGAAAATTCTGGGAGAAGTGAGTCCAAAATCAGTTTTGGGACTCTGGAAGTAAAGAATGAAGAAGATTAATAAGCTCCTCGTCCTTCAGAAGTTCTTTCATCTCCTTGAAGAGCTGCAAAAATGTAGTAGCTTTGTCAGTAGCTTTCACGGGACGGGCTTTTCTTGTTTTCGGTGCTATTCTGAGTCTTGCACCGCAGCCCGTAAAACAGGCTGGGTGCTCACCATTACAGTTGGCATAGGTGGCTGGTGTAGTCCTGGGCTTCGTATACTGGTACGAGAAATGTTCACCGGCGCATTTCATGCAGGCTGGGTTGGATGCAGGGCAGTTTCGTTGCGTATGTCCTAATTGTTGACACCGATAACACTGAATCCGAAATCTGCCTCCTCGGAAGCGTTTTATTCTCACAGGCTTTTCAAGAACTGAGCTGATGTTGAAAATATTTCTGGTGGGGCTGTTCTCTGATTGGATAACCAGAAAAAGTGGGAGGGGCCTAAGCTCCTGACCACTCCTCCTTTTGAGTTGAACTATCTTCTCTGGTAAAAGTCCACAGTCTATAAGATATTTTTCCAATTCCTGAGAATCGGTATCTATATCTAATCCTCTGATAAGGGTCTTGAGCTTTTTACTCGATGAAGAGTCACTAGAAGATGTAATTGGAGTGGGAGGGTCCAAAACCACCGGGGCTTCGGTTTCTTCCTCTTTCTCCGCCGGTACTGGGGCCGCTGGGGTAGCGGGAGCTATAACTGGTTCTGGGCAGTTGCTTTCGCCATCCGATTCTGGGTCTACTTGCATCGCCGAGTTGACACAAGTTTTGATTTTCATTTTCTTTCTCTTCTTTTTCTTTTCGGTGTTAGCCGGAGTTTCTGTTGCTTCCATTTCCATGGAGTTCTGATGTTGTTCCTCAGGCAAAATGCTAGATGTTGATTCTGAGTCTGGAGCTTGGATTTCCGTCTGTTCTACTGGAGTCGTTGGGGGCTCGGTCTGCTGGGAAGTTTCAATCTCTATGGTAGCGTCTTTTCAGCTATCTCAGGCATAGTTGTTTCCTTTGCAGTCGATTCCTCCTTGATTTCCAGATATCGATCGAGCGTATAGCTCAATCTAATATGATTCTCGTAGTAGTCATCTTCTCCGGTTTTGTTGAATTGATCCAAAAAGTATTTCTTGTTTGTAGTAGCACTATTGATCAGGTCATCGATGTTTTCAGAAGAAGCTCTTTTATCGGCATAAATGAAGCAAGTCTTTTTAATCTCGTCATGATCTAGTTTGGGAGGTGGCTTTCTAAACATACGTTTGCCTCCGCGTCCGAATCTATGATAGGGAGACATTTCAGCACTGGAGCTCAATCACAAAACCACTACCTCTGGTCTGGTCCGCTCTCCGATGCCCTAGGACATCCTTTATATACACTCCACTGTAATGTGCTGCCACCTGTGTTCTGTGATTGGTTATTTCACTTTGACGTCGAAAGTAGGTGGTGGTCACATTAATGTGACTGGACTGTATTGTATATATATATCCCTATTCCTTCCTTTTTAGCTAATTTTTTAACTTAGCTAAATGAATTTAGTTTTAGAGTTTATGAATCAAAAGAAAATTTTTAAATAAGTCCTTTATAAATATCGATTTTTCAACAATCTTAAAATATTTCTGTGCATTTGTTTCTCAATATTTCAGTCAAATTCTGGCCAGAAAACGTTCACAATGTGAAAATTTGTATTTGAATCTGGGCATTTTGTTTCTCAATATCTCAGTCAAACTGTGGCTCAAGCACGTTGAAAATATGAAAATCTAAATTTCTGATAGGTTGTAATTTTAAAAATTGTCATTTTAGTTTCGTTTGCTCAGTTAAAATTATTTGTCTGAAATTGTTATACATTCTTTTTCTGACATTGTAGAACCCAAATTTTAGCTGAAAGGAGTTGGAGTCGAGACAATTTTTCAGACTTAAATTCCAGCAAAATTTTTATTTCATTTCAGCTTCGCAGTTTAATGCAGAGTAAAATGCTGCATCTAGATTTTATTTAATCTAAATGAAATGTAAATAAAAGAATTACTAAAGTTAGCTTAAACATCGACATTCAATTCCAGTTATAAAATAAATGGAGCTCTTTATAAAATGTCCTGCTATTTTCGTTTCTATCATAAGATCAGCTATTTCCTGACTTGATGATTTTTTTTAATTTTGAAACTTTAGAGAGATCATCATCCTGATAGTCTATTTGAAGAAAGCAGAGAAGTTTCTGAAATATGTTCGGTTAATTATAAAATATATGATAGGTTAATTGCTTTTTGCTTTTAAAATAGTTCTTATAGACGTTTCGATTTTCGTAAACACTTGCATGGAATAATCCGCTGCAATTTATTTTTTTTAAACAAGAATTTGTCGGCTGATACTTTGAAATTCTATCTCTCAAGAAAGGAACAACCCAAAATTTTAATCCCCATTGAATTTGAATTCCATTATGCAAAGTTACCATGAGATATCAAAAATACTAAATATGAAAAAATTTTCTTATCTCTTTCGTTATGAACATTTAAATATTTAAGAGGGAGAGATTCGAAGAAAAAAAGACGAAACGTATTGAGTTAATAAATAAGTTACCACCAATTTTTAAAATTTTTGCTTCAAAGTTTAAAATGTGGGAGCATTCCATTATTCCCGCAAATTTTTTTTCTGAAAAACTGGAGCGATTTTCTTTTCTGAGTTTAAACTTTTGTTTTTAACGTAGAATATCATTTACGAGCGGCTCTTTTATTTTTGGCATCCACTACATACATAGCACCAGTATCACGAGCTGCTTTTGAGGCTTTAGAATCTTGATTAATAAAAACTGGAAAATATCAAAAATGCTCACTTTTCTTAAACCTCATATAATAATACTATTTCACTTTTTAAATTTTTTTACAGTTAATTAATTTTATTGTTTTTTTCATTATAAACAACTCCTTTGCTTAACTGAGAAAACTTTCTTAAATATGTGTGAATTAAAAATGCTTCATTACACTGAAAAATGAATAGCGAATAATAGCCCTCAAAAATGTCAAATAAATATTAAAATCTGCTGTTGCATTGCTTTTAGTATATACAAGAAAAAAATTGCTATAATTTCAACAAAAAAATTTCATTCATTAGTTTAATTTCAAAAATAATAATCATTGCATTTTGTGAAAGAAATGTTTAAACCGAGCATAAGATTTTAAAGCTAAGGTGTTTTATTTTTTCTTAAGAAAGATAAAAATGTCACAAAATCTCTTAAGAGATTATAAACAAAATTTCAAAAACATTTAATGGTTTTCAAAAATAATTTTTATGCAACTGACATATTTTTTATGACACCTTTTTTGCAATCTTAATATCATTACCTGTTTTGTCAACTTTAACGTCAAATATTTTTTTTTCTTCTTCTCAGTTGTTGGCAAAGCGAATAAAAATGCCTCCATCTGTTTTGAATCTGTCGGGGGCCTTATTGGGTTTCGCATCAAAAATAGGAAAAACCAAAGAAAGTATTTTTTGTTATTTCTTTCGATTTTGTAAAGGTAAAACTGCTGAGTTAGATCGAAAAAGATAAGAAAATTGACGCTTTGACCTGAGAGAATGTGTTAGAAAATGCCAACGTTAGAATTGGTTTTCGAATTTCTTTTTAGAACATTCGATCTTTAAGTAGCGCCGTTATATATATTACACAATGCAACGTCAATAGCAGGCAATATATTTTCACTGTATTAGGTTTCCTATACAAGACTGATGGTTTTTTAAGTTAAAAAATTCTAGCATGAATTTTGAGTTCATGAACAGTAGAGTATTAGTCCATTCCAATTTATTTGTTGAATGACTAATATTACTTTTATTGTTTTCCGATTACTTTTTGCTGCAAGGACTTGAATTATCCGGTAAGGGTCTTTTGCTTTCTTACATTATCATTATTTTTTCTCATAAATTGAAGTGATTATTTCCCTTTATTATAATCATTCTTTTAGCATGATCATTCTAGTGAAAGAGCTTCAAATGACTTCTGTAATAGGATTTCCTTTATTAACGAAAAGAAGCCGACAGTAAAATACGCCTTACAGCTGTAAACGTTAACGCGTCATTTTGTTTATAAACAACCAGCTGACGCTGAAGTTATAATGTCAGGTGGTTGTGTATCAGCGATCTTCTTCCTCTCGAGTTGAGAGTTTTCCATTCAATGGCCTTTGTTTATTATCCTCTATGTTTAAATTTGCTTATGGATGGCACTGTTGTCATGGTTGTTGAGCAAAAGAGTCAAATTAGTCTATGGGGAAAATTTGTTTCAGGTCTATGGTAAAAGTTTACCATACTCAAAACACCATTGGGAAATCCTATGGGTTTTCATGAAAATTTTCTTAAGGGATATTTAAAGTAAACGGTTAAAGTTTTAAAATAAGAAAAGCAAATTTATATGTAGGGCATTTATTCCCGCTTAATCTCCTAGCTTGAATCAAAAATATTTCGATAGATGGTGCTGTATAAAGTAAATCTGTGAATCAAAATAAAGTAATTGAAAATTGTATCTCAAGGATTCAGAATCGACCCATGAATGAAAATCAAATTATGATATTTGACGATATTTCTACATCAGCTACAATCACAGATCTTAAACAGAGGACGAAATTTCTATACATCAAAGTGTTACGGTGAAAATGGTAGAATAAACACACAGCGGCATCTTTAAAAAGCTTTTTAATCTGGGAACTCAGTGAGACAACTGCAAGCTTGTCTTATGCAGGAATTTTGTTTTTAAATTTAACTGAAAATAAAACTATGAAAAACGCAGTCTAGAATGAAAAACCCTGTCTGAAAATTTTAATTACAAGTAATGAAAAAAAAGTAATGCGTCAATTGGAGGTTTTGTTTTTATTTTAAATGCTTAAACTGAATGATTTCACTTGTGAGGAATGTTTTTTTAATAAAATTGTATGGGGTATCAGGGAAGTTTCATATCAAAATTTTTATATTTTGTAAATCTCAGTTGTTAAATTTATTATGAATAATTAAGCAACAAAATGTTGTTGATATTGCAGCGTATCAAGCTATAATAAAAAAAAAACAGTTTTTTTTTTATAAAAAAAACATTTATTTCACAACAACAAATACAGGAACGAAATCTAAGTACCCGTAATTGGTTAGTAATAAACTTGCAAAAAAATTATAGAAAAACCAGTAACAGGTTAGAATAAACATCAAATCAAAACCAAAACTATTTTCTGAAAAATCAACAACTCTCTGTTGTTTTAAAAATTGTCTCGTGCTTTTACTTCTAATGCGTTTAGTTTTTTATGTGTTTAGTTTTTATGTGTTTAGTTTTTTTTTATTCATGCTTTTGCTAGCCTGAAAATTTTTAATATTTCTAGATTTTATAATATACAAAAAATCTCAGTGTTGCGGATTTTTTTTTCATAAGCACATGTACACTGAATGCAGCCAATCCGCAAACTTAAGACTAAATTTTTATCAAATTGAGTATTTTGTTCCTCCGCGCCAGATATTTTCAGTTCTATTTCAGCCAGAACTTTAAAATTTGTTACGTACTTAAATTATATGTTTATTTGATTAAAGTAAAATTTCAGAAATAGAAGTATATTTTGATCTCAGTTTGTTTCGAAAAGTTTACTTTTCTAAAAAAAAAATTAAAATTTTAAAGTTTAAAAAAATATCAACTTTCATAATATATCTATGAGTTTAGTTTAACTGCGAGAGTATACATTTTCCTTGCTGTAAATAATTTTAAGCATTTTTTAATCAATTCTGTGCATTTGACTAAGCGTGAAATGGGGATTTATTTTGTAGAAAAAAAAGGAGATATTTTTAGAACTTTTGAAATTCTACTATATCGCATATTCCATGATACACCTATGAAATTGGGGCATTTATTTGACTTCCCAAGTGGATTTGTTTGATGATTTTCCATTCATGTACCAACACAATCTTGATGGTAACCATCAATAATTCCATCATAAACCATTATATTTTTGCATAAGTAACCATCACCCCAATGCAGGAATTATGATGATCCAATATGAAAAACCATGTTGTTTTGATTGTATATTCCTGAGAATCAATAAGAATTCCCATTAAACCATCGTGGGAATGTATAGTTGGAACCATCATGGACCATCGTCATGGATAGTTGGTAAATGAGAATCAAACTTCTCTTGATGGTTAACCATCATAGTATTAAAGTAGCATTTTACACCATAGAATGATGGAAGTCTTTTTGCATGTGAAAAATCATGAACCCATAATAGAAAATTTTTGATGATGGTGTCCAAATGATGTTAAACCATCTCATGAATCGCTCTTAAACTAACATAAACCATCAAAATGTTTTAATGGGATCGTCAAGAATTTTGACTTGGGTTATCCTGTATAATAACAAAACAAAAAAACGTATTTACGTTATTTGAAGTATTCCGCCATTTACTATTATCATACAAAATTTAATTTTCAAAAATATGATACACTTTGTAAAGAAGGAAACAAAATCGGAGCTTAATGTATATAAAAAGTAACTCTCAATAAAATTAATTATTTATCTGTGCAAAATTAATGATCCTTCTTTACAGCTTATGATTTTTTCAAGAATGCTTTCAACGTATATTAAATCATTCAGGACGTATCGTTGATAGTTTTTAATTTATTACGTGGAAAAAAAAGTATCGTGTCGGAGGAAACTTTGCTTAAAATTTCTGTCGCCCGTTTCTAAGCAACCCCCACCTCCAAACAAATTTTCCTTCAACTCGATAATCAAAACTGTTAGAAGTTTTCAACCTTGTTAATGATTTTAGTTCACAGTTTTGAAAGCAGCCATTTATAATCAATAAAAATAGTTTTGACGAAGATCATCAATCATTCAATATAACTCTAATTGATTATGCATCCTATAAATAAAGTCATAATTATTTTAACCTTTTTCCGTTCGGAAAGTATTTTCAAGAGAAAAAAAACTTGAAATATTTATTTAAAAAAATGAAAAATTCTCAGAAAATGTTCGTGAATACTAATTATTTTTAGAGAGGCAACATTTTTGTGGCCTCAGTTTATTTAAAGTGTCTTTTTCAAGCTGTCAAACGGGAAGAAATGATAAAATGAAATATTCGTTTTACGAAAATAAATTCCTTTTTTTCTCTTTCACATATCTAGAAATAAATTCAAAAGCTTATACATTATATGATGAATGATAATTATATGCTTTATTTTCAGCTATTATTACTTTAAAAAAAAACTGTTAACGTTTTATTACTATTGTCTATATCTCATTAACACATGAAGTTTTATTTCTGTTTCAATTCGTGTGTTGGCAACATCAGGACAAAATGTATATATATACGTATGATTAATGCATAAAAAATAAATAAAACCATTTCGAGTCAAATAAATAGCATGAAGTAGAAGACAAAAATACATTACATCTATATACTCTTTGAATGAGTTAATTCTCTTTCTCAAAAAAGAGTGAATTTTTTTAAACTCAATTGAGTTAAATGCGCCTCTGTCAAATAGTTATTTTGCGTGTAATCTGAATCGAGGTGCAGATATTTAATCGATACTTTAGTTAGATCCAAATGAAGGGGAATGTAGAAGAACTATCAAAGTTACGTTCTCAAAAACTAAGAGAACTAACTCATAAGAACTAACTCTCAAGTACGAATTAACGTACTAATGAAGTCTTTTTTAATTACTAGTCGTATATCTATTTGAAAGGAAAAACCCTTTGGACAATTGTTAATAAAAAACTGTAATTTTTTTTTCTTACGAATAGTGAAAAAATCTCTAAATTTTTGTATTTAAAAATAAAGGAAATTCACTCAAGTTCGAGTTAAAAATCAAAAGTAATTGAAATTCACTCAAGTTTGAGTTAAAATTATGCACTCAAACTTTATTAAACTTATTAAAGATGATTTATTAAAGATGACTCTTCGACTAGCTCTTTTTATCCAGACAAATGAATTTTTGAGTTTGAGTTTATTATAAATTTAAAATTCTTGCACTCTTAGTTTTCTAAAAGTACTTTAGTTTTGCTTGTACTCTAATTACTTACAAAGCTATAGCAGTTTTTGTACAAGGTGATAACAGTGGATAGATTAATTATTTTAAGACTTTAAACGTGTTTATATCAGAATCAGATTTTCTCGCATTTTATACTCCCTAAAACACGATATCTGATGTTTTTTTTTCAAAATAATTGCATATAATTTTTCATGGGTGTTTATGATTGTACCACGTATGCTTTGAACTGCAGACAAAGGGAAAAAAGAAGAATTTTATTTTTTACAAGAGATGAAATTTTTAAAAATTAGCTTTTAACTGCATCGAACACTAGCTCAGAAGTATATGCACTTGATAATAATTCAGATAATAGTTCAAAACATAGCTAATAGCCTTATAAATAAAGCACTCAAAGGACTTTTTGCTTCAGGAGATTTTTTATAGTGTTTTGCGCAGAAGTAAAAAAAAACTTTATTTTTACCTAAAAATGGCTATTTAAATAATAATAATAATATTAATATTTTTCTTTTGCTAGTTTTATAAATTTTTACAAATAATAAAACAATGAAGCTAGTTTTCTTTTGCATTTTATATTAATATTTTTTAAAAAAATGTCGCAATTAGTCGGATACCTTAACAGTCACTTGAGACGAATTCGAGATCTTTAGCTAAAGCAACTGTTGCACAGTTCACCTATCGTATTTTCTTAAGGATGTGTAGCATCCTTAAATCGCTCAAGGGACGAAACGAATGACTAATTTTTAGTATGGTAACGCAGAATGGACACTGAGAGGTTCAAAAGAAAAAATTGCAACGAAGTTACAACTAGAAAATGGGGATGTACCGAAACCCCTTAAGCTAAAGAGAAATAAAAGAGTAAATTGGAGGAATTTGGCAGAGTGAGGAACCTAATTTATGAAAAGAAAATATAATCTCAAAACGGAAAAATGATTTCTTTAAATTTCTATATATTTTGCAAGACCATGGTTCTCCTGTCAGACCCTGAAAACCTTTTTTTATTTCCCATTTTTCGTTAAATATATTTTTTATATTCAAACTTATTGCCCATAATCAGTTTCATTTTCTTCTCGTAATTTTTATCTGGGTCTTTCTCCATTTTGTGTGCATCCCATTCTTTATGTTTCGGAACTGAAAGTTCTTTAATAGAACTTATACTAGAGTATATATATTTATGTAATAAGTTAACCTTTTCTTCTCTTAGGAAAAAAAATGATTCGGGGTGATTATTTTTCATTTCAAAAAATTCTTCTGAAATAAAGTATCCAAACTATCGTGATTAGTGTTATAATTCACTTCGCAGCCGTTTTTTTCATTTATTATTTTTTTTAAGAACAACTATGAAGGATTTTTTTACCATCAAATTAAATCAAAATTAAAGGATCAAATGACGTAATAAAATACGCGTTAATTATGCTGGGGTCATAAAGCCGTCCAAGTTCTTATAACAAATCAGCACTGGATTGAAGATTGATCGCTCTCTGATTCATTTTAAAATTATGAATTATGACTGATCGAATGAAGTATGAATGGATCCCCCTTCAAAACGGGTTGTGACGTGTGTGTGTGTGGCTAAAGTATTATACTTTGTTATAGATGGCTCCACCAAAAAACAAGAAATGCACTTTCCACCTTAAAAATTTGCTTGTATTTCCTTAGTGGGCAAATAGCAAATAGCATTAGTAACAACAACAACGGTATCAAGTACCGGCACTATCCATTTTACCATAAAATCTCATTTCCGCGTAAAATAGTATGCGATAATTTTTACAGTAATATTTACTTAATAAGAATGATTCAATGATTTTACGTTAATTAGTAATGTACAAAAAATCAAGTACACCGTAATTTTTACATTACTATTTATTTAATAAGAATGATTTAATGATTTTACGTCAATTTTCGCAGCAATATTTCTTTAATAAGAATGATTCAATGATTTACATTAAGCATTACTGTAAAAATTACGGTATACCTGATTTTTTGTTCCGCAACGTGTTCTGGTAAAAATGTATTTTACGGTAAAACGTATATGTACCCTGATTGCCGGTACATTTTACTGTAATTTGATTTAGAATTTTATACTGTGTAGTTTTTTATTTTCTTGTCCAATTCAAAAATAAACTTTCAAAAAGTTTGTTTTATTTTTCAATTATAATTTTTTATGCGAATTTTCAAAAGATTTGTAATTACGATGGTAAAAGTATACTATTTCAGTTCAAAATAATTTTCAATTTGATTCATTGACATTTTAGGTAACAACAAAAATTGTGATTTTGGCATCAATTAACTACTTATAAGTTTGTCAAGTTTAGTCGTTAAAAACTGCTTAATACGAATGCAGCATAAGGTTCACAATAAAAAAAGGCAATAAATAAACGTTCACCGGTTTTATATATATATATATATATATATATATATATATATATATATATATATATATATATATATATATATATATATATATATATATATATATATATATATATATATATATATATATATATATATATATATATATATATATATATATATATATTTAAATCGAAATACAAATAAATGCGCGTTATTGGTACTCCTAAAATTAACGTCTCTCACTTACCGGTAAACCTCTCAGTAACATATAGAATAAATCAGTAACACATTAGCTACTAATTAAAAAAATAATATAATAAAAAAAATTAATGTTCCTTAGGCAGCCCGGTACTATTTGATCACCAGCAGGCCTGGGGGGGGGGGTTAGAAACCACAGTTTAACAGAAATTTTGATTGATTTGAAATCGAAATTATCATTAATTTCAGCCTGACATTACGACAAAAAAAAACATTTGGTTGATAATGATCACCAAAATAATGCTTATGAATATATTTAAAAAATGTTTTTAAAAAATTTTATGAATAAAATATTATAATTCCTGCAAAATTGAAAACTGTCTCGCAAAAAATATTTAATTTCAATATCTAATAAATAATATAATATAATAAGTGATTCTTTCAAATACTCGAATGCTTAAAGCGAGTAACAATGCAATCGTTAAAATGTCAAAGGACAAAAATGAAATAAATATAATTATCTTCTCGATCAAAGAAAAACCTATTTATATCCCCCTTAACAACAAATTAACGTTTCATCTGCTGCAAAACAGAGACCTTTTGTTCCAGCAATTCTTCATTTTAAAGATAAAAAAGGAAGCAGCTGTATCACAAATATCTGGAACAATTAGCAATATGTCTTAATGACATGAAAATGGTTATGAATGTTTGTTAAGAGTACACGATATTTAAAAATAAAAGAAGAACTATGATGTGGTGATATTATTTCTTTTTTAAACTTAAATTAGTATAAGATTTTGAAGTAAATTATTTAGCTTTTTGATTAAATTAGCCTAAAATTATTAAAAATTAAATTTTTTGTATGGATTACTTAAAAGAAAACGAACTTAATAGTAACAAGCGAGTTTTCTTATTTTCGAAATAATATATATTTATATATATTTTGGTTATAAAATATTTTATATGAAATGTTTTGTCAGTGTAGCATTTGTTTCAGGTACATAAATGTTTGAAAATGTAAGTTTGGGATAAAACAATTAAAATCTCTTCGTTGAAATTTCGCCATATGCGTGATGATTAATACAGTTGGGTAAAATACTTTCAAAACAGTTAAATAGAAAAATAATTTCAAACAATTCCGAGTAGAATTTTAATTCAGGTAATAAACTGTTATAATAAAAAAAAAACTCTCGAAAAATGTACAATTTTTTATCTATTACTTAAAACAATATAATTTTAATTCAGTTTTATCATGCAATTAGTCATTTATTTATTCAATTTTATGATACAATTTATATATTTGTTCAATTTTATATATTTATTCAATTTTATAATACAATTTATTTATTCATTCAATTTTATAATACAATTTATTTATTTATTCAATTTTACAATACAATTGTATAATAAAATATTTCAAATTTAGTTATTTGAAAGGAAAAAATTTTTATTAAAAGAAGAAAGCCTTAAATTAAAATAATGTTTTATGGCCCAATATGCTCTTCGTGTGCGGCATGAATTGAACTTGGCCAAGCATTCAAGGTAAAAATAGTAATTTTTGATCATTTATAATTTGATAATTACTTCGAAATATGAAAATAAATTATTTTATATATGATTTTAGAACCTTAAAAAGCAATTTTTTATAAATTTTGCAAGATTGGCGAATGACACACCGGATAATTTAATTGTTATAAGGTAACTTAGCAAAAAGTTTTGGAATTTTATATCGAATTTTTTTTTCAGTATTATAATGTTATAATGATACTAACATTCTGAATTGTTTTACATCTTGTTGTAAAAAACTAACGAAGACTTTAAAAATGTTGCAATTTGCGAAGTAAAAGGCAATGATAGTATAAATGATTAAAATGTTAAAAAAAAACTATGTAAAAAGAAATATGACGACACGTGCAAAACTTTTATGAAAGCGTTTTCTTTAATGTTTCATTTTTCCGGCATTTACAATTGGATTATGAAGAGAATACTTCGTTAGTAATGACAAATATAATCGAAACAAATTTAGCTTATTGATTGATATATTCATACATTATAAAAAATAGTAAAATTCATTGTTGATAGATAAATAAACTTATAATACTTAAATATTTAGAAATAATTTTAAAAAAACTCAAATTATAGTATATTTTTAGCTATAGAAAATAAAAAGATTGAATATATCTTAATTTTAATATTTTAAATGAGAACGTAAATGCAATTGTAATGAACCCGTTAGAAAAAATATACTCAGAAAATATTTTATATATTGTATCGCTCCATACTATGTTTTGTTTATGTTATATGGCTATAAGTAAATTAAATATAAATATGGCCCGATAACGGGCCCCATTCTCAACACGGGGAGAGTTCCATCCGTGGGGATCGAACTCATGACTCCTTTGAATGAGGGCCAAAGCCCTATCAACCAAGCTACCCCGAACGGGATTTTAATTATGTCTCAAATCGAATTAATTTCTCTGCTTATGATAAAAACGCAGATGATTATGCAAATCTTACATAAGTACGACTACACTTCGCCTAGAACTTATATTGAAATTTCAAACACATAGAGGGTAGACGGAGGCCTTCAAATTAAAAAGAAGAAAAAAAGGAAGCGCTCAAAACAGAGTCATCACCATTCGAACCAAATGTTCATCAAATGACGCGAAGCAGATCCGTCGGAGTCAGGTAACTTTCTGTAGGTTGCAGTTAAGCAAAGTAAAATCGACATAAAAAAAAATCGATCCATCAATTAAGAATTTGTCAACGAGGTGTAAATAAATAAAAACTGAGAAAACTAAATTACTTTGAACGAGAAAGTTTCCATTTCAGACGAAAACCTATAAATTTAAATTAGTACAGTTATGCTGTAGAAGTTTTGACGCAAGCGTGATGCAACAACTTCACACTTACCGCATTACAATTATTGAAAAATATCAGAAATTGTTGATCAAACCAACTCAAGTATCTGTGCATCATTTTTTTTTCTATTTTTGCATAATACTGCCAATTTTTATGCCATCCAAGAAACAATGCAGGATCATATAACATAATCTGGCTTTTGAAGATTTATCTCTCATGCGCTTTATTTATTTTACTTGTCACCAACAGAATTCCAATGCCTTTCATATTTAGCTTATTTTCTGTCCTGAAAATGTTTGAGGTAAATATTACAATAAAAATAGTATCTACTGTGCTATTCAGCTTCTAAAGTAAATTATATAGGAAACTAAATCACGAAGTTTAAACTTTCATTCTAAAATTATGGTAAAATTACCTGCAGTGGTCTGTCCATCCTATTAACCATTTTTCACTTTACCATTCATTTTTAGCCTTTAGGATTTTGAAACCGTTTTCGACTAGTATGGTTAAAAATCCTAAATACAAATCTAAACAGTTTTTTTACCCTTTATAACCTGCATGGTTTCAAAATCTTAAAAAAAATTAACAGAAATCTGAATATAGTTTAACACCTTTATGGTGCTGCCATCTATGCGTGAATGGGTGTATCGCATTCTAATAGCTCATGGTCACAAACTGGGGTGTGCAGGACACTGCAAATTCTTCATGGGTTGAAGAGAGTAGATAAATTATCGTGACGTCAACCCTGGTGCACGAACTTCCGCTCTGTCTGTCACGAGATATAATATGTCTCCCAATACTTGATCTAGGAGTTCTCTAGTCTTCTGTATTAGGTTCAAAGATACATGACTACGGAGTTAAACACTTGTAGTTGTAAAATCAAAATTTAGTCAGCTGTCAACTATCGGAGTCAACTCTTTACGGCACATAACGATTTGTGAATATTTGCATCGCCAGTACTGGTGATAAAAGTCATTTTTTGAGAATTACAGACATAATGATTGTAAATGTTCAGAAATTATTTTTGCAGTACAGTGTTTCCCATGAGGAAATTCAAAGCGTAATCGCTTTTAAAATATCAAAAAATTCTTTTTCTTATCACTTTTCAAATAAGATGAAATTATGAGAGTAATTATTTGTGTTAATATTAAATTTAACTAAACAACGTTTAAAAGTCACAAATTATAAAAATTTTATTTTAAAAAAAAGCAAAAATCAAGAACTCCTTCCCTTATCTATCGCAAAATATTGTTGAATAAAAGGCCATAGGTTCGATTTCTCCTTGAATCATACTAAACATAAACGTATTTCGTGCTTTGACGTGAATTTTTGCTTGAGTTTCATCTCTCTACTGTTTATGATCTTACTACTATACCACATTATTCAAATATTTCGAAAACATCGATTTTTTTTAAACATTCTTTAAAAGATGGTACGTAAAACCGTCCCTGTCGTCGATCTTTTTGATGAAGGTGTACCAATATGAAAACAAAATGAGTTTAGGTTTTAATAAAAACTTTACCATTTGTGATTTTTTACTATTTTTTCCCATTTTTTAAATTGAAATCAAATGGGATAGCTTACTTCTTAATCAATATATAAGGACTAATCATTTAATTAAAAATGAGAAAAGATATATGAACCAAAAAATAAAGATCATTCCTCAACAATTGCAACCATATTCTTTAAGCAATTCCCGAAAAAAAAAACAATCCATTTGTATGAGATTTTCCCGTTTTCCTCCTTCTACACAGGTGTTGACAGTACCATCTGTTGGCTAGTGGTTCCTCATTTTCGCTGGAGACATCTTAGCAATTCAATAAGAAGCATTCACCTCTTTAGTTTGAATAGTTATCTCGATTATTGACGCACTCTTACAAACGTATAAACAATTTAATTTATTAATGTCTTCATTGTTTTCCTCTAACATGCACATAGATATATTCTTTATTTGATCTCTCTTGCTTCTTTGTTAATAAGTTGAGATGGGAAAAAGTAGTCCAAATTTTTATTCTTTCTCTTAAGCTGATAAAATGACTCTGCATTAACTCTTGTTCAAATATTTCCCTAAATCTGTTTGACCTGATAGAAGATAATCCTTTTGAAGCTACACAATTTCTGTTGCCAATTATGTTTTATTTCCTCGGGGAATTCCATCAGACAGACTGATAAATAAATAACATTCGGATAAAATAAATGATAAAACGATAATTTGGAAGCAATATTTTGCTATATTTGCAATTAGAAATTCACTAGGAAATAGTTATATATTTCTTAAATGTATTTCTTATAAATACATTTAAGAAAATTATAACTATTTCCTAGTATAATGTATTTCTTATACGAATCATGTTTTAAGCCAAAATCAATAAAGCCAAGTTGATTGATCTTGCTGCAAAAAGTGAAGATCAAAATATTATTAAAATTAATTTTTATAGCTTTTTTTAAAAAGTAACAGTAAGCAAATTTGAATTATTTTTTAAACAATTAGTAGATTTTAATATTTCTTTTTTCATAACAATAAGTACATTTGATTTATATTTTTTTAATTATTAACTAAATATGAATTGTTTAATTTTTGAAAGAATAAGTAAGCATAAATTATTGTTTTTTGAAAAAATTGAAATTGCTTTGAATTACTGCTTAAGGAATAAATAGAATTGAATTACATTGTTTTTAAGTACATAGATTTGAATTATTGGTTTCTTTAGATTCGAACTATTGTATTTTTTAAATAATACAAAGATTAGAGACATTGTACTTGCTAAACAATAATAAAGATTTGAATTTTTTTTTAAGAATGGATTCATATTCTTCTTTTTTAAAACAATAATGAAATCTTAATTCCTACTTCCTTTTTAAAAAAAAATAAACAGACTTAAATTATTTTTTTAAACAGTACTCCGATTCAAATTTTTGTTTCCTAAAACAATAGATAAATTCAAATTATTTTTGGATTATAATAAGTATATTCCAATTATTCTTTTTATTTAAAAAAAGCGATAAGTCTACTTGAATCATTTAAATTAAAAAGAAGTCATGAATGACTAAAAACCAACAATGTCTAAACAGTCTTATCGTGGCATAAGCATGCATCTTTTATGAATAATTAACTTATATCCTTTGTGTAAACCTTGAAAGAAAACTGATCTATCTTTTCCCAATATTTTTTATATTTCAATCCAATGAAGGAACAGTTTTTTCCTATTTTTAAATGTCTATATTTGTGATACAAGTATACGTAAGCATTCAAAAATTTATGTTAAAAATTAAATTTATAAACTTAAAGCATAGATTTAAAATTCCAAATTTAGTTATTTTCGATAAACTTTTTATTTAAAGCAAGCTTTTTAAATTATTGAATATACTATTCTCCTTCATCCATAAATAACATTTGTTTAAAATTTATGTCTATGTCTTTTCGAATTTAAGTTTCCATTTATTATGAAATACGTGTACTGTACAACACAAAAGCGAAACAATGCAAAATATTTAGAAAAGCAATCAAGTCAAAAATCTATTACATAAGAACTGTAGAACAACAAAGAATAAGGAAATCTCTAAGAACAAATAAAGCAAATAAATTATAGTAGTTCCAATGTCTGCTTTCAATTAAAGTATATTTTAAATTCACTTGAATTTCTACAAACTTTTCAAAAGTATTGTTGACTTTTAACTTTTGGAAATGCAAGCAATTACAATTGGATGTATGTTTTTCCTTTTTTTTTTTGAAATGATCATAATAACAAAAGTTTTTTTTAAAAATATAAATGCGCATATCATTTTTTTTTCTATCCCCCTTCAAAAAAATATTAATTTGAATGTAATATATATAGTTTTGATCGTTATTCAGTCTTTTTTACTTCAATTTAAGGGGACATTACTTCAATTTATCTCCTAACATTTTTTCTTTTAATTTTTTTAACATACTGATAGTCTCCGTTTACCGACCCCAGTAATGCCTTCCTATCAATCATTGTTCATTGTTTAAAGGAATAAGTTTTACACAAACAAACAACATTTTGTTAACAACATATATAATTATTGTAGTTTATGTCCGAATATACTGTCAATATATTAATCGTAATGAAATGAAAAATTACCTGAATTTGAAAAATTACCATCTGCACTTGAAAAAAACATTTACCTGATGAATATAGCATGTAAGACTCAATAAAAATAAATAAATAAGAGAAGAATTAAAATCTGTATCGAAAAAAGGAATTTTAAAATTAATGAAATCATATCACACTTACACCGTGACCAAAACGTATCCCTACAACTTTCGGAGCTCGATAAATATCTATATTAGTGTTAATGTAGTCCCAATTCCTTGCACAAAATGCAGTCTTAGTTAAGCTATTGTAAGCTTATATGTTGTAATACATATAAGTTTTTCAGAGTTTGCTAAGATAAAGAAGCAAAAGGTGGAAACAATTCTTTCATAGGAGGATGAATTTGTCTTTCCGGACGACAAACTATTTAATTTACAGCTGAAACTCAACCCCTAAAATGATGGAATTTTGTCAATTTCTATGGATAGCTTCCCCGGGAGGCAACATTATGTTCCGCGTTATCAAAATGCTGTGTCAAAATCGCCTGCGTTGCTTTGGTAGGCTATTTCAAAAAGAGGCAAACTTCCGTTAGTTTTCCTTGAAAAAAGAATAAAAATCAATTTCCAATATTATAAAATTGAGGTTTTGGAAAAAGATTTACTCCCAAGAGTCCAAAGTATGTATGGCGGGGGAATATTTCTGCTTCCAACAAGATGGTGCTCCTTCTCTCCCCGCACGTGTGGTTCAGGAGCGCTGCAGCAAACATTTACCTGACTTTTTATCGAAGAATGAACGGCCTCCCAACTCCCCAGATCTTCAAAATTCATTAAAACTCGCTTGATTATTTTCTTATGCTCTCCCAATTTAATAACTATAAAATCGCCAAGCTGAGCAAATTCAAGTGATATTGTGGAAAAAGCCGATGGAAGCCGTACGTACCGCATGTGGTGGATTGGAAATGAGACTTAAGCTCCTTCAGAAAGTAAAAAGCTGTATTATTTCAAAGCATTTATTGCAAAGATACTTAATGATTGTAACTTTAATGCAAAGATTCCTTGCATGGCTTGTGTTATATTATTGTAATAAAAATCTGAAAGTGAATAAGAACTTATTGATCACCATGTTTTCTAACTATATTTTTTCGAACATTTATTAGTGAGAGATTACGTTTTAAGTTAAGGAAATTAGTAACCAAAATATTCTGCGCCATTTTGTATAAATTGCAAAAGTTTACGCTACGTTTCCGTGAGAAGTTTAATTTTTATTAAGACCCTATGTTTCCTTTTTCTTAAATTTTCAAGTTAGTTTATGTTGAAGACAAAAATGACCCCAACAATGTGTGAATTTTAAAATACTTTATATTTTATAAGTTAATTTGCGATTTCAAATTAACTAATTCTAAAAATTTAAAAATATTATAAAACATATAATTTTAATAATATTTAAAAATATTATAAAAATATTATAAACATATATATGCATGCAATGACTCAACCTTATTCAGTGTATAATTTTAATAATGTGGATAAATATCTGAAAAATTTAATTATTTTTTTTCCATCACATAAACAACATTTTCCATGAAATACTCAAATTGTATTACTGAATATAATTATAACATATTTTATCTAACTGTTTAGAAAAATATTGTTTAACAAGTTTTGCTTGAATTAAGCAATAATTTAATTTTAATTAATTTTAAATATCTGTATTAGCATGCAAATACTAATTAATAATTATAAAACAAACGCATTAAAATTTAAAAATCTACTATTAGAAAATAAAATGTTGAACATTATCTTTAAAACAATAAAACATCAATAGAAATCATTCCATGAAATATTGTTTTTTATTTGTG
Organism: Parasteatoda tepidariorum; assembly: GCF_982258835.1. Taxonomy (NCBI): domain Eukaryota; kingdom Metazoa; phylum Arthropoda; class Arachnida; order Araneae; family Theridiidae; genus Parasteatoda; species Parasteatoda tepidariorum. The sequence continues at coordinate 8,320,686 of NC_141760.1, read as the reverse complement.
ACAACGTTTATATTCTTTTCCAAGGGGTGCGACTGCAAAATTCTCCACCGTCTATCCATTTAGATTAATATTTGTCTTTCCTCTTGAGTAAATATGAATTTTAAGTTCAATAAAAAAAGTAATATTCGAAATACCGCCAAAAAATATTTTAGTTTTCCAAAGAATTCGACACCGTACTTTAATCAGCTTCGAAATTGGTATTTTCTTCGAATAATTTTTGAATTTGAAATGAAATGAAATCCTCTGATGAATTAATATTTTTCAAACTGAAGTAATAGTTTTTTTGAAACAATCGGTTACTTTCCGAATAAAAAAAAACTCATATGAATAAGGACATATGCAGCGTTTCGTATTGTATTTTGGTTTAACGGAAAAAGTTAAATTAGTTTTTCTGAAAACTGTCGGTGAACGAAATATGAAACATTTCTGTAGTTTTTTAAAATTAACTTCTTAAAATGGGAATTGCATATATTGTTTATTTTCCAGATTATCTAACCAAATAATAATTGGAAAAAAGAACATCAGACAGATAAACAATATCAGGTAAGTATTTTTATATTTCACCTTTTTTAAGAATTTATTTTATGAATGCTTCTATGAAATCTGTGGACATTATTAAATAATTTTTAATAATTATTTTTTGCTATCGTTGAAAAATTTAAGTTAAACGTAGCATTTTCATTTCAAAACTAATTTAATTTTCGGTAACGTTTTTTTTGTCGTTTATTCTAAGATTTTATGAAGGAAATGTATACAAACATTTATTCGGAAATGAATTACGTTCAGAAGAGACAAAATACGACAAAGCCAGGGAATATTTTTTCAAGTGAATATATTTACTTGTGCTTTTTTGTTATGTTGTATTGTTGTGTTGTGGGCTCTTACTTCACTTATATATCAAAGAAGCAATTGAATTTTCACAGAGAATACCAAATAAACACCCGCAATAACCCATATAAAACCAATCGTGTAGCTAAAATAAGACAAGCTCTATCGACGTCTTAGCAATACTAGCAATAGAGGAATACTGAGTAAAAAACTAACCATTGTCAATATAGCTATCAAAATCAGCAGAACAGCTAGCAGTCAGTATAGTTATTAAAATTAGCAATTTTAGCAGAACACAAAAACACCACACAGATGATTTTAGATAAATTTAATTCATTATTGAAATTGAGCTAAATAACTACAAAACCCTCTGGTGAGCATCAAGAAAAAACCCCATAGTCACAGATAAAAGATTGGTTAAGATTTTCTGTGAGTAAACAATTTCGACAAAAAATTTAATACATAACTACTGCAGAGTATAATGTTACCAACAATATGGTAAAACTTAATGAATTTCTGGCTCTATGTAAAAACGGTAGCTTTTACCGAAGTTTCGGTAGTGTTTACCGAAGAGCTTTGGTAATGAATCTTGACAAATTAATAAAATATTGTTTTTTAATGTGTGATAAACTTTGGAAAATGTGATAAAATTTGCTAATTTTGTTATTCTATCTTAGAGCATTGCATATAAACCATTTATTCTGTAAAATTTACTTTTCAGTTTCGTGTTTTTTACAAATATCAATAAGAAAAATAATTATGAAAGCCAGCATCTTCAGTAAATCTTTTCTATATGAGTGGAAAAATTACCAAATGGATGGAGTTACCAAAAATTACCAAAAGTTTGGGTTTATTTACCAGAATTATGGTTTTATTACCTGAAATGTCATTATCACACAGTAGGGTAATTTTACCAGAATTATTTTCTCTGTGTAGTAATTTTTCAGTATAATTTTAATCTAAATTTAGAAAATCTTTATTATTATTTCCATTTCTTTTTTTTAAATTTAATTTAAAATTTTTGAGAATTTTTTTTTTTATATTTTTAGAATTGAAAATATTAAACTTGAGTTAATAATGGAAATTATTTCTATTGTCTTTTAAATCATCCAAAATTCAATCATTTTTATTAGCACTTTCTTTTTTTAATCCGAATTAATTTCGAATAAAATATAGCTTAAAATTGAAAACAAAATGTTTGATTTATTTCTTTTAGTCAAATTAATGAAGTCCAACCATTCCTATCAAAGACTGATATAAATGATTAAGTTTGAAAATCTTATGTGTTTAGCTAGCTAACTCTAAACAGAAAATTTGACCTGCGAATTTCAATCTGTTTTAACTTTATAAATTCTATAGAAATTGCTCAGTTTGATTCAGTTGAAAAATGGTTCGAAAGATATTTCTTTCACAAATATTAGACTCTTCTTCCTATATGTATGCAAAAGGTCATGTTTCGGTATCATAGATCAGGATTAGGCGTATAAAAATCTTGTACAGTATTGTGTGTATAAATTATATAATTCAGCTAGAGAGCCAAAACACAATTTTAATAATAATGACTGGCATGATAAACGCCAGAGACTTTTTTATAAATCTATTGAAAAGTTTATAATGAAAGGATAATCTTAAGAAGTTGGGACTCATGTTTAATGAACTAACAGAACTAGCAACAATAGGAATTCTCGCTTAAATCGAGGTGATTCCGAATCACGTAAAATAAGCGTAAAATAATCACAATTGTAGCCGGATCATCAAGGTCGGAATAGACGAGTAAGATTTTGTTGTTTTGCTCTCCATTTTTCACTCAAAGATTCTGATACAAAACAAGCTTATTGATCTCTTTTTGTCCAGGTTCATAATTTCTTAAGCTGCAGAGTTTACATACTAACCGTTAATCCTGTAATTATCAATTTGCCGGATACCAGCTCAACACTAGTTATAAAACCAAACAACGAAGAGGAGGTAGATTTTGTAAATAAACCTTTCGGGAAAACAACGTTTAAAAATTACAAATAGCAACATTTAATTGAATCCTATACGCGTTTCGGGGTAAAATGCGTATATTAACATCAGATGATTAGGTAGACCTCAGATACGAACTAACTAAGTTAGTAACTTAGGTAGCTAACTTAGGTACATCCACACATTTACTTAAAATAGTATGGATGGCACGACAGAGATGTTTTCATACGACAGAAATCACCATATTAGTTGTGATAAACATAGTTAAAGAGTAACAATATTTAATTGACAGTGAAAGTTAAAATATTAATGAAAATTGACGAATTTGCTGCTGTGTCATATCTGAAAATCATTTTTTTTTAAATTTTTCATGATCATTTTGTGGCCTATTTTCCAATTATTTCAAAATCATTAATTTTTTTATTTATTTAAATTTTCATTGTTTTTTTTCTTTAAATTTTCATTTTACTCTAGTACCATATTTTTGAAATGCTTGGAAATCCTCGGTTTTTATATTTTGAAACTTTTACTGCCAATTTACTGTTGTTACTTTTTAACTATATATGCAACACCACTGAATGCCTGACATAACCTTTCCTGCCATTCCTGGCACTTTGTTCTTCTGACGACGGTGCACTTAACACTAAAATGCGTTTAGGCTCTTAAAAAATTTATTATTTGTGACTTTTAGACTTTTATTTTAATCAATCTTAATTTTATTACAATAGAATACTTATAATATTCCATGATTGCGAAATGATTCTTATTTTGCTTTACCCCAAAACTCTCAGAATAGAATAAAAGGCGATTGTTTTCACAAAAATGCGTTTCCTTATCTAAATTATTATTCAGTTCATCATAAAAAATTTAAAGAATATTCGAGAAGATTGGTTATAGAAATCGTTTTATTAGTTTTCTAGCTTGTTAAGAAATGCGTTTGTTCCGCTATAGTGTATTGAATATTTATTCTTTTGTAGTATCTGCGAAACTATTTATTAAATCAAATCATCTGGAATCACGTTAAAAGTGTATGAGTTGGATAAGGAAACATACCTAATTACTTTTCTTTGAATGCCATATATTCAAATTTTACTTTTCTGGAAAACAAACCTTTTTTTTACTTGGGTAAAAGGAAAAGAAAATGTTGACTTTAATCTAATTGAAAAAAAAAGTTGCATTTTAAATTATTGCACTCTTATCATCGGAATAATGTTATTTTTTGCATTTATTTGTTGGAATTATTTTTCTGGAGATAAGAGTTTTGTGATGACATTTTAATGTACAGCACGGAAAAGATAAGAAAAAAGATTATGTTTATTACGACGTGAATTTTTAAAATTTTGTACATCATTTCGAATAAAGATGTACCTGCTCGCAGCTAATAATAACTTCAATTAAACGAATACCTTCCGGGTATTTAAAAAAAGTACATTTCCCTTTCTTGTATTCATTGTAACATTTCATTTAAGAATATTTTATATGCAATAACTGTGTCAGATATTTTAAGCCTAATGGAAGATATTTGGTATAGTAATTCGAATCTTTTCGTAAAAGGAATGAATGAAGTGTAAAATTTTATTTCATATTTTTTACGATGGTATGGCAAATTCTTACAATGATGTTGAGTCATTATTACAAGCATATCAATTATTTCTCATCTATGCTTTTTTAATTAGATATGTGTTCCATAAAATTTGCTTTCTTAGAGATGTACTAAACGGTAGAAATTTAGTGATGTAATTCTGCACCGTGAGACTGTGTACATTTTAAAGATAATTATTCTAAATATCAGTTTAAAAAAATAAAATTGGTTTCCTAATTTAATTTATATTAATCGCTGGAATAAAAAAAGTGCTTTGATGCGTGAAACCTTTATAACTCTTATAATTTCTTAATTATCAGTTCCAGCGATTTAGTTTTGAATTCATTTAAATTAGCACTGAAGTACACGCGATCTTATAGATAGGCGAGTATATAATTACAAAACTGCACTTTTTTGCATTAAAACTTTAATAACCATTGAACTATATCTTGTTCATAAGAATTTATTTGCTTGTCCACATAGAAATTTCAAACGCGCCGTTAGATTTAATTAAAAATGCTTCTTCAATGCTTCATCCCTTTATAACTTTTAAACTATTAGTCCCATCTTGAGTTTGGTGTCATTCAGTTTAACGTAAAAATGCTATTAATAAGAATATCTAACTTAATAGTCTAAATAGTAAAGTTCCCCCTTTCTGAACCTTGGCGTAAGCTCACCTGAGGGAAAGGGAAGACTTCAGATATTCATATTGGGCTTAAACAACACTTTTTAAAACAAATCAAGCTTTACTTCACTTATTTTCGTATTGAGCTTTTTCTATGGCACTGGATTATGGACTATGGTCAACTAGAAAAGATTTATTTGTCTTCTTTAATGTTTCGAGCAGGCCAATACTTATTCTTGAATTCTTATTTTGCAAACATTTTATGGTTTATAGGAATTAACCACTATTTTGTAAAATTATTTGAACAAGAACTCATTTCAAAAAAATAATATTCCGATTTGTCTTGGCTGGAAAAAAAATCACAAGTGTTATTTTTATGAGATACGTTTGCTGTTCAGATTATTATGCAAAATAAATGTTAGTAGTTACCAAAATTTGAAAACATTTCATGGTTTATGGCAATGAACCATTATTTTGCATAAAAATCTGAGAATCTTACCTATTTCATAATAATAATGTTTCCATTTGTTTTGACCGAAAAGAAACAAAAAAATTATTTTTATGAAATACGTTAGTTTTAAGATTAATATACACAATAGTGGTTAACTACCATAAACTATTTTGAATAATAATCTGAATAATAAACGTATTTCGTAAAAATAATATTTCTGTATTTTTCGATCGAAAAAAATTAAAACTAACAAAAATGCATAGTAAATACATAAAATATTCATTTAACAGAATTAGTGAGCTAAATAAAGAGATAATATCAGTTTCTGATACCATCACATCTCTGGATAACGCGTGTTACTTTTTTACAATTAAAGCTTTCGACGCAATTATTTTTAATTTCATTTCCTCTTCGGCAACATTAAAAACAAGCATTTTACAAGGGAAATTTTAAATTAATAATGTGTGAGTAAATATTTACATAAGGTGTATTTTTTAAAATCAACCTTAAATACAATTATTCAAAAAAGGAATGAATGTTGACATTCGGATTTTGAAAAATAACATTGATTTAGAGATTAGATTTTCATAGTGTACAGGTAAGAAATAACATTAATGTAATTAAACTTCGACAATTTATTTAAATCTGTATTATATTTTCCTCTCTTAATTTACACACTTTTGTACGCAATTCAAAAAGAACATTAGGGTAAATGGATGTCCAAATGAGAAACAACGACTCTTTAAAATTAAAAATATAAAAGAAAAACGTATTCAAAACGGAGAAATATACAACAAAAGGCATCGCGTTAACATAATAAAACGTTACAAATTAATTTACGGATTGAAGAATATTTGTTTTAAATCTTAAAAATGTATTTGAATAATAAAGAATGTTAGGAATAACTTAAGACATTAAACTTTTATACATTTACTTTGATTTAGTTATTGCGCTGTTGACTCAAAGAATTCAAATAATTCTATTAAGGAATGTGGGAAATGGAACAACAGAACTCGGAGGAAAAAAAATTAATGAGTTATTTTCTGGAGTTAGATCAAACAAAGGAGAAGAAGCAATTTTTAGTTTATTTTCGAACGGAGCATAATTTAACGCAAAAGTATGAATATTGAAAAGCATTTTTCGTGAATAGACCAAATGAGGTTCCTTATTTTCAATTTTCGAAAAAGAAAACTGTTCTCCATTGGAATGGATTTTTAAAGTGAAATATGTGATACAATTGCTTTATGAGCGTAAGAATATGGATCGAGGGTAATTTCTGAGAAAAATGCGAGCGTTGAATGCAGAATATCCGTATTTTTATTTATAGATCCGGAAAGAAAATAAATTCATCATAAGCAACTCGTTATTTAAAATGATTTCTTCCGGATTGTGAAATAAATTGAAACAGTTGTTTCATTTGCCAGAAAAGGAATTTGTCGAATGTTTTAATTAGTGTTGCTGGGATCAGATTTATAACCTTGCAAGCATACTTTTCTTTTGTTAAGATATGTAAGCAATCATGCAAAGATAGACACGGCAAGTGTTAATGATTTAATGATATATGTTAAATGATATTTAATTTAAAAAAAAAAAAAAAAACATTTTCATCATATAACAGAAAATATGAAATTGTAAAAATTAATTCTGTAAGTAATTCTATAAAAAACTGTATTAAACTGTATTAAGTTTAATATTCTTCAGAATCTTGTGGTTATTTTAAGCCAAGCTGTGAAGTAGGTGATTGAAATGGCTTATTCCAACTACTACTTCATATTTTATTTTCTTATGAACTTGACTTCAATTTATGAATTTATGGAATTGTGGAAATATTATAGTTCTTTTCGTTACGGATGACGCTATTTTGGCTCCGAGTAGCCAAGTTCATCAAATTTGATAGTTTAAAAAGCTTCTTACAAATACCTTCTCTTATTTTCTAGACTGAAATAATGTTTCAAAATGTTGGAAAATTAGTAATATTAAGTAATTAATTATTACACTAAAGAAACAAACAACATGAGATTATTAATGTTAACTAATTAACAATTATTCTTAGTATTACATAATTAACAATTTCAAAGTACCAATTTTATTTCGTGCAATTAAAAGACTGTTGATTTAAAAGTACATTTTGTACTATGACATAACAGCTAAAGAAATAAATATTCAAAAAGTATGTTTGTACAAAATATAGAAAAAGAACTGATGATAAATATCTAGTTTTAAAAAACATGAATGTGTTCTTGCTAAAAGGAAAATTAGTGATTATTCATGAATTGGAAAACAATTACAAATTATACATTCATTTGCATACCTTAGTATCAAAGAGTTTCCTTATCAATAGTTCAACTAAACTTAGGCTGTAAAGTATTCAAACGTAATGAATTACGTTTTTGATAGGTAGTAATTTGAACGATTGTCTCAAAGATCGTTTTGAGTAATATTTTTGTTTACTTACTAATTATAAGCCTTTGTCTAAATAATATTTTTACAATCAAAATCTTGTAACATGTAAGGCATGATTTTTAACTGAGCCAAATTTTTTCCAACTGACTGAACTAACTTTTACACCAACTAGTGCCCTCTGGGTATTTCACAGCAACAGGAACTATCCTTGGGTTTCGGTGTAATAAAACACAACTTTAGCGTGAAATAGTTACCACCATATTTTATGGTGTTCTGATACACGAAATGTTTTTGCAATGTAGTCGTTTTAGATCCTAAAATTGTTTTCACGTATATTGTTTCCTTTATAGATCTCAAAACCTCTATAGATCTCAAATTATTAGCAAAATTTCGATAGATCTCAAACAATTAACAATATGAATTTTAAACAAGCCTCTTTCATATTCTTGAAATTGCTTTGGGGACAATTTAAAACCAACAATATAAAAAATTCTATAAATGGAATTTAAAAAAAAATGAGTATTTTTATGCATCGAGGAGTTTTAATTTTTCTTAATGACACTTATAAAAAAAAGCTGAAAACAAGCTAGAGTTTTTTTTTTCAAAATTAATTGAAAACTGAATTTTAATAAGTTATATCAAATATAAGAAAAATTTCATTTTTTTTATGAATTTTAAATTTGTTTAAAATGTTTCATAGGAGATTTATGCACCTTTTAAAGATAAAAATTCGTTGCATAAAAATTTATATAAATCGAAGATTTAGAAATTTGGCTCTTGTTTCTAAGCAGTCAATGTTTCGAGTTATTAAGATTATTTATAAATATTATTTATTTTATAAAATTTATAGATATTTATTTTTGAAGGAAAAATTTACTCACATCTATTTAAAGAAGAAGAATGAAGCGCATAAAAGTATTACCTGTATTTTAATAAATTAAAAAGAAGTTAAAAAAATTATCTGTATTCTATACATTAAATGTAATTTTCAAAACTTTTCTCAAAACATGACCTCATTAAATTATTTTGATTGAACATTTTAGTTCATTATTACTAACAAGTACTGAAACTGATATGTTATAAATGGATGATAAATTTTCCAGTAATTTAATTGAGTGTACTTCAGGCAAAAAAAGAAATGTTTTTCTATTTCCAGAAATTAGGTTAGAAATATAGGCTATGGGAAGATAATTACTCTGTTCGACTATTTCTGGAGTAGAAGGGAGCGATTAACTTTGCTTCATTTTAATCCTGAAATCAATAACTGTTTCCGTTAATTAGAACGATACGCTAATTTTGGTAAGTCGATTCTTATATAATGATGCAATTTACCACATACGGCTAATTATGCAATTAAACAAATAATTAATGGACAAACTGTATTATCAAACTTTTAACTAAAATTCAGGCTTTTGTCTTTTTGGAAATAAAGTAATTTTTTAAATTTAATAATATTTCGAATGAAAACTATTTCCTGATTTTAAGGTTTTTCTCTTCTAAATTTATAAGCTTCAATATTTTATAAGTTTTGCAAATTATAATGGCTAATTTTGCGCACATTATAATCTCTGTAAAATAGTTTGCAAAACGAGTAAAAGTACAATCACTTAAAGCAAAAGTAAGGAGTAAAAAGTACTAGTTTAGATAAGCAACGAATGAAAAGTAGAAGTACTAAAGAAAAAAGTGGTGATTTTTAAGTACATTTAAAAGAAATCGATGATTCAAAGTGATTTAAACTTTCATTAATAACCAAAAATGTCGAACAACATATAATACTTCAGCTGATTAAAATTTATAAGAGTGAGTTGTAAATAAATACGCTTACTTTATGTGTAAGATAATTTCAATTCAAAAGGGGCGTCGCTAAGTTCTATCTTTAAAGTTAATGGTATGATTAACTAATATATTAGTATATTATAACTCGAAAAAGAAATAAAGAGTTTTTGATGTATTTTCATCCAAGATAAAAAAAATTAAAATAAGTTATTATTCTAATATTCTATTCTTCAATATTCTTATCTATAAATTTTTTGAGGAAAATGAAAAAAAATCTATTTAGATGAGCGGTAAAAGTTTAAATATTTCAAAGACTACAAATCCACTAATCAAATATGCAACTTAAAGAAAAAACTATTTGATAGAAAAATGTGTCCCTGAAAAAAAAATGATCATGATCGCTTATGCTGATACCCAATACAACTCCAACAGTTTCCCTGCATGACTTACCGGCCACTCCAAATCCTCTAAAAACAAGTATTCACTACATCTAGTATAACCCACCTAGGAAGCTTTGCTACTACTGAGGAATAATTCCAAAAAAGCTACCGAAAACTTACACAGTTGTTCATACTTAAAACAGTATGATGCACAGTATACTGTGTGATCACAGTAGACAGCACACAGCTGTCGAAATAATAATAGTCTGCAAAAATTTAATAGATGTGTATGAACTATCCTTTTTTCCAAATTTTTTTGAAATAGTATACAGTCATTAATCTTAGTTCAGAGTTGTTTCAATGCACATTTTTTCTCATTCTGAAACTTTTCCTTCAAATTCTTCTGATCAATTTCCTTTCCTACGTTTTTCGAAGGATCAGCTGATCAGCTGAAAATAGATACTGCTTATTCTATATTGAAAGATGGGTCATATACTACTCGAATAATCAATCAACGACACTTTCAGTAGTCAAATTGTAAAAGAACCAACCCTTGTTGTTGAATGAAGAATCTAAGCATCGTTTCTGACTCATGGCGAAGCTAGTCAGGTATTTTATTTTTCTCTAAGCAATTATAACCTTTAGGAAGCAGTTCTGGCTCCCAGTTCCTCATGATGTGGAGAAGAGAAATTGATCTTGTTTAGACGCTTTCTCGCAAAAAACGGACATTACTACATGGAAAGACACCAGCAACCATCTTCCTCAACGCGTCAGCCCATTTATTACCATTTCTAAAAAGAATCAAGAACCAAATCAGCCTTATTCACCAGTTCCGACTTATTTAATGAATGGTTCACAATTCAACACGTCCCATATGTTTGGATCATAAGTGACGTCAATGAAATAAAATGAGACACGTTGCATACATTCACTTTTACACTTGTGGATCTTGCGCTACGTAGTATACAACAAATAGATCTATCACCTTCGGAGTGTTTTAATTTTTTTAATTTTTTATTTTTTTGCTTTGATATGGATTATATTTAAGCTGTGAATACCCGATTTTACCATATTTGATAGTTGGCAAGTTTCTTACAAATACCGTTTCTTGAGCCGTGGTTGCTCAGGGGATAGAGCATTCGTCGTCCAATGAGGTGAGCCAGGTTCAAATCCCAGTGATGACGAGTCGATACGAATTCCATCGCATCCGGCTCACATCGATCACAGTGCTGCACGGGTTAACACTTTTAAGTCAGTTGTAGATGGATCACGGGTTGGAGTCAGGCTAACCGTGGGAGGTTTTCATAGTTTTCTTTTCCATATAACGCAAATGCGAATTAGTTCCATCAAAAGAAGTCCTCCAGGAAAGCAAATTTCCCCCAATACTTGATCCAGAAGTTTCCCGGTCTTCTGGACTGGATTCAAAATTACTGGGTTACGGAGTTGAACATTAGTAGTTGTAAATCCAAAATTGGGTCGGCTCTTCAATGACGATTATAAAATGAAATACAGTCTCTTATTTTCAAGACATGGGATTTTACTCCATCATTTAAGGTTTCTTTTATGTGCAAATGGTTCTACTTCCTACCAAGTTCAAAGATATCAAGTTTTCAGATTCTAGTTTCAACCAAGTTATATTAGCTTAAACCTTGTAGTTTTAACACATGCCAAGTCTTAAACGCGATACAGCCAACTAAAAGTCCTTGCACGTACCGCAGATTTGAACACTCACTGACTGGAATTCTCTTTACTGTAAGTAACACAATGTGTTAGATAATTACATGGTTGTAATATAAGTGCATTAAACTGCATATCTGAATATCGTTCAAACACTGTAATATTTTTTGTAAGTATTTTTTATTTATAAGTTGAAAGGAATATCCAAAAGGAGGCATTTCAGAAAATTAAAAAAAAACATATGTTAATATTTGTTTTAAAAAAAGATACATTTACGTTGCACGCTTTGTGGTATCGGGTATCATTCTTTTCGAAATAAATACTCGTATAGAAGAACACAAATTCTATTGAGGGGCAATAAGAAGAAAAATAAAAGCTAAAACTGAATATTTGTGAGAAAAAAAGAAGAAAGTATTTTCTCTTAAGACCTGCAATAACAACGAAATCGAAACTTAGTCTTAATTAAGGGCCGAATCGCTAAGCCGGGCTGAAAGACTCGCCCAATCAGATACCTCGATTTGTTTCTCTTCAACTTGTTTCCCTTACGCTGTTTTTCTAAAGACGTTGATAAATTCTTTTTATCGCGCCTTTTATTAAGAGAATAATGCAAAAAAACGCTACGTTTTTTGCTGTTTTTATTAATTGGGTAATTCTTTTATTGTAAATATGAATATCTATAAAATCCGAAATGAAGAAAAAAATTTTATTATTTCTCTCTAATTTTTATACTTTTGTAAGTGGAAAAAAATATTTTTTTAGTAATCTAAATATGCTAATTATTTCTTTCTTCATTGTATGCAGTATATATGCTGTATGCTTAGGGGCAAAAAAATTATTGCAATAAAATACTATCTTTATACATATCTTTATACTATCTTTATACCGATTACATATTAATAAAAATACTTGTTTGTAAATATTATTAATTTTTTTTAAAAAAAATGACGTTCATTGACCTACAACACACTAATGGCATCTACTCTCACCCTTATATTTAAGGCCTAAATCAGAAAAATTAAGAATTATTAGCATTGAACTATTAGGTCCAATTAAAAAAAAACACAAGGCCGGGGTAGCCTGATCGGTAGGGCGCTGGGCCCATGTCCGAGAGTTCGTGGGTTCGAACCCCGCCGGCCGAAGACTCCCCGTGCAGTTGGTGACTGATGCACGTTAAAATTCTGTCGAGTCGTGAAGTTCTCCATGTTCCCATAGCAAATCAATACCTCTGGGGGTACTGGATTGGAGATCGATCGTGCTCGGATTCAGGTCAAAATTACGATCTGTGGATAAATGAATGGATGTATGAATGGGTCCACCTTATAAACAGGAGTGACGTATGGTGTGGCAGAAGTAGAATTCTTGGACATAGATGGCGCCACTGAGAAACAAGAATCACACACTCTGCCTTAAATTTGCTCGGTTTCACCAAGCAGGCTTGCCCGTGTGGCAAGTGGCATTAGAACCAACCAACCAAAAAAACACAATTGGACACAAATAAGCATGAATGGAGCTTTGATAGAGAATTATTGATAGAAAAGTAATATCGTGATTATTGTGTGCGATTGGCAAGAGCTTTCCCTTTAACGCTTTGCTTTGAAATACACTGGTTATCATAAATTAAGGAAAATTCACAAAAATCGCGATAACTCAAGAAATTACACATGGAATTTTATGAAACTTACCCACAATATACAACACATAGTAAGGTATTAAACAACATAAAAAGAAATTATCAGACATTAATAGTAGTATAGAAATTAGCACATGTATAAAATAAACAAATTGGAAGTATCGGTTTGCAATAGAAAAAGTACCTTTAATATGGAATATGATTGCCTCTAGAAGCAATACAGCACAAACAGCGATGTGTGATGCTTTCAATTATGCGGTCTATCAGTTCAATAGGAAGTGAGAGCCATTGCTCTTGTAAAGCAGTTGCAAGCGTGGCAAGGGTCTGAGGGGGCGGATTGATGGCAGATACACGCCTCCCTAGAGCATCCCAAACGTGCTCGATAGGATTCAAGTCCGGGGATCGAGCTGGCCACTCCATGCGAGTAATTGTTTCCTGTTGAAGATAATCATCAACAATGCGAGCTCTGTGTGGTCTTGCATTATCGTCCTGTAACAGGAAGCAATCACCAATTGCCCCGGCATATGGGCGCACATAAGCATCAAGGATGTTGTCTCGATAAACCTGAGCATTCACGGTTCCCCTTGGAAAGACATGGAGGTATGTGCGCCCTCCTAAGGATATGCCTCCCCAAACACAGACACTGCCTCTTCCGTATGCATCTCTTTCACGGATGTTTGATGGATGATAACGGGTCCCAGGTTCTCTCCATATCAAATAACGTCTACTGTCACTTTCTAGACTAAACCTGGACTCATCCGTAAAGAGAACAGGCCTCCATTGATCTGACGTCCAGTGGACATGTTGTCGGGCCCACTGCAAACGGTCTCTCCTATGGCGTGATGTGAGCGGCACGCAAATGGCTGGTCGTCTCGCATACAGACCACCTTCGTGGAGCCTTCTGCGCACAGTTGACGTTGACACCAACCTTCCGGTGGCTGCAGCAAGAGAGGATCTAAGATGTGTCGGAGTAGCGGTTCTATTCCTGCGTGCACTTAATGTCAAATATCGGTCATCGGCACTGGTCGTAACAGTTGGCCGTCCTTGACTGAACCTCCTAGATGCCGAATCTGTGGTTTGAAATTGCCTCCAAAGTCTATGAACCACAGATGGACTCACATTTAGCCATCTGGCCACTTCTGATTGACTCTGCCCTGCCTCTAGTCTCCCGATGGCTCTCCATCGTAGTTCTTCAGGCAAATGATGCCTAGAGGTCATTATTACGAATTGGCTATCTCAGATTTTCAATGTCGCAATCACAGTAAAATTTGTGTGCTTTCTCTCAAACTTGGACTTTTATGCTCCAGGCAGATGACGTAAGCCGAGTGCAGCGCCACTAATTTGCATATTGCAATTTTACTCAGCTACTCTTAGTGGACAACATATGCAAATTTTGCACGGTTTGGCTTACTTTTGAAAGAGTTATCGCTATTTTTGTGATTTTTCCTTAATTTATGATAACCAGTGTATATATATATATATATATATATATATATATATGTATACTTCCACTTCCTATGTTAAACTAATTTACCGTTACTATTTCATGGGAATTTTGACTTGTAGATACAATACCTTCTTCAAATACATTTTTCATTTCCTCAAAAAATAATTCTCTCTAAAGACCTTTAATGAACAACGTTGTCTTTTACTTATTCAATCATCTCTACAAAAACGGAAGAAAACGAAACACATAAAAGGCGCAAATGCACCTCATCAATTTCTAAAGTCACATCAATCGATCAATACAAAATACTTTCTCGATGATCAACCATTAAGGAGATTGATAGAGTTCCCTTGGGTTAGATTTCCGGGTGTGTAACCGTAATGTGGTGAGACTTAAATAGGACCAATTTTTCTATCAATATCTGGCATTATCTTTCATTAAAAAATAAACGAACATAATAGAAACATGGCCACCTGAGTCCAATAGATTGATACAACTTCATACAATGTTTTTTATTATTATTTTCAATTCAATGGCTTCTTTCTTTCTTTCTTTCACTCATTCTTAGCATAAATCCATAATTATCTTTTGTTGCATTTTCCCCATTTTGCTTAATATTAGTTCAAATTTATTTAGGAAAATATATTTTGAAATTGTATAATATTCCTTCTTTATTGGGAGGGATGGGGGCTTGATCACCCCTCGTTGCTTGAAGACAACATGATCGAGAGATACCAGATTGTCTGGGAAATTAGAATGACTGCTGACGACATTGCTACAAAATCATTGGTCATGAAATTGTGAAGCTTTAACTTCCATGATTTCTTGCCCACAAGTGTCTTATCGCAAAAATGTTTTTTTTTCTGTAATACAAAGTCGAAAAAATTCATAATTTAATCGTCCATTTCTCGTATAATTTTGGGGACAAGATTTGCCTAACGATAAAGTTCCGTAAATTTACGTTATTAGAGTATTACCGTAAACTTAAAGTGTATTTTTACGGGTAGAGTCTGTTTATACACGTAAGATATAATTTTTATTGTAATTTAAGAGCCGAAAAGAAGAACGTTTTAAATGGCATATATTAGTGGTATGAACGTGTTAATTGTATGAGTTTTTGAAAACCAGGATAGAAACATCACCTTGTTACTTACAAAACAAGCTTTGGTCATACTGTTGTACCAAACAACAATCACCAAATGTGTTTGAAAATCTGCTGAAACCAAGATAACGAATGTTAATCATAACCTCTAACATAACTATTAAAACTCGCTCTTACCGTAACATTAGTATAAAATAATCTTCATAAAAATGCGAATCTAAATGACGTCACGATAGCAACACGGTTAGGGAGGTTAAAACAATCGAATTCCGTTTAAAATGCCATTTAACTAAACTAAACAATAAAGTCATGCTACTCCATAAAATTCATGCGACTAAACAAGTATCATATATCTATTAAATTAGTATACTTTTTTTTACTATTTTTTCAATTCTTTCTTCTTATTACCCGCAATGGCCTAGTGGTCAAAGGCATTGAGCTACTTTATCTGGGTGATGAAGATCTGGGGTTCGTTCCTCAATGGCGGCTCGAAATCCACCCAACGTTATCGATGGATAGCAGCTTCTGTGGGAAGTTAAGTCAGCCTGCGTGTAATGCTGACCACATTATGCCGTTGGCCTCGAAGTGATGGAGAATTTTTTAAATCGAATTTTGTTTCACGTACGTTGTCCATTTTCTAACAAAGATGCTTCTTTTGTAATTTTATGATCTCTTCTTTAAATGAAGATCTCTTACGTCACAATTAATCTTGTTTTTCAGACTATTTTGCAGACCAATCATTCGACCGTTTCGAATACGGACATAGTTTATGGATTGTTTCAAAAGTTCGATTATTTTGAATGGACATAGTCTTTTTTTATGCCAAAGATAGAGGGTGTGTATGTTGTTTGTATGTTTATGAACAAAATTCTATACTAAGAAATATTGTATAGATGCATCCTAAAATTATAATTCTTACTTTATATTTTGTTGTAAAAATAATTTTACTGACTGTTATGAGTGTCATACCCTACTTTAGTTATGAAAAAATGTATATAAATTAACAAATTAATTAATATATTAATTTATTATAAATATTAATAAATTAATGCATAAATTACTCTGATTATATAATACTTATACTAATCTGAATACTATCTATAACAATTAGTATGCAAGAGCAGCGATGGCTGAGTGTTTAAGGCAGAGGGCTGTAATTGTGAAGCGCTGAGGTTCGATCAACAGTAGCTGCTCGAAGCCCACCGAGCTTCATATTGATGGGTACCCGCTTCTCTGGGAAGTAAAGGTACTTACTTAAAGGTACTTGAAGTAAAGTCTTGTCTGGGAAGTAAAAGTGCGTAGTGCTGACTACATTGCCACAATTATACCATTGGTCACGAAATCATCTCCCATGACCTCCTGGCCTACAACAGACTGTTGCGAAAATGTTTTACTTTTATTAATATATAAATTAACCTAAATAATAAAAATGAAGGTGATTTTTTTAACACCAAGCAGCATAAGAGAACATAATTGGTTCCTGGGTGTAGTAAAACACCAAGATCCAAGAGTTATGTTTGGCTCTCACTACACCACTATGATGTAAAGTAATTGCTACCATTTTTGGTGTTTGGAAACTCTAAATGTAACCAGTTTTAAGCATACGAGATGATGGACAATATAAAATCCCATGACCATGGTTTAATTTGAACCACTATCAGCAAATTTGAAACATAACATTGAAACATAAAATTTGGTTTAACATTGAAGTAATTTATTGAGAGCAAGTGACCTAAATGAACATGTTAATTTGAAAAGCTTTTTCTATCACTAAAATCAGTATTTATTGTAATATGCTTCTAATATCGATGTCGGTAAAACAAGTTAAAACTTAACAAAATACATTTTTCACCATCTGATGTCGAGATTTTTTCCTCTTAATATTATTAGTTCTATTGTTTTCGTTCTCTATGAGCATTGATCGGTAAAAGCATTATATGGCCACACCCTATTACCATAAAACTCCACTTTGGGTATTAGCAGCAGCTGTTGCCTATGGCGTTTCATCACATCTTAGATATATTTAATGAGAATTCTAAGCAATGAATTAGGAGAATAAGAAATAAGAGTAGCAATTCATTAAAATATTGCTTCTTTCTAATTATTGTTTTTTTTAAAATTTATTTTATAGTCTCTAAGAGAAATAAGCAAAATTTATCTGCAAAGACTGTACAAACATTATGAAGCTCTTGAAAGTGGTGAAATTATCAAGAAATCAAGCTTTCTATCAGCCGAATTCAAGAGATGAAAGTAAAGGCTGCCCATTAATAAAGTCACTCTTTTTTTCAAATATTTTGTATCACTGTTTTTGATAAATACTGCGTTGAGTAAATATGAGAAAATAATCAAGGAGAAAAGTAATAATCTAAGTGAAGTTTAATCTAGAAAAAAATCGTAGCAGAACCTTATATGCCAATCTATTTGGGCTTAAAACAAAATATTTGTCATCATCTTTAGAAACAGTATTAATAGCCTTTATTTTTATAGTATCCTTCCATTTGTGTGTTTAAACTACAAAATAATTTAAAAATTTACTGTTTTTTTATTAATTCAAAATATTAATGATATTAGTTCTTTTTTTAACTGGGTTTGTATCCGAATTAAAGCATGAAATAAATAAGTTTAGAACATGATATTCTTGTTTTCCTCTTTGAGAGTTTTAAGTGAAACTTTAAATGTTTTTTTTTTCTTCGAGATAAATCATCACGTTTTTTTAAAGCTAAAAACAAATATTTTAAGAAGAAAATCCCCTTTAAATTTAGAATATTTTTTTTAAATACTTAAATGGAGATATAAAATCCATCAAATCTGACAACAAGGAAAACTGCATGGATAATGAACGCCAGGGCTCGCCTCTAGCTGTTGCGCTATGTACACTAAAACAAGTTAAAAGCAAAGTAAAGACTAAAATATGTACTTTTTCTAAGATTAACTAAAAATGCGACAGTGTTTATATTAACAAGGGAAGAATTTAATTTTACTATAAGTTTTCTTTTAATTTTTCCCCCTTATTGCATTTAAACTCAATCTTGTTCGTAAGCTCTCAATCATTGTACTAAGGTAAAGTTTGCTAGAAACTTTAAAATGTGTTGCAGCATGTTATTTTTTAAAATATGATGCAACCTTCACCTTATATGGTGATCCGTATAATATACACGAACGCGAATACGCCATTCGCAGAAAAGTTTTCACCATCGCAGAAATTTTTTTATTATTTCTAAACAAATAACCAGCTTCTTCAAAGAAGGTTTGTCTTTTTCGAATTGGTAAGAAAAAAATTCGTTTTTACTCTTCTTCCTACCAATGAAATCGCGATTTAAAATTACATTCCATGATTTAAAGTCACACATTCCTATTTACGTAATACAAGATCGCGCATCGTGTTTCGTATTTTCACGATTTTATATTAAATATCGCATTTCGTACTCACGCAATTTAAAAAAATAAATAAAATCGATATTTTTAATAAAACATTGATAACATTCTGTAGATGATTCCTAAGTGCAATTATTTTTTTTCTCAAATTCCATGTATTTTTTTAATTATTTAAAAGTGTTTTTGCACATAAAAATTTTGGATTTCAAATTTTTTTTTTTTACACTTTCAGCTTTTTTAGTTTTTTACGAGCTTATCCCTGTAGTATTGATCAATATAGAGTTCTATAAAAACTAAACATTTTAATTTCGCCAAAATGAAGTGGCAACGTAATGGTTGAAACTAGTTACAAGAGTTACTCGATGCTTGCAGAAAATTTTTTAATAGAGATTTTGTGTTTGCAGAAAGTTTACTATTTTATCTAAGTCTGGATATCATATTATCATACTTCTGAAACTTGATTACACAATATTCTGGCTGAACGCTTTCAATTGCTGGATGAAGATCACTTTTATTTGGAAATACGAAATGTATTAACAAATCTACACAGAATTCCTCCCCCCCCCTTCAAAATTTAAAAATAATCGAAGCTACAATTAATGGAAATGAATTGATTAAATATAACAATTAAAAAACGATGTAACTTTTGAACAAAACTAAAAAAAGTGCTCAACAGTGCGGCGAATCTCCCCAATTACTTTTTTACATTGACTTTCAGAACTTCACTCATTCGTTTACAGGAAGTATATTAATTATTTAATTGCTCAATTCCGCTTTAAATTTAGTTTTTGTGTCTCTTTGCTTTGTTGCATTTCTTTTTTCATTTTCGTGTGTTTACGTTTACTTCAGCAAAAGAAATTAATAAAAATATGAAAAATAATAATAAAAGGAAATGAAAAATGTGCATATGCAATGAGCCGTTCTTTAGTTAAAGGAGACATCCATTTATAAATGATTTGCCATTTTCATAATTAACAAACAAATAATGACTTTGCCTAATGATAACAGTTATAAATGAATGATAATAATCTTTTGTTTTATTAAATAGTCCAGATAATTAATCAAGTAATGCTCATCGGTATCTGAAGTCTTAAAGATGGCGGAAATGAAAAAAAAAACTTTTTTATTGTCAGCACAATTATTCATTAAGAACTAAATTCAATTTATTTAAACTGCAATTATCATTAAATGCACGATTTTTCTCGTTTAGTAATTGTTGATTTGCATAATTGATTTGTTTGTTTGAATTTTAAATGAACACATTTATTACAGTCATTTTAAGGAGTCTATATTTCTCATTTTAACATGAATAAATGAAAAAGTGAAATTAAAAAAGCAATTTTGGTAATTGCTGTTTTATGATAACTTGTCTAGCTAGCAAAGATGTTTAAAAGAAATTTTGATTTTTTTAAATAAGTTATGGTGTTTGCTTAAAGTATTTTTTGTGTTTTTCAGTGCTATGTTTCGACTTTTTTGATAAAATTACTTTTTTGATATTCATAATGAAACATCTAATAATTTTCATAAAAAATATTATTAATTAGTGAGAGTAAATTGCACCATCTTGTCACAGAACATCAATGTTATATTACTAATAACTAATAACGTAATAACAGTAACTAGTAATATTAGTAACTAATACGTATATATAGTCAAAAAATCGAAAAGTTTTTTTTTTTTGCTTGAAAAAAAAATTTAAAACTGATACTACCAAGCGTGAGAGCAATCTTATTTAAAAAAAAGGGACACAACATCTGTGAATGATTCACGAGTGTGTACAGCTAAATATGCTAATGTGCACCGTCAAATAAATTGGCAACTAAAATAAGGTAACTCTGTTCTAAAATATTTCCGCATTGTTTTTGAAACTGCAATAGCGTTAGAGGGAAACCTGTTACGCTATGCAAAATCTCTATAATACCTTTTTTTCTAAAAGATCCGTGAATTCCTTCATCATTTTCTGTCATACCTTTCCTTTAGTTTTGCGTAAAAAAATAAAAATAAAAAAGACGTTGATAAAGAAAAAAAATCCTAAATAAGGGACCTAATTTTAATCTTTTGTCTTTTTGGGAAGCACGCAATAGTTCAACCACATTAATCGATTATGTTTCGAACAATTTATTACAATCATTAATTCAATAGCTTTCTTATCATTAAATCAAATGGGCCGTTCAATTATTATTAGATGCAATTAAGAAGTCATTATTTGTAATTGAATAGCTTATCCTCCCTCATTTTGCATCGATTAATTAAATTTATTACATCAGTTTATCTTGTTAAACTGCCACATAAAACTGTAACTATCTTTTGATTTAGGTGAATGTGCATAAATTCTCGTCTTTTACACCACAAACAATACTAAAAATAATGCCGTGACTGAAGTAGAGGAAAACAAGAGATAAACTAGCATACATTGCGAACGAATGACTGGGAAAACGGAAATGAAGCGTGTGGATACATTGTTCTTTTATACTTCCCCGCACTCTTTTATCGCCGCAAAAAACTTAGTTCCTTTACGAACCAAACACCTGATCCCCAAAAGGGAAAGAAATTGTAAGCGCAAAACATATTTCAAGATAGAAGAAAACTTCCGGGTAAATATTTTTTTTTTCTCATTTAGTATCATTTTTATGACATTATTTTTCTTTTTTTTTTTATTCCATTACAAACACCATCTAACTTCAAGTTTGAAAATATATATTATTTCCGGCCTTGAATATAAATTTTAACTTGCGCATATTGTAAAATATGTTAAAGAATAAATAATTATTAATAAATATTCTAGCATTGGGTGAAATTGGATTACTTTAGAGTGAAAATTGGAAGAAGAAAAAAAACTAGATGGCCAATCTAAGGAAGTCGATCCAATCTAGATCTTAACAAACCTGGTGAAAGATAAACTAGATGGCTATTAAGAGATATTTTTTGATAAAAAAAATTAATTAGGAATTTTTAACTTAAAGTAATTTGCGTGTTTTATTTCGTAGTTTTTTTCGCTTTTTTTTCCTTAATTTTTCAGCAGTAGCTACTCAGACAGCATCGCAAACACAGTTTTCAAAATTTTCTTTACGCTGCAGACCTTACAATTTGTTCGAGAAAAAATAAATATTATTTATAAATCTGTGAGAAAAAAGTAAAGAATTGGCGTGCGTCTTTCTCTTATAACTCCAAAAACTGCAAACCAAATTTTAACCGAGGGTACAAAGGGCAATATTTTCGTATGTCCTAAAACTTTTAACTAGTTTATTGAGGAGGAATTTTTAAAAAATTAATTTTTCGCACTGGTTTAACCTTATGCACTGTTATAAATTATACTTTAGACGAATCTGGGTTTTCAGTTGTTTAAAAGGTGATATCAGTGATGCTTGTTAGCTTACACAGCTTTTTAATCAAAAAAGAATTTTTTCCCTTGTCTTTAAATATTAAATTAATTTTTATTTATGTCACGTAAGCTTAAGGATCAGTGCGGAGGAAATGTGAGGACTACGTTACCGAGATCTGAGGCTGCGTGATTACTTTGTTTGTAATTAAGCTTTTTAAATTTTTTTATTTAATACTAAATGAATTAAAATCAATAGCAATTGAAGTGGGAAAAGAAACTATCAAAATTAAAGAAACAAAAGTTTCGATGGACCGCAAAAAATCGATATACCATTCTTTACGCAATTATGATGACTTTTATTAATTTCGGTTATTAATACTACAGGTATTGCGTTAATAGATCCTGTTTTAATAGGTAGCACATGCACTAATTAATATTGATACTGTGGTTCCTTTTCCCCCTTTTTCTCTGGTCAAAACTAATGGAGGATAATATTGCTCTATACTTTCTGGATTTACATATGTTGTAATCCCATTTCATTTGTTCGTGTGTCGAGTAGCTCGTTTTGGGGGGAGGAAGTAAGAGTTTGATTATATTAATTATTTATTTACAAAAATATTTACAGATATCATAATTGCACAGGCTCATTTGCGCGCACCTCTACGTTCTCTTACATTTGCAAAACAAAACAGACACAACAGTTGCGGCGCTGCGCCACCTGCCGGACGTTAAGGGGAAGATTATAATACATATAGTGCAGGGACATGAATCTCCTATCTCTGTGAGACGCAAAACTTCAAATTTGATTTCATTTTATTTATCTAATTCTAACGGCAGGCACTGAACTTATCGTTCTTCGCCATGGAAGTTGAGAGAAGTGTTGCTCATTTTACGCGGTACCTGGTGAGCACCTTGTGGCCAAGGACATGTAAGTGAGTAACATTACTCAAATCACACAGCCACAGATACCCTTTCATAGAGTAGGCCACATTCACACACAAAAGAAGACAACACGCGGAGAGAAACATCCATGCCCTGAGCTGGATTCGAGCCCGCAACCATCGACTTCGCAGTCAAGCACGCTAACCTCTCGACCACCTTGCCCGCATTTAAAAGTTCCTTACTGCCCCCAAAAGTCAGGAGTAACAGAAAGTCTTGCTTGATTGTAGTGAAACTTGAGTATCATCAGTAAGGTTTGTATCATCAGTAAGATTGTAGTAAAATTTGAGTATCATCATCGGGTCAAGAGCGCAACCATATGATACTGAAGATAGTTTATCTCTGTTTTGATGGGATGAAATTCAAAACGTATTTTGCTTCATCTATTAACGTGAAAGCACCCTGAAGGGAAATAAATATTATTGATAGAAACAAATTTTGAAATATTTTAGCTTTGCTAATTGTGTCTGTATCTGGTAAATCTAACCTACAAATATGGTTGGCTCAAGTCTACATTGTGACAAACTGTCTGTCCAGGTATTGTACTTTACCAACGAATGAGCTATGAAATTGGAACCAACAGTATTTTTACGTCTCAAACAGTTTTTATAATTATTGGTCTTGCTATAGTGTGGTATTATTAATACAATTTAGTTCTTGGCATTTAAAAAGCAGGTAATTGATACCTTCAAAAGATGAAGAAATAGAATCACATTAGGTTAGTGATGCAAGCAGTCGGAAATTATTTATTTTGTACATTTTACCATGTATCTTGAAATGTTTAAATGAATCGTTATCAGAGCCAGTTATCGGGGCCATATTTTTCCGATTACTGTTACCCTTCATATTTTGAGAATCAAAAGTCCTAATTCTATATTTAAAAAAACGCGTGATTATCCTAATAAGTATGTTTTATGATAGATATTGCAACTTAATTCATGTACTGCCGAACCTTAATTGGTCGTTTCCGCATCTTTCCATTTTTCCGCATTTATTGTGTTATGTTAACGGTCATATCATAAATGCTATTCTTATAATGTTAATAATTCCAGTTTTGTTTTGAAAACTAGCAGCTTCCCGCGTTTCTATTTAAAAATCCGATAGACATTTTAAAAAAAATAATTAAAGTTATTTCGTTTTTAGAAGGAAAGCAGTAATTCCTGATGCATATGATGTAGAAGAATATGATAATTGGGAAAAACACCTCAAGCAGCTTGTTTGATTTTTATTTCATCAGTTATGAAAACATTGTGCTGTTGTTTGTTTAAGAGGACTTCATACCAAGGGAGAAAATTTTCATCACAATTTCTCTTTCCATTACTAATTTAAAATTTAAAAGAAGGAAAAAATGAGTTCAAGCAAAGGTAGAGTAAGCCATGAAGTTTCACTTGCTAAAAAAAATTTTCAAAATATCAAAATGCAAACAAATTATTGGCAGAGAACTTCTCCATTTAGTAATTCTCAGTTATTGTCTCATAATTTGTTTTCTTTTGGATATTTTAAGAATTTTTTTTTAGCATTTGAAACTTCATGGCTTACTCTAGATTTGTCTGAATTCGCTTTTTTATTCTTAGAACTTTAAATTAATTATGTAGGTGAAAGAGAATTTGCGACGAAAAGTTTCTCCCGTAGTAAGGCGTCCTCTTAAGAAATAATTGCAACGAATCATATAAAGTGCAAATTGATACTGTTGAAGACGATAAAATGGAACCACAATCACACTAACTATCGGGTTTCTATTGTAGTAGCATCAGCTTTGCAGTCTGCATTTAGAGTCTACATTTTTTTATTTCCACTAACATTAAACCAGTTCATTTGACCAAAAGGTTATTCTGTAAGCAGTTTTGCACACATGTTTGCCACAGTCTTTTATCAAATGGGAAGGGAAGTGATTTCAGAGCAGAGGTAAGGAATGCTTACAGTAACATTTAAGAGACTTTACATAAATTAAAAAGTTAATACGTTTATAATAAGAATTAAAGCTTATGTATTGCATTTATTTTTTACTCACAACCTTAAAAATGGCGAAATAAACTTCTAAGCTTATTTAAGGAGTTTGAACAATAGCGTTTGACTTTTGGCATTTTAATGCAGCCAAAAGACAAGTTTTTGAAGTATTTTTGTTGACTGCTTGTTGGCAATCTCCATTCCACTCCAAAATCACTCAGATAAAACTGATAGATATCACCTTAATTAACTTGAATGTTCTAAATAGAATGTTTTGGTTAATAGTGAATAATTAAATAAGACATTTCACCGGCAATTAAATCAATTTTTCCTTGCTCCTAATTGTATATGATTATGACTGATCTGAATATTATATTTGCATTTATACGTCTAATTAATAAATTAACTACCTTACGCTTTAGCTACTGTGTTTGCATTTTTACCATCATTTCGATTTGTATATTTATTATAATAATGGAATTATTCTTCAACTTTTCTAGATTAAATCAACAATTAAATAATTATTTCACGTTATAAATTAAAAAGTTGTTAAATTAAAAATTCCTTTTAATAAAAAATAATCTTTATCTATGTGCAATGGCGTAGAATAAAATCTAAAATTTTCATGGGCATAAATTCAATTTAGTTTTATTTAAATATTAAAAAGAAATGAATTTTAAAAATACGATCGTAACATAAAAATAATTATATGTCAATCTCTTCTCCTGTTATTTTAAAAACATTTTCAATACATGAGGTTTCATAAATGACTTGATCGTATCTAAAAAAAATTTTTTCCAATATTTTATCCAATACTTTTAACAGTCATGTAGTGTTGGTTCTTTCTTTTTAACTTTCATAGTTCAGTTTTTAAACTCTTTATGGATTTTTTTAAGATATTTGACATCAAGAAGAGAGGGACCATCTTAATAATGCATTTTCTTTTATTTTTTGCCATATTTAAAGCGTAATCTTATTATTTTAATTTTTACTACAGGGTTTAAAATTTTAAAGCATAATTTACGATATTCAGTTAAGGTATCCCACTGCTTTAAGAAACTTTATTTTAAATATTAATATGAAATTTAAAAAAAAACTAGTTTAATTGTTTTATTGTGTGTAGAAATTAGAAAAAAATTATTATTATTATTATTATTTTAAAAAGTGGCCCTTTTTAGGTAGCCATAAGGCATTTTTTGTATATACATAAACCGCTATAAAAAAAAATTAAATCACTTAAAACAAAAAATCCTTTGAAGAGTTTATTTAGAAGGCTATCAGCTATGCTTTGAACTATTATCCTAAAAGCAAGTGCATATACTACTGAGTTAAGGATCAATGTAGTTAAAAATTCAAATTTTGAAAAAAATGTCTGCGTTTGTTTTTCGAAAAACATACGTAAAAAAGCAAAATTCTACATTTTTCTCTTAGTCTGTAGTTCAAAACATGTGTGTTATAATCACAAGCACTCAGGAAAAATTGCAGACAATTATTTTTAAGGAAAAAAAACATAAGATATCGTGTTTAAGGTGGTGTGAAATGTAAAAAAAATCTGACTTTGAGATAAACGCAATTAAAGACTAAAAATTCATTAGTCTATCTACTATTATCACCTTGAACGAAAATTGCAACAACTTTGTAAATAAGCGAAATACGAACAAAAGTAAACATTTTTTAAAAATGCTAAGAGTACAGGGATTTTAAATTTATAATGTACTCAATTTCAAAAATTTTGCCTAAAATTATGCTTTTGCCCTAGTCAGATACCTCAAATTACAACAAATCGTTTTTTAATCACCATTTTTCATTATGTTCCATTTTAATTAAATTTTTAAAGCAAAACAAAAAGGGAAAGTAGTTATTTAAAAAATAGAAAATAAAGTTCCATAAATGCACTTCAATTCATTGTCAAAATAAATTTAATTTTTAGAGCAATTTTAGAATTGATTCCTCAATTTATATGAATTGCTAACTTTAATATCATTGAGAAATCTTTTAAGCAACCTCTAATGTTGAAAAAATTTCCAGCGATACTTCTTAACATAAAGTGTTAATTTTATTCATTGTCAAAATAAACTTAATTTTTAGATCTACCACAGAATCGAATCCTCAATTTATGTGAAGTACTGAGGTTAATATAATTGAAAAATCACTAAAGCAACTTCCACAGTTGAAAAGATCTTCAGCTATCTGAAAATGAAAAATCTTCAATAAATTGTTGTATAAAAAATAATCTTTCATTTTGCCTCTCAAAGTTAAAAAGTACTATTTTTATATACAATTTAAATTTAATTGAAATCGTTTGAGTTGAAATTATCGTTAATAATGCTTCTCATCATAAATTGCTACATTTTATCCAAAGTTTCTAAAAATTTCCGAGCAGTTTTCAGTGTTAAAAAGCTCTTTCTTAACATAAAGTGCAATATAAACTTAATTTTTAGAGCTATCATAGAATCGAATCCTCAATTTATGTGAAGTGCTAACGTTAATATAATTGAGAAATCTCGAAAGCAACTCCCACTGTTGAAAAGATCTTCAACGATGTATCCTTAAAAGACTTATTTTTTTTTATATAAAGATAAATATTCTTCAGCAAACTGTAGCATATAAAAAATCTTTCATAATGCCTGTGAAAACTGAAAGGTACTAATTTTTTATACAATATAAATTTAATTGAAATTTTTTACGTTGAAATTATCTTTAATAATACTTTTCAATGTAAATTGCTAAATTTTATCTAAAGTTGAATATATCTGAGCAGTTTTCAGATTTAAACTCTTCAATAATACCTCTCATTGTTTCAATCTTTTTATTTAAAGGGCTAGTTTTCATACAAAATTGAAATTTTTCAAGGTTTTCAATAGTAAAAAACAATTTTTACGATGTATCTCACCATTATGAAACAGAATAAAGTTTTTTTTTTAAAAAAAAACTACAAGGTTAGATAAATATTCATTTCTTGCAATAGTAATAAATGTATTTTCAGCATCGAGTGATCGAAATTAATAACTTTTTAAACAATAAAGACCATAGTAATTCAAGATAAATAAGTTTTCTTTATGATTAAAAATTATTTGGCTTTTTAAAGTGAAGACACGATAGTAAAATGATTTTTTTCAAGCTTAACTTAAAACTAACCGAATGATCTTAACCTTAGAAAAATCATGTGAAATAACTAATACTGATGCAACAGAAAATTATATTTAACGCTAGTGAAACAAAAACAGAACATTCCTGAAAAGTCTTTCTCCCGGAAATATGCTTTGTTTTTCTTTGCTTTTGGGATCAGGTGTTGTATTCGTTAAGAAACAGATAGAAGCATGTGAAGAAACATTGTATCTATTCGCTTCGCTTCACTTCACTTCTGCTCCCTCTTCTTGATGTAGAGGGGGGGGGGACTTATATGATAGCTACAGAAGTGACTAGCACGAGTTTTAAAAATCGCCCCTTTTTAAAATACTAACACATTTAAATGACATGCGTTTATGTGTCACATATGTCTTTATTTTGAAATTAATTCAAATAATTATGACGGTACACTGCACTACAAAGAAGCAGGAAAAAAGCTGTGTACAAACAGTTAACATTTAACAATAAACTATCAAAAGTAAGCAAATATATAAATAGGAATAATAAAACTATTTAAAATTTGAAAATGAACAGTCAAAATCAGACAATGGACGAATTCAGTTGTAGTTTGATTACTGAGAGTTCATTATTATTCTTGCTTCCCAAGACACTTGTATAATCTCGTCGTTACACTGGCAGCTTCTTTCTAGTCCTTGACAGATCAGAAGATGGCTTAAATTCATGATATCTGCTATGAAAATTGAGCATATGTTGGAAGGAAAGTACTCTTTTAAGCAAATGTTCTACCCATTATTCCAGGCGAGTCTTCAGTCAAAAAATAGTTACAGCCTTTTTTTTGTAGTCTACGGCTATACGGTTTCCGTATATCTTCCCAGGGTGTACCTACTGATTTTTGCATATTTTGTTGTTATTCAGTTCATTAAATTTGTTGAAGACATATATTTTATCGTTACTCATTTAGCACTACCCGGTAAGCACCTGTATGTATAGGAACATGCTTATAATATTATGGTATATCGTACATGCACATAGTATAATAGCAAATAGTTCATGTATACAATAGTATGTCCATTGGGACTTGATTACCAATAGGTAAAATTGGTTTAAATGGCAATATAATCTACATATGTTAACCGTTTTTATATGTTAACCTAGTTTAAGAGATACATTGATGCAAGAGTGCCAAGTTTTTAAAGTTAATAGATCTTTATTTTACTTAACGTTAAAAGTTTTTTCCTCACTTCAATCAAGATTTGCTAATTTTATTAACTACAGAAAATTAGTTGAATCAGCAGCACATTGTATAGTCTACTTTTACTTTGCTAATTAACTTTTTTTACATCATTTATTGTCTTGTTCTTATCTTTTTTGGAAACTGAAATGTGTTGAATGATTCTTTCTTATTATTAACATATGCTACACTCACTTATCGATTCATACTATTCGAGATTGTGGACTCGAAAGTTGAAATATTTGATTCCAACTCCAAAATTTTTCTGAGAGCTCTACTTAGATTTACACTTGTTTAAAATTTCCTCAGAAGAGGAAATTAATTTTAAAAATTACATTTCGTCAAATTATTGAAATTGCGCAAAACCAGTACAAGAAAAGAGCTGGATATAAATATCTCGCATATAGATATTTAAGTATCTTATTTCAAAAAGATTGTTTAGTGATTTTTTTCCTTATTTATAAATTTTACGTATTTACGACATTTATATTTTTTCTTTGGCTTTTCTACTTGACAGAAAAAAGTGTGTTGAATCCGAATCCGGTGAGGATGAAGTGTAGTTAAATCTGAACACAAATTAATAAGGAAACTTTCGCCAAGTTCAGATGCATTTACGTCATTCTGGAATTATTTCGCCAATTTTGCGTACGTTTGGAAACCATAGAGAAAATAACGGTAGATTGCTTAAGATCGAACACTAGAGGGTGAAAGTTGTCTCGCACGCTGCGAAACTTTCCACAAAAACGAAAATGAACTGTTATGCAAGGCACGTATGTAGTTAATGCCGAATCAAGCTTTTATGCACGTCTTGTAGTTAAATCTAAACACAAATTAATAAGGAAACTTTCGCCAAGTTCAGATGCATTTACGCCATTCTGGAATTATTTCGCTAATTTTGCGTACGTTTGGAAACCATAGAGAAAATAACGGTAGATTGTTTAAGATCGAACACTAGAGGGTGAAAGTTGTCTCGCACGCTGCGAAACTTTCCACAGAAACGAAAATGAACTGTTATGCAAGGCACGTATGTAGTTAATGCCGAATCAAGCTTTTATGCACGTCTTGCAGTTAAATCTAAACACAAATTAATAAGGAAACTTTCACCAAGTTCAGATGCATTTACGCCATTCTGGAATTATTTCGCCAATTTTGCGTACGTTTGGAAACCATAGAGAAAATAACGGTAGATTGTTTAAGATCGAACACTAGAGGGTGAAAGTTGTCTCGCACGCTGCGAAACTTTCCACAAAAACGAAAATGAACTGTTATGCAATAAGACACGTATGTAGTTAATGCCGAATCAAGCTTTTATGCACGTCTTGTAGTTAAATCTAAACACAAATTAATAAGGAAACTTTCGCCAAGTTCAGATGCATTTACGCCATTCTGGAATTATTTCGCCAATTTTGCGTACGTTTGGAAACCATAGAGAAAATAACGGTAGATTGTTTAAGATCGAACACTAGAGGGTGAAAGTTGTCTCGCACACTGCGAAACTTTCCACAAAAACGAAAATGAACTGTTATGCAAGGCACGCATGTAGTTAATGCCGAATGAAGCTTTTATGAACGTCTTGTAGTTAAATCTAAACACAAATTAATAAGGAAACTTTCGCCAAGTTCAGATGCATTTACGTCATTCTGGAATTATTTCGCCAATTTTGCGTACGTTTGGAAACCATAGAGAAAATAACGGTAGATTGTTTAAGATCGAACACTGGAGGGTGAAAGTTGTCTCGCACGCTGCGAAACTTTCCACAAAAACGAAAATGAACTGCTATGCAAGGCACGCATGTTTTAAATTGTGTAACAAGAATATTTATCGTCTCATTAGAAAATGTATATAAATCTGTCTATTGCATTAAATGATTTTTTTAAATATTTAATACTTCTACTCGGTTCAGTTTAGTTATGCCTAGTTCAAATTAATCTTAATATTTTAAGTGTGCATGTCTAATTGGCAAACTAATTTTATTTTAAGAATCAATATGCGTAATCCTAAATTAGGTTGATATTGTATCACAAAAAAACTTCGTGTACCTATATTTTACAATAATTATGAATTGTAAAGATACTGAATTTAAAGTATGGTGTCAGCTAATTTACTCTAAGTAGAGTAATTGCCCATTATTGGTGTTTCATTACACCTAAAACAAAAATCTATTTATGGTGTTTCACCCCATCATTTTGGTTTAAAGTTGTTACCATTTTCTGGCGTTGAGATGTACTGAAATTTTTTACAGTCTATTACTATTTTACGCGTTAAAATATAATTACTAATCATAACATTTTAATGGCTAACGTAATTCATATTTTATTTCCAATTCTTTTAAAAATTTCCGTTGACAAACTAAACAATTCGAGTATTTTTCTCGAAAAGAAAAGCTGGGTAAACGGAATTCCATTTTCAAAGGTGAAAGCTTAACGGGGAATGAAACCAGATAAAAAGTTCAATAAACAAAAGAACTTTTTTTTCCCTTCGAGAACAGTTTTTTATGCTTTAAATGAGACTCCCAAACACTCTCAACAGTTTCTGAGGTTTATTTTTTCTTCCAGATATTTTATTTATTTTTTTTAGTTTTTCATTTTATTTCTTAAGCATCGTGTATATTTTGCGCCATGCTAAATTTTCAGTTTCAATCAAGATAAAGAAAAGGCGGAAAGTTTAGAGCTCACAAGAAAGAAATTACTTTTGAGAGAAAGTTTAACCTTTATTCCTGGCTGCCAATAGAGCATTACAGAAAGCAATACCGTAAACAACCATTCCTGACAAATAGTTTTAGAAACTCTATGCATTACAGTAAAAATTTTAATATTTAAAGTTTATAAAGTTTTGCTAAACTGGAGCTTTGGTTTTTGTATTTATTATTAAAAAATCAACTAGTTGGTTTATATGTAAAGATTAACCAGTATTTCTTCATAAGTAACAAAATATATTGAAAAAGCAACTATACAACAAACAACAACTTATATAAAACACAAATAAAAAAAATGCACATACTGTGAGACTCTCACGAGAACTTCTCAAGGCACAAAACACGTGTATTAGTGGTTACAGTACTAATGAAATCAATTTACTTCAAATTAGAGTATTTGATTGAATTTATGACAATGGTTTGTACAAACGATATTTTCTAATTAACCTACGGCAGAGCTGCATTGGCTTCAAGGTGAAAAGCACATTGAGATGGTTGGAATCCTAACGATGGTTGGCAATACGAATTCTGTTCCAAGCTATCACCGACCACATTGCCGACGTGAAAATATCCACATTGGTAGGCGGATCATGAGTTCTAAAGGCCCTACACTAAGGCTAGTTTATCCTATTCCTTGATCTGACCTTTTCTTTAATTTTCCTTGTTTGTAATAATGTTTCCTTTGCCTTCAGGGATTGGTTAGAAATTAAAAGGCTATTTAGTTGAGCATTGATACTTATAAACCTTAACATGGGTTAGCAGCTCAACATCAGTTATAAAATATAAAAAATTTGGAAAATAGTTGACGACATATAAACGAATCTTATTGCAGTGTAATTAACTTTACCTTTTGTCTCTAAATTTTGATAAAGTGAAACTTAGAACCAACATTATTTTTTTACAATCTGCAAATGCCTGAAACATTGATTTGCAATTTTTTAAAGTGCACACATTCAACATAATATTTATAAACTGATTAATTTGGGCTATATATTATTTTGAATCAAGCTTGCATCCTATTTAACTGCACCTGATTAATTCTCTTGCAAATATCAGTTAGCTGACAGCTTTTGATGAAAGTTCGACATCCAGTAACCCACCCTCTTTTTCCCCTTATTTTGGGTAACTTACATTTAGCATA
This sequence comes from Parasteatoda tepidariorum, assembly GCF_982258835.1. Taxonomy (NCBI): domain Eukaryota; kingdom Metazoa; phylum Arthropoda; class Arachnida; order Araneae; family Theridiidae; genus Parasteatoda; species Parasteatoda tepidariorum. The sequence continues at coordinate 8,287,080 of NC_141760.1, read as the reverse complement.
TAAAAACAAGGAACTGAAAATAGCTAAATATATCGCTCCATATGAAATAGAATAAATTTACATAGTTAAGCATTCTTTTCCCATAGAAACCGAAAACCAATAACTTATATGTTTTTGTAAAATTAATGTATGAAATCCTTCTTACGCAATTTAAACCTTAAATGTGAATAGGATCGAAATACATTTTATGTGCGCACACGCTTGCATAATGCGATGGAATTTCCAGTAAAAGTGAAATAATACTAAAATCGATTTTTACTGCCCTCCGGTTAATTTTTTATTATAGCTCCCGTTTTATGGTGATTGTTCGTGAAAACGTGCAATGAAAGCTTCACATCTCCTAACGCGACTTTTCTTATGCAGTGAATTTTAAGCTGCGCTCCAAAGCCGATTGAATTTTAAAATCAATAATGAGATATCCAAACTTTCTTACTCTAGAAATGGGGGAATCGTGATTTTCAGCTTAGGTTTAAAATTACATGAAAATGTAGGACAAAATTAACGGTCATCGCTAGCCACAAGCCGACAAAATATAAAATTATGGCGCTTGAAAATGTGTAAGTTAATCGCCCAAAATTCAGCCATGTACTCCGAAATAGATTTGGGCAAAGCGAATCATCAAAGTGATTAGAATCAATAGAATCAGTTCACTTTGATGATTCGAATCACTGATACAAATCGCTTACTGATTCGACTCAGTGAGTGGTTCGATAATGAAATCGATAAAAATGTGATAAAAATGATTGATCTATTATAAAATTGACTTTCAAATATTCTTGAAAGGATGATTCGAAATTATTTTGAATCATCCAAAATGATCTCAATTGATTTGAATCAGTTGCAAGTTGGCGTTTCGAATCACCGAATCAATTCAGTGATTCGAATCACTTCGAATAATCGAATCAGTACCCAACTCAACTCCGAAACACGTATATTAAAATATTATGTACGTGTTTATACCCCTTCTCCAGAGGATCGAAATTGAGATGCATTTATAAATACGTGATACTTCGTTGGTTTGAACATGGAAGAAGTTGGTTAGAACATGGTTGGTTAGAACTTAGTTGATTTCAACATGGAGCAAACTGAATCATTTAATCATCTTGTGTGGTTGGTCATTAAGCTACCATTAAAAAAACATGGCTTAAATTAATGCCATTCTAAAATTGCAGCTAACGATGAATGATGCTGAATTAACCGTGTTATGCAAAGGACTTAGAAACGCAATGCTGAGCAACGAGAAGAATGCTTCCTTTGATTCCATTTTAGCAACTGAAAAGGAAAAAATGAGTCAAACTAATTCCATTCGAAGTTTACAATAACGATTACTGTTGGCATGTGGATTAAGTTGCGGGACATTTTTGGTTAGACTTACTAAGTCAGCTGGATTACCAAAACTTGTTTACCTGGCTTTGGGTTACAACGCATGCTTACAACCATGCTTAAAAAGCATGGTTTAACTTAATATTCAACGAATACAGCAAACACTTGCTGTTGGTTAAATCGAGGCATGCTGAAAGTAGAAACCACAACAATTGCAAACTAAACAATCTAACTATGATAACGAAGCAGCAACTGGAATGAAAAGAAAAGGCTCAACTTGCTAAAGGATTCGTTACATTTTTATTAAAGATTCCATTGCTAACTCTTTGTTGAAATAAACTATGTGTTTAAAAGAGATAGATACTTGTCATTAACAAAATTAAAATGAAATTAAAACCGAAGAAAGGTGGCATCCGTTTTCCGTTAACACCTCAATTAAAATGTTTCTAATTAAGCTTTAAGGCGCATTTAGTTCGTGCTTTTGATCTCAGCATTGCCGCCATTTGTAAAAAAATCTAGTATCGAGAGAAACAGGCCCCGAAGCAAAGTGTTTTGAGAGTTCGATTTGCAGTGCTTCTTTTAATCTTGCAGAATAATTGGTGAAGTAGAAAATGAAACAAATTAACTTGAAAACTTCAAAGAAAAAAATGAAGGATCAGTAATGAAGGATAGTTTTAAGGATTTGCTTTCTTGGAATAAAAACATGAAAAAGAATTTAAATTTCTGTTTGAAATCAATTTGTGTGCTTTTGCAATTCAGCATAAAGTTTTCTTCCGTTTAATTAACCGCGCGATTCACTCAAATGAAGCAATTTTAACAAAACATTTAGAAAACTTGAAAATATTTTTAACTGCTGGTTTGAAAGGAAAGCGTTCTTTATTGAAAAAAAGGAAAATAAATTCCTATTTTTTGTTAATTTACAAATAGAACATCTTTTGCGACCCAAACTCGTTTTTTTCAGAGGGTTATTTTTTCACGTCATTACAATTTTTAAGCAATTTTCGGCTTGATTCCTGCGAAAAAGCATCTATGCACCACATTATTTATTTATATTTTGGCTTTCTATATCCTATCTAAAATGAAACTTTGAAGTCCAAATTTTTTTCAGGAGTTTCCCACAAGCACAAACGTTAGTTAAATGAAAATAAAATTTTTGCGAAATAATGCTTTAATAATTTAATTTTCGATAAGACTAAAATTTGGAAAAATAACTGTACTATAATGGGTTTTGCACTCGATAAAAGTTATAAAAATCAACTTAAGGACTTAAAACAACTTTTAACAGGAAGTCAAACATATTTTTTTTCAAACATATTTTGCTTCTTTGAGTTAAAAAAAAAAGTAAAAATTAAAAAAGTAATTGATTTTTTTGGATTTTAATAAAAATTGTTTTGACCTCTAAAAATAATATAAAATGCCAAATTAATAAAAAGACTTTTCTGCAAAAAAAAGTTTCGTTATTTACAATTGATTAAGATGTATTTTATTCTTTGAAATCAATAGCTTTAAATTTACGTATAATATACCAAAAATAAAATTGGTAGGAACTTTCAACTTATTATTAAGATGATTTAGAAAAGGAGTTCAATGTTTTCCTTATATGTGCATCTTCAGACATAAACAAATATTTTTAAGTGAAAAAAGAAAACATAATATGTTCAGTATTTAGTTAAAAATTCATTGTTTTGTAAATTCCTCCCAAAAAAACATTAGCAAAATGATTTAAAGAATCAACAAATATTCAAATCTTTCTCTCTTTTCAAGCTTTTCTAGCTGGACCATTTTAGAATTCTATAGAGAATATAAAGCTTGTTTAATTGTTTGTAAAATTTATAAAATTCGACTCTTTCACTGAATTTAAACTACAATTGTATCAGTAAACTGATACTTTGCTTTTAAATTATTTTGTTTCGTACTCATTGGGAAATAAAGCTTTAAATTTAAAAAAAAATTAACTTTGAGGTTTATAAAATGAGACTAATGAAACAGTAATATAATTCATTTAATGTAACATATTGTGACCAAAATTTATATTAAAAAATGTTTAATTCATTAAAAACAAAGAAAATCGACTTGACTTCAAAAAAAAAAAAAAAGAAAATACTGTACTGATAATCAAATCCAATAAATTTCGTGAAAAGGAATTGAACTTCATCAGTCTTACTAATAACTAAAATGTTAGTAACGAGAGAATTATCACACTTTTTGTGCCATGCTATTAAGAATCTAGTATAATTATTGCAGCTAAATGTTTAAAGAAAGCCAATACTGTTCACATTACCTGCATATTCTGAAGATTAACTTATTTGCTCCGTTAAAGTGCAGGATCAAGAGCTTTCATCATTTTGACTCTTTACTGTGCACATTAGCAGCTTCCGTATTGTTAAAGTTCAAAATTTCCTTTATTCTATCAACTAATTTGTCGGTTGTCTGATTGCAATAATTGACTTTATTCTTTAGATATCGAAAAATGTTTTTTATTATGTTATTATGTTTTTTTTTCCTCCATAATGTTTTTTTCCCTAATTGTTATAATATTTTAAACCGTTTGATTTATAGTATTATATTTTTTGAAGTTATTTATTTGATTCTATCAACAAATACGTTAACTACATAAAAATTCCCTACAAACTTAAGAGGAAATATAAACTTGATATAAAAAACTTAATTTAAAGAAAAGTGAAGACGGTAATACAATTCGACATGTTTCAAGACCTCAAAAATCGACGCCCATTCTCAAGACTTGCCAGATATGTTCACATATAAAATCTATTACTTCTACGAGATTCGGTTACTTAAATTTAGGAGGAAAAAAAACCTTAGAAAAAAGACAGTATTTTACTGCAAGTCATAAAATACATACTATCTAACAGTTTAATCTAGAGCTAAGAATCCGGTTAATTCCATATCATGGACAGTTAGAAATAAATTTAAAAAACATTTATAAAGACTATTTTTATAAATAGGAAAAAAAGTCTTCGTATTTATTCATATTTGGCACAAAGATATTCAGACCTGTATAGATATTTTCAAAATGTTTTTCTGGCTAAAATATTAAACTTTTGCAAGAGTCACGTTCGAGGCAAAAACGGTGAAATTGCTCTTTACGCATATTGATACTGAACGTGATGCTGAAAATTTGAATGCTTTTTATTCGAGATATTTTTTTTTCATGCTTATTTTACTTTGAAACAATATATCTCAAAAGCAAAAATATAACTCCATTAGATTTGGAAAATATTTATTTCATGAAATTTATCAGTCTGCATTTTCAAAGATTGAAAAAAAAGCATTTTAATATTTGTTGCAGATTTTTCTCACACAATAAAAAGAAAAAATAGCAAATGTGTTGATTTTTGTAAAAATTAAGATCAAATAAGTCTGACAAATAGATTTAAACGTGGGTAGTTTTATTTAAAATAAACTAAACAATGCTAAGCATAATATATATTTTTTTAAATTTATAAATTTGCAAATAGTACTCAAAGTAACTCATATAAGATTTGCGTAGACATTTTTATAGATATAAAACAGTACAGACACACAGATTTTTAAAGAATTTCAGTTAGAAAAGAAAAAAATAAACAACACTAAATTTCACCCGTAATAACTTTCGTGTTGTTGATCAGAATTTTTCTTACTAAGTACCAAGCTTAACGATTTAAACCATTTACTATAATTGGAATGAGGTTGTACTAATTTGTAAATGCTAACTATAAATGAGTAAAAAAATAAAACGCGAAAACGTACTTCTCAATAAAACTCTCGCTGTACTTTTTTCCTTTTTTTAATAACGAGAATTAAACAAAGAAATTTCGAGAACTAAACAAATTAAAGCAAAAAGGAATTAAATATTTTTTTTACCAAAAAAAACTTTTATTGAATTTACTTAACTATTGCAAATCAAAGTTACAGAAAAAGTGATCAAAGTTACAGAAAAAGTAACGGAATTTTATTGACACTCTTTATCCACTACGAGTAATCCCATGTGTCAGTCTAGATTGAACGTAGTTACTTTCAGCTTTAAATCACTCTCAATATTCAATTTAAACCTACATTTATTTTTCATGTGATTTGAAAAGCCTCCAGCGGGGTCTATGTTCAAGGCCTACGTGGTACTGTTATCGTCTACGCCCCAGTATCCATTTGTAATACGTGGTCATTGGGCAACGCTGCCTTAGATCGTTTTCCTGCCTAATCTAATAAGACTATCTCTCCCATATTTTGATACTTAAAGATACAAATCCGCAAAAAAAAAATTTTTTATTCACGTTTTTGTGTCTAATGAACTAAAAGTTGAACCAATAAAATTAGCTGATAGCTTAAAAAACACATATCAGTATTACAAAATTTTTCCAAGATGTTATTTCTCTGCTAATTGTACGTGTATTTTTAAAAACAACTCTAATACATGCTCTGACACTCTGCAGGAAATATTCAAATAAAACAAAAGTAGTATATTAACTATAATACTATAATAGTTGGCAGTAAAAAAGAGCAATGTGAATAGTACACTTTATTTTGAGGAAATGTACTTCTTTACACTTTGAATTACTATTGCATGTGTAATGTCTCTTCAACAAACACAAGTATATTTGATTTTAAAACATCAAAGGAACAAAATAATAAATATCTTACCGCTCATTAAAAATAATTGATAACCCTTTTCATTCATTAAAAATTTTATTTTTTTGTAATTTAATTTTTACATCTTTATTCATCACAAGGAGTTTTGAAAATAAATATACATTTTTGAAAATAATTTAAGAAATTTTATTTTTACAAATACTACGTTTATTTTTAGAAGAAATATCTTAATGATTAAATCTTAAACCAATGATTAAAATGTTTCAGTTTTTTTAACTAACACAAAGTTGCACGTCACAAATATTGAATTCCACAATGTTTTGAACAACAATACTATATATGACTAACATATTCAATAATTAAATGTTTTTATTGATTATTATTTGAAGTCTTTATTGATTATTATTTGAAGATATAACAAAAAACATGTTCAACAGCTGTCAAATTAATTCACAATCTTATTGAGGAATCAATTGCATATTTCTCGCCATTGTATTTTTAATTAAACTGAAAGTACTGAATATATAAATATATGTCTGTTAATTAATAGCAGCTTTAAATAATATGCAGAAAAATAATATCTAATCACAATAATATATTTTCTTTTAATACCATTTATGTGATGATTCTATTAACGTTACTTTTATTAACGGAATTTTTTGATTAACGTTAATTCTATTAACGTCTTCTATAACAAATATTCACTAAATAATGCATTTAAAAAGTCTTTGAATTATTTTTAAAAATACTTTTTTTGGATTCTAAAATTATTATATATCAAAAAGACACATTTAGATCAATATACAGAATTTCGAAAATTCTTTCTGTTTTTAAGACTCGTGTATTTCTTTCATAAAGTTCGCAATGCATCAAAGGAAAGCAGTATTTTAGCCAATAACAATCCTGACTGTCATCTGTCAAGTCAATGTAAGTTATGACATCCTTATTTCAACCAGCCATATTGAAACTTCCACTACACGAATTTCAAGGAATAGTATCAGAGGTTTCTTCCAAAAAATAGTATTTCTAATGTGTAAAGTGCAAAATAAGAAATGGATGACACTGAATAACTTTTGGTTTAATTATCAGATCTTCACGTACTCTGACTGAAGCTTCATGATTTGAGAGCCTGACCGCTTATGCTAATTATCTAGTTCTGACGACATTTTAAATAAATATACGATACACAAAATTTTAACGAAGTCTTCATTATTTTATTAAATTCTGTATTTAAGATTTGATATCTCAGAAATTATTGGGTATATTTCATTCAAAGTTTGTATTTTGCCATTTATTATAATATTCTTAAAAAAGACTTTAAAAATATTTACCTCCAAGATAGACCACGTTTACGAACAATTTTTGGAGGTATTGAATTTTTTCCATAAACTTTGTGATGAGGAAACTTTTAGGAAAGACCATCAAAACCACTCCCAGTGATTAGGCAAACCTCTGTACCTAATGGGGAAAAGGTCAAATAAGGAAACGCGAAAGACTATCTAAATAAAAAATATTAACAAAACAATGTGTTCAAAATATTTAGGCAAGGCTCGAATTTCGATATTTGGTTTTTTTACGATCTCTGAAAGAGATTTACATCCTCATGGAGCAGTCAGAGTGCACTAAAGACAATGACTTATTTTTAGAGTTGAAAGTTAAATCAGAAAAAAATTTATTTTAGGAAAAAGCTAAGCATCTCAAGAAAACAAATCATTTCTCTTCTTTATAAGCTAAATATTTTTTGGGTTACAAAATTAAATACAAACTTAAACAAAAAACATAATTACTTATTTATTTAAAATAGTTCTACGATTCACAATTGGCTAATTTGTTTTTGCACATAATTGTCTGAGTAGGGATTATTTTTATGGACTATAAATACAATTCATTGATCGGGTTTTCACAAAGCCAGAACAAGTGGCACTTCCACACCAAGAAAATGATACTAACTCAAATTAAATCGCTCGAATGGTTTCGAATCGAAAAATCATGCTTCTCCTATAACATTTTGAAGTCAATAAAGGTAACTCCTAAGAACGACGGACCTCCATTAATGACCATTTTACTATGGAACAGAGAGTGATTGCTCGCGAGAAATTTTACAGTACCTTACATTTCAAAACATTTTTTAATTATTATTAAATAAAATAATAAAAAAATAATGAGTAATATTTAAAAAATATTTTTTCATGGAATTATCTTCGAGCAAACGATTCGTAAAAAGTTTTCGATTTGCTTAAAATGCTCTGGAGGTATGGCGAAATACACAAAATGCAAAATTAACATTAAACGGTCAAAACTTTGGAGCGCTCTCCTGACCAAACTATTGGGACCCTATTCCCCGAATTGCGGCTGCCTTTATATTTTGGCTGCCTTTATTAAAATCTGAATCCGTCAAAAAAAGGTATGTTTATTCAGACAAAATACATTTTTTCGTCTGATTTCGTAACTTAAAATATCGTCTGCGTCTGTTAATTGGCACATTTGAAGTCACTCCCTCAGATTGTGAATCCAATCATTAGATCAAAAGTTATTCAGGGTGGTCCCCTTTCTTGCACACTGGTCATTAACAAGATTCAGAAGAATATATATTTCATTAAACCTTTCAAGAACACGTTTTCGTCCATGTTTTATTTTCCCTGTAATTACAATTGGATCATATATTGAATACTTTGTTAGTAACAACAAATGCATCCATAACAAATTTAACCTATCGATCCAAATTTTCGATCACTCTCCCTAAATATAAGGGAGATATTTCCTTCATTGCGGCCACTCCCCATACCTTTGGAATCGTGAATCCGATTAAGCCGAAAAAGAAAAGGTGTGTTTATTCATAGAAAGTACCTTTTGGTGTTTGGTTTCATAACTTAATATACCTTCTGCACTAAATAATTTGGATATTTTAGGTCAGTCTTTAAGATTGAGTCTTTAGTTCGTGAAAATCCGATCATGTGATCAAAAGATATTCAGGGTATTACATTTTTATTTTACGCACTATACCTTGGTTTTGCTGAAATTACTTTGATATTCATAAAATAACATTATTAAAAAATTAACCGTTTTTCAATTAATCTACTACTATAAAACTTTCGATGTACGAAATGCAATAAAGGATACAGGTTCTACAGTTTTTTCTATGCTTTATATCATTTCCCACACTATTTTTTCTATTGAGATTCTTCCCATGTTCACGTAAACTTTTATCTCGAAATATTTTTATAAGCGACATTTTCTGTCCCACAATATTTTATTTCTTCAATGTTTTGTCTCATAATACTCTTTTTTTCTCTAATTGTTGACCCCTGATATCTTCAATGACTTGATTGATGATCATTTGTCCTATTTTATAGTATTTCAGCGATGATTATTTTACATTTAAAAAACATTTCACGTTTGCATTCGGAACCTGTAAGTAGATTTGCATCGAACCAAATATCCCTTAATTATTGAGTATTTCGTTTATTTTTATGAAATTATTTAAATGAAATGGTAGTGAAAAAGGAAAAACTAAATATTCATTTAAATACAGGCATTTTTTTTTCTTTCAGCAATGTATTAAAAGAACGATGAAAAGAATATTCATTTATTAAATATTGCATTAGTATTCCGCACAGAAAGTTTCAATGTAAAATAATAGATTCAACAATTAAGAATCACGTTTCTCTGTTAACCATTCTTAAAGTTTATTTTCACCTTAATGCGCTTTTATTTCAACAAAAAACAGAACGGTTCAATATGCCGCTCAAGACCCGTGAATTCAACTGCCTAACCTAAAAAGCTAATTTCATGACAAATATTGATAATACGTATTTTCATTGTTTAATAGTTCACAATTTCTGATTGAAAATTACTCGCAAAAATTCGGGGTTCCGTCGAAAGTAAGTCATTCATTTAGGGTTCCATAACTGAAAAATTTGGAATCATCGTCACTCTATCATCCATCATCGTTATTAATTCCCAGACATACTATTTATCTTAGTTCCTCTACATTTCTATACCGCCTTTAACAGCATATAAATATCTTAATATTTTAATCTTAATATCTTAAGTCAATAATAGCAAATATCTTAAAATTTTAGGTAACCTTAAATATTTTAGGTTATCTTAAAATTCCAGTAACTTAAATATCATAAGTCATCATTTCCGGAATAATATTTGTAGTAATAGTTTGATAACACCGTTCGCAACTTGTGTAAAATATGAGAAAACTAACTTTCCTCTTATAAAAAGTATGACTGCTAAATATGTTCATACGTACACTTTAAAGGACAAAAAAAGGAACATACGGTTTAAAACAAGGCATGCATTGATATAAAATGTTTAAAATGTATTCATCTATTGGCGTTAAAATATAATTATATAACGCTTAAGAGAAAATCCCAAAACATACTTTCACGAGATGCTAGTCTAAAATTGTCAGCGAAACTCGCTTATTCATAAATCTGTTCAATGTTCATTAAACTTATAATTTTGACGTTATCTTTCCCAAATCCTCATTTTACTGTTATATTTTGAAGTCTAGACAATGTAAATCTTCGATTTAACGCCATGACCTTTTCTGGACGTTATCGGACTTTCAACTGACCAATGCAGCGAATGTCTTTTGATATAAACTGTCCGCGTTAATCATAGGAATAAATTCCGTTAAACGGATTCATGCGATGCCTTCATTTAAATACCAGAGAGTTTAAATTAAACTACTGCTGCTGCTATCTCTCTTTGGCTTTTACGGGGTGGAAATGGTATTTGATTTTAGAGATGGCGGTCGACATCGAATTCGGAATGATATCCGGAACAGAGACCATTGCCAACTCTTATCGCGAAATTTTGGGTTTAATGGGAAATCTTGGGTCGATTACGATAGAATTAAATTGATATCGAGAAATGAGTTTTAAACTAAATAACACTTCCCTCTTAAAAGCTTAACTTCATTGTCCAATTTAAACAATAGGTAGTTTCTAAACTTAATTTTTAAAGATCAAATTTAATTAATTTTTAATAATTAAATTTAATTTTTAATTAATTTAATGATTTAGTTTAGTTTTTAAAGCTCTTTATTTTTTAAACTTTTCAAGCTTTGATGCTCAATGAAAATAAAGTATAAACTTAATTTTTATCAAGCTTATTTTATTTTTTTGCCCTTTTTTTTACCGTTACATATACACGAATAAAAATAATGTTCGAAAAGAAAGAAGAATTTCAAAATGTTTTGGTGGATCCAGTACACAAAATTCTTAAAAAAATTCAGTTTTAATTTTATAAATAAATAATGCTTCTAATTATGTTTCAAATTTAATTAAAAGTGTTATATTATCTTTGCTTGATAAGATTTAGTGATTGTGGTCATTGATAAAGTTTACATTAAAAGACCGCTTAATTTCGGTCTTGAAAGTAAAAGAAACTATTTCTAAATGTCATTTATCAGGCTTGTTTTTTTATATTTTTTATGTCTCCCATAACAAATATTCGAATAAAATTAATATTCAACTGAAAATGAATTTTAAATTTTTTAAGTGAATTCAGAACTCAAAAATCTTAAAAAGTTTAAGATTCTTATTTTCTAAAGACATGATGCTACTAATAGTGTCACAAGCATGGTTTACACAGTATAATGTTATCTCACCTAATTAAGACTTAGTGACTGTAGTTATTGATAAAGTTTATATTAAATGCACTTGCAATTTTAGTCTGAAGCACAAAGATTTAAAAATAAAATGATAGTAGGCTTGTTTTATTTTTTTATAGTTCACCTTTTTTTATCCTTTTCTTGACACCATAGTCGAATAAGAATTATTGCTTGAATAAAAAAGAATTTCAAATTTTTTTAATAGATTCAGTTCTCAAAAGTCTTACAAAAAACTTACTTTTTTCAAGAAAAAAAATGATGTTACGAATTATGTTTCTAATATTATTCAAAGTATAATATTATCTGAACTAAATAAGACTTAGTGGTTTTGGCTATGGATAATGCTTACTTAAAATATGCCCGTAATTTCGGTACTTGACAGAATTTCTATTAAAAAACAATTAGTGTGCTTATTCTACTTCGTTTTCATCTTTCCCATAAGATGCACTCGAAGAAAATTAATATTCAAATCGAAAAAAAATTCCAAATATTTTAAGTGGGTCTGGCACACAAAAATCTTCCAAAAAATTGAGATTTATTTGTTATATTTTCCAAAGGAATGATGCTACTAATTTTGCTTCAAATATGATTTATAGTATAATACCATCCCATCTAAGATAGACTTTGATATTGATTAAAGTAATAGATAAAATTTAGATTTAATGCACTCGTAATCTCAGTACTTAACGCAAGAATAACAAATAGCGGTGACTTCAACACATTTTGCCTCTTAATTTCAATCTTAATTTTAATCAATAATCTTAAATTTCGATGCAAAATTTTAAAATGTCTGTAATTTTATCCACTAGTACAATTATTCTGGAAAAAAATTCTTAACCCATAAAAATATTTAAAAATAAAATGTAACAATTGTTTGAAGAGAAACAAGACATATATTTAATAGCATTTGTTAAAATCTAATCACTTTTAAACGAATCATCTTTTAAGACATTTATTTCATTTAAATTAATTGTATTTAAATTATTTGTACTTAATATATGTAAAAAAGAAGCAATTTTATTTAATTTTACAAAAGAATGTTACTTAATAATAATTTAATTACGTATCGTTCAGATAAATAAAAATAATCTTTATTTAAATTAAATTCTGTAATGGATTTCAAACTAACTATTCATTTACCTTATTCATTATATTCTATAAAATTCTTAATTGCTAAAGATATTTAAATATAAAGACGATAAAAAATTAATCGGTTGTAAGAATTCCTTCACAATGCGTACAAAAAGCAAAAATTAGCGTACATAGCCTCTTGTATGGAGTAACAGAAAAAATTCAATTTCGAACACACGCTTTTGACACCTCATTTTATTTGAAAGAAATTTGAAAAGACTTGTTATGAAAAATAAAAAACATAAAAATTACTGGATTTTTGTTCTTTGTCGTAATTCATGACTGAAGTAAAGAACAAACAATTGGATAAGGATTCGATTTTCGTAACATTAAAAGCGCAGTCACTAAATTAATTTTAATCTCCAAAAAAAGAAGTAAATAATGTCTGCTTTTTACAATGATATTGTTTTTTAATTAAATGTCGAAACAGTGAAAATTAATTTTCTTTTTTGAATTTGAAGTTGTTTAGTTTAATTTGATTCTTTTGTTTTGGCATCATCAGTTTTTGTTCTTTTAAAATTTAAAGAATACATTATACACCTCGTATAAAAGTTATATTCTTTAATCGAAAATAAATTTTTAAATAGAAAAGGAAATAAATCTGCAAAAGCAATAATATGCAAGAATTTTGAAATATTCTCATTGTTTCCTTTAAAAAAAAAAAAAAAAACAGATACCGTTTTCTGAGTTTAATTCATTAAATAAGACTTCAAAGTGGGGAAAAATCATTACAATAAAATAAATTTTAATTTTATTTTAGCATTTGTATCGTCGGCACAATTGTTTTATGATATTAAGTTACAATCTTCCGTAACATTTGCGATGATCAAACATGTTTCTGACAGCACCAGAAGCAATTTTAGTTTTTAATCCATAAAAAGTATAAATCAGTGGTCAGAGGTAGCTGCAACGAGTTGTGAAACTACTGTAGTTGCTACGTTTTTTCGTAGTTTGTAGTGTAGCGTGCTACTGTTCTTTTTAAATAAAGTATTTGAAGGGAAAAAAAGTGAGCAATTTTAGTTTTTAATCCATGAAAAGTATAAATCAGTGGTCAGAGGTAGCAACAATAAGTTGTGTAACATCTGTAGCTGCTACTTTTTTCGTAGTTTGTAGTGTAGCATGCTAAGGTTTTTTTTTTAAAAAAAAAGACATGTAGTGAGCAGTGCGATTAAAAAAAGTAGTAGTTTGTAGCGATTCCTGGCAACTACCTTTTAATTTAGTATATGAACAGGGGTTCTAACAAAACAAATGTTTCGAATTTGTCAAAATCTTCGCGGGTCTGTCAAAGAAAACAATTTTAAATCCCCCTGTGACTGTGAGTTAACAAGAATTGTGTATTTAGAGTCACTTATAACTAATATTTAAGCTAGACATTATGAATCATAGATAATTGATGACTTTGGTCCCACTTTCATACGCGAATGTACACTCGTAAAACACATTTTCGATGTACTCCGTTTCTTAGAGGAAATAAAAGATCATTAAACACTTAATTAAGTTGCAAGTATTTGATAGTTTCCAACCATCTTTTAAATTAAATATCCACTGTCAAGAAGGACATAAAAAGTTGAAGATTAAATGAACAAATTCTAAAGAAATATTTTAGGATACCAAACTGGCTTATGTGAACATTAATAAATATTTCTAAATAATTCTCCATGTTTAATATAAGCCAATTTTTTATTCAAAATCATTTTAAACATAATGTGTAACTCAATATTCCCAGCAGTGTAAATTCATTTCTCCTTCAAAGTTCAGCTTCTTAAAGTAGCGAAATAGTCACTACCACTCAAGAGTAGTTTGTAATTACTACGTTTAAAAAAAAGTAGTTGCAGTTAACTATATTTGTAACAAAGTAGTTTTAAATGCAGTGAACAACAAAAATAATTTAGTTTTTCCGACCACTAGCATAAATGTAAATTTTTAAAAAAATGAAGAAAACATTATTTAGTTCTTTTATTAAAGTATTTGAAAACACTAAAAAAACATTAAAAATCATTATCGTGATATATTAAATAATACTGGCTTACACTTGATTTCAGTAAATAAAACAATATTATGTAATTTAAAAAATTAACAAAAATATATAAAATATCGTCTGAAAATAAATTTATTTAAATCGAAACGAAGATTTAGAAGATATTTTACCATTAAAATTTTCATTTGAAATGATTTTTTTTTATGATATTTTTTTAAGATTAGATTGATTTTGCTATTATTTTCAGTTATGAATTATTTTATTGAGCAATGTTACAAAGCTTATAAATTAGCTAATGAATGTTTTTAACAAAAGATCTTAACTGTGTGTCACCATTTCCATCGAATTCGTTATCATAACATTTCTTATGTCGATTTTATTTTCCAGGGTTAAAAAATCTCCCTGTAATCAAAAAAACTTGTAATCACCGCCATCTATCGTTTGGATGTTTAGCTTAACGTTACATTTCGTTTACTAAGCAAAAACTATACAACTTAGAAACTTGATTTTACATAAACGAGTCAGGGCACAAAGCAAAATACTTTGATAATTGATATCAGTTTAAAAAATAATAACAATTAAACTCTTTACAAGAAATACCACTTTAACCTGCAGGCCGTAGGAATTGCTACACTGACTGTAAAAAATTAGGGGGACTGAAAGAGCCATTTCATTTATAACTTCACGTGATGTTTCTTTTAAAATTCCAATTTCTTCGAAAGTTATTGCAATTTTAAGTGGGTTTTTTCGAGAATTTGTTTCATTTTTTTTAAATTTAAATGAGGATTATTTACCCTTTGGATAAACAATTTTATTTCTTCAGTTCGAAATTTTCAGTTTATTAGTTCGCCCTTGACATAATGTCAAAAGAATAAAAAAAGAATAAATAAAAAATTAGAAAAATAGTTTAACAGTTGTCACACGTAAATTTTGACATTTATATCGACATTTTTAAAAATATAAGAGATCTAAAGCGATAAAAACAGTTTTCCTATTTGAAGAAGTTATATGATATGCGTGACGTATCGTTATACATTAATAACAAATAAAGTTAATTCTTATTTATTACTTTCTATTTTGTTGTATGTTCTGTATTCCTATAGTTTTAAATACAGCTGAGTTTTTTTATTTCGTTATAATTTTCGTTTATTTCCTTATGATTTTCATATTTCGTTTCGTTATGATTTTCATATTTCATTTCGTTTAGATTTTTATATTTCATTTCGTTATGATTTCCATATTTCATTTCGTTTAGATTTTTATATTTCATTTCGTTATGATTTTCATGTCTCACTCGCTATGAGTTTCATATTTTATTTCATTGTGATTTTCATATTACATTTCGTTATGATTTTGATATTTCATTTCGATATGATTTTCATACTTCATTTCTTTATTATTTTCATATTTCATTTGGTTAGAATTTCCCGATTTCATTTCATTATGATTTTCATATTTAATTTCGATTTGATTTTCATATTTCATTTCGTTATGATTTTCATGTTTCATTTCTTTAGAATTTTCCTATTTCATTTCATTATGATTTTCATATTTCATTTCTTTAGAATTTTCCTATTTCATTTCATTATGATTTTCATATTTCATTTCATTATGATTTTCATATTTCCTTTCGTTTTTATCTTCATATTTCATTTCGTAATGATTTTCAAATTTCATTTCATTGTGATTTCCATATTTCATTTCGTTATGATTTTAATATTTTATTTAGTTATGATTTTTGTATTTCATTTCGTTATGATTTCAATATTTTACTTAGTTATGATTTTCATATTTCATTTCGTTATGATTTTAATATTTCATTTTGTTAAGATTTTCATATTGACGCATATTATAACTGTTTCATATTAATTTTCGTTCATAGAATTGTAATAGTTGTATATTTTAAAGAATAATGAGTTTTTTTTAAATATTAATTTTTAAGGAAAAAACAATGGTGAAAAGAAAAACTCCCCTTCAACAAGAAGGTTGGTGCGCGGAGCAAGTGGTTGTCGGAGTTTTCTAACATTTAAAAAAAGATCACGAAACAAACAAACATTGAATTATGTATTAAGGATATTAATTTTTTTAAATATTTGAGGAAATTTTAAAAAACTTTACATTATTACATTCTTCTTATCCACGGCCACACATCAAAAAAAATTTTACTTGACATTTATTTATCATTATGGTAATTTTTCATTGCTGCAGTGATGTTTGCTTTCTGCAGAAAATTATTTTATCATAGATAATGGTTTTCGCTTCCAATTATTTTTATCTTCGTTGCTTCCAATTATTTCTATTGAACAATCATTTTTGTTGGCTCTTAAAAAATAGCATAATTCAAAGGAGAGGATGTTACTTTTTGAAGCCAGTAGTTTTTTTTTTTAATGAAGCATAGATAATTGGTACCAATGTTTTCTTTTTTTTTTAATTATACAAATTTTCCTAGAAAGATCATTTCTAGTAAACATGTTAGGTACGCAGATAAAACCAATTGTTTTAAAGGGGAAAGCAATTACCACACAGTAAAGAGAAAGACCTCCCTTGCAGAAATTTAAGGTATTTTTAGCGTTTATTTGAGGTTGTCTTGAGGTGTTAAGGTTGATTTGAGGTTTATTCAAAGTTGATTCAAAAACAACCTTAAACGATCAACCTCTCAATGTGCATGAAGTTGTTTTATTCACATTTGAGGTAGATGGAAACCAACTTTAGTGCAACCCAGATAAGGAAGGTTGCTCTTCAGGCATACGGATTACTTTTTTCTACACTCCGCGTATATTAACAACAACAAATATGTATATTGAAGTCTATCAAATCGAAAAAGTTTTTTGCTTGCTTATATACCCCATATTAAATAAAAAACATTCGGAAACTAAGAAATAATTCCTATGAATACCCAGCCAATGAGGCCACTTCAGTAACTATGTAGTATTTACTGACACAATAAGTTTAATTAAACATAAATAGTTAGTTAAATTGGTAGTTAGTTGTTAGAGATAAGGGAAATGAAAAGGAGAATGAGAATGGACAACACAATAATAAAAATTATTCACAACCGAAAGATCATATTGAAGGTTAACTCTCTGTAAGACTTTATTCGAAATTATAACAGACTTCAACAGTCATCCAATGCAGCTTAAAAATTTAAATAAAAAGTTCCAAATTGTAATCCCGCTTATGTGTTCATAATCTGGTGTTTACGGAAAAATGCTTCTCACATATGATAAAATGAGCTCTGTCGAGAATTGTGATGTGATCACGGTCCAGGAGGGGGTAACTATATCGATATAGTCGCAATAAATATTTCGTTTTAATACAGCAATGCTGTAATTGAAAAACTGACAATCAGTAGACTCCATATTTAAAGGAAAAACAAAACAATTCTTCCTTAATTTTCAAAAAAAAATATTTTCCTGATTAAGATTAATTTAAATTTTGAAGCAAAAACAGTCGATAATTTTGAGAGGTTCATTGTTTGAGATATTACAATTGAAACAAATGTAATATTCCTTAAGGAATTCATTTGAATTTTACTTGTTAAAACTCAAGTTTCATTTTTACAAATTAATTTATTTTTAAGAAGTGCTCAGCTGAACTAAAAGAAATTTCTACTAACAATAATAATACGAAATCCACCAGAGGATTAATAGCAGTGAAATAATGAACAACATTTTATCTTTAATACAACTGAATATTCGGTGATTTACCTTAAATAAATAATGTATTACAAGAATTAAAAGGATGTGCGTGTTTAAAATATTTTTATTTATTGAAATATTACCTTATAAATAATTCAGCACTTTTACACACTTGAAAATTTTGAAAATTATTTTTTTTAATGTATGCATAAATATTAAGTCAACTAAAAAATCTTAAAATAATGTTGAAATTTGAAAATGATACTTTATTTATGTAAATAAATGCAGTTCATACAATTTTAAAGAGCACGTTCCGGGGGAAAAGGGCAAAAAAGCAACCTAAAGCAATTCACAAAAAATCTTCAGGGACTCATTAGTTTTCTGAAGTTTCATTTTTCTTATTATTTTCCAAGCTAAATTATAATGAAAAAACTTTCTATATACCACTTGCTATGCATAATTTTCCTTTTAATAATTGGTTCATCAAGCGATTTTTATGTCTTTTGAAATAAAAACAATACATGTAATAGCAAGAGTGGGTAATTTTAGAGCCTTTGAATTAAAATTATTTTTATACATATTTTTTGTGAATTTCTGCTTTAAATACAGTACTCTAAAAAAAACCCGAACTCTCTTAATAACTTTTGATCTAATAGTTAGATTTTCACGTTTTGGGGCTTGATCTTAATGGTTCGAAAGAGTGACAACAAATATACTAAATTATTAGTACAAACGGTGTTTTAAGTCACGAAATCAGACACGAAAACGTAATTTCTCTGAAAAAAAACAAATATTTTTTTCGACGGATTCGGATTTCTGATCTCCAAATTATAGGTGGTTGTCGCAAGATTGCAAAAGGAGTTGCCGTTGTCTGGGAAATATGGTCCCCATAGTCCCCATAGTCACAGCGATCCAAATTTTGGACCACTTAATGTTATTTTTACTTTTTGTGTATTTCACCATATTTGAAGAACTTTTTAAGCGAATTAAAAAAAATTGCCCACAATTCTAAAATTCGTTTATCCAAAGATAATTCGATGCAAAATATAAATTTTAGGAAATATTTATTATTTTATTCAACAATAGTCGAAAAAATTTTGAATTGTGAGATATATACTTTTTTGCATCATCAAGTACACAATCATCAAGTACATAAAATTACGTGACAAAATACAAAATTTGAGTGAAATCGAACGTATAGTTTCTGAGAAAATCTAAGGTGAGTGGACATTTCTACGATACAATTAAGGTAGAATGCATACACACACAAATTTATAAAGTAAAATTAGCTTCTAGCATACGCATATTACCGAGAGAGTAATTAGGTCAATATAAATTAGGTTTATTTGCAGAACAGAAACAGAAGCAGAAATATATGAAATATTATAAAATTATTTATACAATTATTTTATTTATATATATTAAATATTATATTAAATAGTATAAAATTATTTAATATAATCCCAGGTATATAAAATTCAGATAAAATTACATTTATTATTTATTTAAAAATATGCATACCTTGTAGTATAGATTTGTTTAAGTATAATTTTTTTTTTTTAACTTGATTAAATTATCCAATCTAGATTTGGCGTCTGATGATTTCAAATTTTCGCCAACATTGCAGTTTTAATGAAAGTTTTAATGAAGTTTTAAGTGAAAATAATTCAAAATGAACCATAAAAGATGTTAATGAATGTAATCTGTGTTAGGTATTCCTCTTCATTGGTGTTCGGAATTTAACTACGCTAAGAGTGCATATGCTAGCTTGATTTGGTGTTAACCTGAAATAAAGTGTTCGCTCACACGTTATTTTGGGTTGTTCAGCACTTATTTTGTTAGAGTTACACACCACGGTTTTTACAATGCGGAATTTTTGGACGTGTGGTGTAAAATCAAAGTTTCTCCTTCTCTTTTCGATTGTAAACGAAATATGTCCCTCGTCTGAAATTGGCGGAATTGGAGGTTTGGACTGTACTCTATATTTGGTAGAAATAAATTCATAAAAGGAGTATAATATCCATCTGAATTTTTGCGTAATCTCTATCAATTGTTGTTGTTAAGATTTAATTACACTCTTTGCAATATTGTATATAAAATTATGCGGTAATAACCTGAAATAACTTAAACTTTTAAGAATTTTTCCCACCCAAGTCGGATATGTGTTACACCACAGTTTTTGCAATGTGGGATTTCAAAGTAGTGTAATTTTTATTGTGTTAGGCAATAAAAAATTTCATTGTAATTATTTGCAATTATTTTGAGTATTAAAAGACTATTTCGAGAGATCTTTCAACACACCAATGAGATAAGTTAAACGCAAAAAAAGAGTAACTATTTTTTATATCCAGTGTGATAGCTCATCTATTTTAAATGAAGGAAAAAAAGAGGTATGCCAAAAAAATACAAGTTATTTTGGGGTAATATGAAAAATAGTACAACTATCGCTGCTTAAAAAAAATTTTAATTCTCTCGTTCTTGAAAAATAGTTAGTTACGCCACATCTGTTTTGTGTGTTCTAATTTGAGTTACATTATGTTTTCTTACACAAAATCCGTAAGATTTATCAACATGAAATCTCGAAGACGTACGGGATAAAAAAAAATACAACATTGGATAATCAGGTCAAGAATGATATCTATTTGAGTGTATGGTAAAGTATACCATGCGGGTCGCTCTGCGGGCCATAGAAACGCAGTTTCAACTGCAAATTTGTAAGGTGGCTTGCTAAAAGGGATATTTTTCATGAACTTATCTTTTTAACTCTTATTTGTTCGAAAATTATTGAAATTTTAATGCTTATTATAAACGTATATTAACAGAATGTTCCTACTCAAAATTATATATTTGTCTAATTATTACGGTTCCAATAAAATAATATTTTTAATAATTTTTCTAACTCTAATTCTTCCAATAAACATTAGTTCGGTTTGAAAATATTGAAATAAAATAAAAAAAGATATGAGTAATTTAAGAAAACGGCTGCTTTTAATTATTAAGATGTCAGTTTTAGAATATCTCATTTAAACTCCTTTGTCTTGTCAAAAAATCTTTATTTTCATCAAGTATTTAAAATGTTTTAGCCACAACATTTTAACAAAACCAACTCTTAAAAAGTTCTTCAATAAGCAGTTCATTCATCTAAGACTTTGCGAACAATAGTTTTCAACACAAAAGGCTTTGGAAGCGAGTACAATGGAAATAACTGAGTAATTAGTGGAAGTTAGTTCTAAGCCATCATTCTTTTCTAATACATTATTCTTTTCTCCTGCTTAAAATAAACCACAATCGAAGAAAACGATCTCCAACTCAGCAATTAAACCTGACTTGTAAAAATTTCATTGAACACTTTTTTTTTTAAATTCGAAACATTCTTATTGTTTACACTAGATTGCTTGGTTTTTGTCTAACAAGCGACATTTTTTTTTAAAATCCAAACGATTAAACCTGAGACACAGGTGATCTTTTGTAAAATACTTCAACTTCGACTTGGAAAAGATCACGACACTCTATTTATAAACTTTCTCTCCCTCGGAGAAAGGAATAAACAAAGATTCTTCCTTTTTTTTTTGCTGTCCTACTCACAATAGAACAAGAAATTTCTGGAATTACGAGCCCCTTACGAAAGTCATTGTTTTGTTCGAAGACCTTGTTTGCTGACAACGACAGCATCACCGTTTGAAACACAGGAGAAGGAGAGAGAGGGGATTGCCCGGAATTTATAATCTAGGGGCCCTGACATTTGAATTTTGGTCCCAGGCCAGTGCCTTTCCGAACTTATTATTTTGTTCCATTCTACGCATCGTTTGTTCTACTTTCGAAAGGCTCCCCCGGAGTGATGTTGGATGCGTTTTCTTATTGCAGACGAGGCGCCAGGGATTTATGGGTGAAATTCGAAATCGTTTTCAGGCACTTCCCTTTCGAAAAAAAATTATTCTTATTTTAATGATATTCGAATTGGATAGGAATGGATAGCCGGGAATGATAGAGATTACGGAGGTACTTCGACTTTATTGGAACAATATCAGAAATTTATTTCGAAAACATTTTCTAGGATTTGAGATCCGTTAAGTGGGTGCTGTCATATCTTGCATTTCAATTTGGAATTTCGTTCATAAGTAGGGGAATATTTTATCATCTTTCAAGATATTATTTCTCCTCTTTTGAATTTTATAGAGCTTTCTTTAACTCTTCTAAGAGTAAAAAATAAATGTGCAAAAAGAGTGACTCTCTTCGTCATGACAATTTAAAATTAATTAAGGTTAAAAACAGGATTTTGGGCAAACTTTTTGAAACTGAGTTTCTTATCAAATTAGAATTCCTGTTCTTCAAGCTTTCTAAAAATACTTTACTTTTGTTTGTACTCCTATTATTTACAAAGTTATAGCAGTTTTTATGAAAGGTGTTAACAGTGGATTAACTAATGATCATAAGTTCTTAAATGCGTTTGTCTCAAAATCAAATTTATTTACATTTTACACCACCTTAAACACGATATTTCGCATTGTTTTTAAAATAATTTATTAAAATTTTTCATGAGATTTGAATTTTCCATAAGTTCAAGGACAAGGGCGGAAATTATTAAAAATTTGCTTTTTTAACTACATTGATCCCTGACTCAGTAGCATATGCACTTTCTTTTAAGATAATAGTTCAAAACATGATTGATAAGCTTTATGAATAGAATCCCCAAAGGATTTTTTATTTTTCATTTTAGGTGATAGAAATTTCTTTACAGTGTTTAGATTGTATACAGAAAATGCTTTTTTTTTACCTAAAAATGTCCATTTAGAATAATAAAACCGACACTTATTTTTCCTGGTTTTATAAGTTTTTACTCATAATAAAACAGTTAAATTAGTTTTTGAAAATTTTCTATTAATATTTAAAAAAAATTGTCGGAACTAGTCGGATACCTCGGAATATATGTTCAGTATGCTGGAAATCAGAATATTTACTTATCTTGTTTATAATAATGCCGTGAATATGTAATTTAAGTGAGATTTAACAAAGTTCTGACTAAACAGCAAAAGAAACACAATGAAATTAAAAAATTTGTAAATCAACACATGTCAGAATTTGCAGTTGTTTTAAAACTTAATTTTGCCCAGAGGACTCACAAAAAATTAATTAGAACAATTATGCTTATTCTCGCTTTTACTAGAAACCATTGAACTCTCTAAAAAGTGCAAGGATCCCAAAGTTACCTCACTTGTTCCAAAGTTACCTTGCTTGTCCCAAAGTAACCCTACTTCTTGATCCTTAACTATGGTGAGGGGATCGCTATTTAGAAAATATGGCACTAGTAGCCTCGTAAGAAAGAGAAAAGCTTTGGTCCTGTATTGTTTATTACCTTTTTAAAAGCTGAAAAATCTTTTTAAAAAAAAGTCATTTATTAGAATTTCTATTTCTCAAGAACTATTTGGTCGATTTTATTCAATGTATTTAAAAAATTTGTAAGCATTTACATACCTTAATATTCTAAATAATTTTCATCATTATTAAAATGAAAATTAAAAATAACAAATTATTACAAGAATTATTTCCTTAATTTGAATTATCTTTGAATACGCAAAATACCTGCCACGAGTCATCTAGTGGCATGTGTGCCATATTTTAGCCATCTATGAAATTAGAACAGAAAAGCCTGAAACGATTATCTTGAGGGTATATAGAATGCCAAATTGCAAACCAGCAAAATATGAAAGATGTTTATTTCAACGTTTTGATAGAATAATTTCTTAGTATAAGTTCGAATTAAGTATTTCAAAAACTAGTAGGTTCATAATTCATTTTGTACTCTTTTATGCCAGAGATATACAATTTGCTTTGTTCAAGTTTAATTTTATATGCAGACTTTATATTTTTAAATTTCCTAATTATGCATTTTCATTATATTTTTTTTAAAATAGCATTTGTATTTTTATAAAGGAACGACATTTAAAAAATAAAGTTATTATAATCCTATGTTTCATACTTTGCCTAAAGTATATGGGCGATACTTTGGAAACATGACAATTCGGACCAAAACATTTCTTCAAATCTAAAGTCTTCAAAATAATATAAACTGTTTTTGTATACTTACTTAGTTACATTTATTAATATCTAACACACAGCAGTGTAGTTTATTGACATTTGCTCAAGAAAAAAAAAATGGAAATTCACCAAATCTTGAATGCCAGGAAAGGGACAAATTAGCTTAGAAGTTTAAAAAACAGTCATTTTAAGCTAATACTTAAGCCTTTATGTTAGATGAACCATAAATTGCTTAAATTGATTCTTCTTATCCACTGTGGAAAGAATCAGAAATATTTTTGTTGCTGATATGTACAGAATAAAATTGTGTATAATAATTAATAATTAAATAAATAAATAACTTTGATTACATTCAAGCATATTACAATCATATATAAACTTGGTATTAGGTTAATATTTGCTTTCCCTCTTTACAGTATACTGTTTAAAAAAAATCTGGTAACACTTCAATGTCCTGGCATTCATAAGCCAGGAAAATGACAGCCAGGGTAATGACAAATTTGCCATTTTATAGCATTTAACTTTACTTTAATTTAACATTTTGGTCTAAGACGTTTACATTCCGCAGAAAACAACAGGATTTGAGATAACTCAGATAAATCTATGCAGTTTATGTTATTAATGATTTCAAGAAGACAGGAAAATGACAACATAAAAGCCAACTCAACTTGAAAAATTTTTTGAAATAGATTTTGAAAAAGAAAGTTAATTCTTTATTCATGCAACAAGACATGTTCAGATAGGATGATATCTAATCAATCTATTAACAAAAGATATTGATTACTGGCGCTATCTATTTTGGTTATCAATAACTAATTAAAAATAGCCGGATTTTCATGTGACGAACAAATTATTGACAGAATTTTTTTTTAAACGAAGTCTTTGTAAATAATACCCTCTGCGTATGTTTTAGAAATGCTGGT
Source organism: Parasteatoda tepidariorum (assembly GCF_982258835.1). Classification (NCBI taxonomy): domain Eukaryota; kingdom Metazoa; phylum Arthropoda; class Arachnida; order Araneae; family Theridiidae; genus Parasteatoda; species Parasteatoda tepidariorum. Next base: position 8,261,835 of record NC_141760.1, on the reverse strand, counting down.
TGAGATAAAAAAAAAATTAAATATTGAAAAATTTATGTGAAGTTTTGATGCTAGTTATTATTGGAAATATTGGTGACATACCAGAAACATGACATTTTGAAATTCAATTAAATTTTATAAATGTGCAAAACAGTCGATACTAGTGCAAGGTCATTTTAAAATGCTAACAGCAATGCTATTTATTAAAATTTAAAGACATAAAGTTCCTTAGTAGTATGGTATTAGATCTTGAAACAAGAGACTGTTATATTTCGTGATGAATTGTCATATTTCGGGAGAATCACCCATATCTGCTGTCCTATAAAGAATATCTGGGTATTATTTGCAAAGCCTGTATAAAGTACACAGTACCTATAATTTCTCATATTTTTTCCTATAGCTCCTGAAGCATTTGTTAAAATGATTAGAGAATGCATGAAATGCCGGCGTTTCATGCTTTCCTTATAATAACATGTCCGGTAACCTGGTAATAAGTGTCCGGACACTCAGTGTTGTGATTTTGGAGTGTCCAGAGGAATAAATTAATGGGCCCCCTTTTGCATAGTATCCGACAAAGATAATGGTTTATTTGGCTGGCTACGAAATTTGCATTCGAATTCATCCCAAAAGTGCTCTTTTGGAATTTAATTCTAGGCTCTGAGAAGGACGGCCTAGTTTTTGAACATCTGATTTCTCTTGGAAGTGTGAATGAAGCTGCTGAACGGGAATTGGGCCCTCCCTGAACTATTGCCATAGAGTTGGTACACTATTAGAATTTCCATTCTAAAATTACCGTAAAATAACCGGATGTATTCCATTCATCCAATTTACCGTAGATTTTACGGTAAAGATTATTTTAATCTTCAATGGTTTAAAAATCGTTTACAACTAGTATGGTTTAAAAAACATGAATACAAAACTATACGGGGTTTTTTACCATTTACAACTAGCATGGTTTCAAAACAGTAATAAAAGAAAGGGCTTTTCGTTGCTCCCATCTATATGTGAAAGAAAGTATCGTATTCTAATTGTCCTGAGTTACAAATGGAGAATATCAGGACACGGGAAACTCTTCATGTGCTGAAGGAAACGAAGAAATATATTATGTTATCAACCCTGGGACTCGAACCCCCGTCCTATAGGTCGTGACATTGACAGATTTGACCTCATGGCTATATGTAGCCAGCTGGAAGGAGCTAAGTGGCTTCATTAGGTGGAACCAATCAGTTCGATAAAATTTTGGTTGTTTAACCATTTTAGGCGAAAGCAGTTCATAGGCGGTTTTTCTAACAGTTAACAGTTTTAATACCATCTTATTTACCGTTTTTAAACTGTTTTGTTTGAGTATGGTAAAATAACGATTAAATAAATTGTTATTTAATCACTTTTCAGAGAAATTTCTAACAGTGTGGAGTAGCAATGTCCAGAATGTTCATACTTTTCAGAGCCCATGTTTCGAGCCACGGGATCTAAGGAACGTAAGCTAACTGAGTACCGGGATACTTTTGGTCAGACACTGTATACATTGATTTCCATTAGTTATAACCAACAAGACGGACAGTTGTCTAAAGTGATAAATTTCTTTAAAAACCTTCCAAAGGAGATGCATTAAAACAATTCCTCATAATTTTGAAAGATTTAGAACGCGAAGTGAAAGCATTTTATTTGATTTTTCCATACAGAGTATCTTTAAATATGTTTACCATAAGAACGCAGAAAATATTTTTCATTCTGTGAAATTTAGATTGAAAACTCTATTTAACTTGAGAGATTGGAAAAACATTCTTCGTGTTTCATTCTCTCCCCCCCCCCCTCTTTATTTTGTACCTACATTCACAGTTTACTTCACTTACGAAGACAAATTTAAAAAGTTTTTTCTTTTTCTTTCTTTTTAAATGTCAAGCCTGGAATATAAGATACGACAAGGTTTTAGATAAATATTAATGTGTACAGAAAAAAAACATCAAAATTCGTTCCAGTATTATGGAAGTTCTTTTTTCCTATTTCATTTTAGAATTCAAGTGTAAACATTTGGGCTCGCTCCAAACTATAAAATTTTTACTTCTGGGAGAGTAAAAAAAAAAAATAAAGATTTTTTTCTCCTTCCGCCAAGTGAGAGAATACCCGAGGATGATGCTGTGAGGAGAAAAAAAAACTATACAATGCTTTATGTTTGCATTTTATTTTGAAGCTAAGCTAAAACATTATTTTTATTTAATTATCTTACTTTAGAGATCTTTAAAATATTTGTCTTGTTCCAAAGTAATTATGTTAATTTTTTTTCGTCTTTTATTTAAGGTTGTTTTAATTAAGTCTGAAACAATTTTGTTTTTCTGAGATGTTGCTGGTTAAAAAGCATTTTTCTTGGGTTGGTTATCTTTCTTTTCGATTAAAATATACTCTTTCTTCTCCATTTAATTAATTGGACGAATATGCCATCGTATTAATCAATGTTTTGTTGGTTTAATCGATATTTTGTATAACAGAACGATTTTAATCATTTGCATTATAATGTGCCTCTCAATTATAGTAAAACAATGAACGGTAAAACGGAATTATTGCTGCAACTCATACTTTTTTAATTGTATTTAAATTGCCTCATTTATTACAAAGTCTAAAATATTTAAACTTTGTTACTTTTAATATAAAGAATTAAAAATAGTGACGTCGTATGACCTTTCAAAACATAAAGTGAATAATTATTGTTAATTCTTTTTCGTCTTTGTCTTACGCGGAATTTTCCTTAAAGACCGCTCTTAATGTGTATTTTTAGAATCCTTATCGAGAAGAAAAACAAAAATTGGTGTTCTTGACACGGATCATCAAAGTTTCATGATTAGGAGTATCGTGAGAAAGTAATTGATTGACAAGCGTAAACTTCTAGCCTGGATTAAGGAGGATAACACGGAGCTTCTTTTTTCTAAAGTTTCATGATTAGGAGTATCGTGAGAAAGTAATAGGTTAGCATAACAAACATGAACTTCTAACCTGGATTAGGGAGGATGACACGAAGCTTCCTTTTCTTAAGGTTTTACGATTAGGAGTTTCGTGAGTCAGCCTACTAGTCTGGTTGTGTTTCTACGCAGCAAATTGGTTCAAATCAATGTTGTCCAATGGAAAGGAGATGGAATAGCTTAGATAACACAGGTGTTCACCTTCCAATAAAGTGTGCGAAATTTGAATCCCGAATATGGCTGCTTGATTCATGTACTGTCCTTAGGTCTCACCTCTTGATAACGAACTCACTGTAGGAAAGTTTCGCAGTTTTCCTTCCCCTGTTGCAGAGCAGCACATGTGGCTCAGTTCGATCATATTGTCCTCCACGAAGTCAAGTTAACCACATTGCGTGACTCAGGAGTTCTCTTGTCATCTGGCTTGGATTAAAGATTGGAAAATTACCGATCTGAGGAAAACATCGATAGCCTCAAAATCCATTTGTATCAGCAGTTTGAAGTTGGTTTTGAAATAAAATAAACTGGAGTTATTGGATAAAAGAAATCGTTGTGAAGCTACCTAAATACTGAACGCTCTTGAAGTTAGAAAAGTTCACACTACAGTCTGTCATTTTGTGGATAACATTTTGAACATCCTGTATTCGCTGTGGCAGATTAGAAACCGAACCGCTACCTAATAGGGATTCTTTTTACGGATCTTCAAAATATTAATGAGATCGCTTTATCTTTTCATCTACCGTAAGTTAAGGAAAAAAAGTATTATTTTCAGAAAATTTACTTTGAAAAGGTATTCACCGTTTGCGTGCCTTACGAACAACATGATAGATAATATTGCACAATAAAACACCATTTAAGAAAATGAAACAAAACATAACGTCACTTTTTTGCCATGTTTTGAACAAACTATTCTTTTTGTTTGTTCATTCACACAGAGAGTAGGAAAAGTATGAAAAGCCCTATCCACTCAAGTCATGAAAAAATTAATTAAAACGCCTTCGAGACTATTTGGCTCAACAAAAAAATAACATTTAAATTATTTACATACTTGTTTAAGGTCTCTTTTTACTATACGCTTACACTGACACTCCAACAGACTGTTAAAATTTATGTACAAGTCATGATTAAAAGAGATAGAGTCATGAAATGAGTAAAACAACGAAATAATGTATAAATATTAAGAATCTTTCCTAAAGTCAAGAAAATCGGAAATTCCTCCTAAAGTTGGAAGAATCTCTTTCCTGACCCAGAGAAGGCCTTAGTATAATTTTTATTACAAATAATACAGATTATAATTTTACTAATATTTATATTAGCTATTCTGTACCAAAGGACTGAATATCAATAACAAGAAATGAAGAAGTGAATCCTTAATTATGTTACTACTCTCGAGCACAGTGACCACACATAAGTGAATTATTAAAGGCAACCCCATGTTTCGATATATGTTCTCTAACGTAATATCTAAATTCGAAGCGACGGGCGAGTTAGGCATAGTGCCAAAAGAATGAGGCTGGCGTCCAGTTGTCGGTGGTATAGTAAGAAATATTGCAACGGCTTCAAAGATTTGTTTCTGAAAAGATTTTACGAGAAATACTTTTCCTTCATTGAGTTTACCTTAAGGCTAATATCGCTGTTTACCTCAAATTAAACAGAGCGCAGAACAACGAAGAAAATAAAATGGATGTACCTTTTCTACCTGGTATGATAAACTAAATTAATTAAAATGTAAAAATGTGAATCTTGTGAAAAGTAGGTTAATATCACGAAATAGGGCAGATTATCAAATGCAATAGGGAAAAAGTATTATAACACGTAAAATTAAGCCGTAATGCGATAGCAAATTTGAGTAAATCGTAAATTACAATTATGATAAATCACTTATTTCCGCGCATTGTTGGAATCTTGGACAAAATTTCTATTTCAATAATTATAAAAAAAAATTTCCACCCCTGTCGCATCAGCTCATCTTGATTGCCTGGTATCTAGTTTCATTTATGTAAATGTCTATTCCCTTGATACCGATATGAATTTCTCACCACTTGTTGCCGTGATATGTTTCTCTCAGATACTGCATTTTTTTCTAGTTTTTTTCCACCTTTATATATATTTTTTTTTAATTACACCCTGAAATGCCAGGAATTTCTAAGTTTTTTCATTCACCATTTCCATTTTTATTTTGTCGACAACCTTATGTTTTCTGTTTGAAATCCCTTTTGATTTCAAGCAGAACATCAAGGCTTTCAAAACAACTTAAAAGCTTTTAAAAGTTAATCACGTCAGGCAAAAATTTAATTCGTGCTATCTCTTACAATATATATCATAGAACTATATAAAAAAAGGTTATAGTTCCGTCGCCTTACTGGAATCCTAGACATGGCGACATATTTCGGTAAATAAGAACATTCTTTTTTTAAAAAGAAGCAGCCATACGTTGGATTTGATTGGATCACTAAAAATAGCACGTCTTATTCTGACATGTTCTTAGCAAATCAAATGCGAGGTCAAGAATTTTTAGTTTTGCTTCGCTGTCGAAGAAAATCGTCTGCAAGTAACAATATTTATTATTCTTTCATCAGTTTCTTTAAATGCGTAGACAAAGACGCATATTTGTTGCGATTTTTAGACATCATTTTTATTAGTTCTTACTTAATTGATCATTCTTGTTAAAAACTGTAATTGTAATTAATAAGAAATCAACAAAATGGAGGCTGTACAACTTCGTTTCAATAGTTGGTGGTATTGATATTCGTTCACGCTGGGAGCTTGGCAAATCCATTTGGCGTACACTTAGATGTAAACAGGCTCTCTCCATAGGAATAGATGTTTTTTCTTAACTTGCAACAGTGTATAGCCTTCTTATAACACAACAAAAAAACTGCTTAAAAGGAGAACATTTTTGTTATCAACGAAGGAAATTGAAAAACGAACATCGTTTCGTTCTTATAACTATTAGTTTTAACCCCTTATTTTTAGAAAACAGTATGTTGAAGTGGTAAGACATTACCTGATTGATAACTTCATACGCTTCAAAAATATGCAAAAATGAAATGATAATTATCATATGTTTCAAGCGCATCAAAAATCGGTAGCCATTTATAAGACTTGACAGACGCGAATGTACCGAAACAAAAATGGTTTGAAAAAAAGGATGAAGTTGCCAAAGAAATTTGGAAAGTAAGGGCAAGAAACAAAAACTAGAGAAAACCGCAGAAACCGAGAGAGAGAAAAAAACAGAACAAGATAAAACACAGTGGCCGAGAGGAAAATCAGGGTAAAATGAATTTAAACGCGAAGGGTAATGAGGAACTAATGTCGTTATCAAGGGAATCTGCATGAAAATGAATAAAAGAAGATTCCAGTGCATCGAGATTAGCTGATGTGATTAGGATGGAAATAATTTAATATTGTCGAAATTCAATTGATGCCCAAGATTCCAATAATGTTAAGAAATTGAATATTTTTCGAATTCCTTATAACGGCTAAATGGTGTTGCTTAATTTTTTTTTTCGTTGTTTCGAAAAAGTTTAGTTTTGTTAAATTCAAGGTCTTGAAAATGGGGTCCTATTTTTAATGCACTTGAAACATGACGAATGCATTTCACTTCTGTATATTTTTGAAGCGTATGACGTTTTCAATCATGTAACACCTACTGTTATCTTCTTCCTAACAATAGACAATTCTTCTCCTATTTTAAGAAATCCTGTTAAGCCTATCAGACGAATGCGATTTTTGCTAAACACATATCTATCGTATCCCCTTATTTCCCTTCTTGGCATGATTAAAAATCACCATTCACTGTTTTCGATGACGTCAAAAGGTATTTCACTTCATTTCATTTCTTTCTTGCAAAAACTAGTCTCGATTTCAAAACGTTTTGATCAAAATTTCTGTCGTAGACATTTCTGCGTTTTATTAAGAGATATGCAATTCATTCTACAATCTTCAGCAAAAGCAGTTTACTCATTATATGCATTTTAAAACAAAATAGATTTTCAAAATAAATTCATTTTTTGGTCTTTTTATTGCTATTTTAACATTAAATGTAAAGGAACTTTTCTGTATTTAGTGATATTACTATAGTTACAGCTTTAGAATGTTCAGCCGACTTATATCTTCCAAAGATTAAACATCGAGATTGATTTAATTCAGTTTAAACATAAGAGAGTGATCGGATATTTCAAAAGATAGTTTCTTCAGGTAATACATAAATAATTAGTTGGAGACTCTTTTTCAAAAGAATCTAATAACTAAAACTTATCCGCCAAACTCGTTAAATTAGAATCACGCGATAATTACAATGGAGTTTTTAAATCGATTCTCAGGGCATAGAAACTAATTATGAGTCCCTTTCCCAAACTCCTGTTTTAAGATGGGACGGACATACAACATCCAAAGGTGGAAATCCGGGCATCATTAGTAAATGTCGCTGCAGGTTAATTATTCGAACGGATATTTCCTGTTTTCCGTCCCTTCGATTAATAAGAGGAAGAGTAATGGAAACCGGAAAATATTCCTTAATTTGAATATCGCTTCTAATTTCGATTTATTGTATCGTATGGCTTGATCTTCATAAATATTTCTCAGCAAATAATCTGAAGATGGTATTATTCAAATAAAACTACTTTTTGAACTTTAAATTATAATTTACGAGTTTGTTAAAGTTGTTTTCTGAAAATTTGGAGTGCAGGAATTCTTTAGATTCATATTTTCTGGAACAAATGAGGCCAAAAAAATATTCAAATATTTTACTAATGTTTTAAATCTATTAATTTGCGTTAAAAAATTTCATGAAGCATGTCTTGTTCTCTTAAAAACATCATATTTTAAAGTTAGAAAAAGAATGCACTTCTCAAAATATTGCTCTGAAACTGCACAATATGGGTGCTGTAAAAGTGTCTGTGAGTCTTACGTCAACACTAACTGTAATCCTGAATGTTTTACTTTTCCTTTGAGGTTACCTGTTATTTTTACAGTGATCCAAGTTAGAGCAGCACGTTTTCTTTAAATTTATGCTTCAATTCAGAATCCCGTGAGTTCGTACTCCCCTAGCGGTTCATGCTGAAACATTGCTCAAAAGGTTTAAAGGACAAATTTTAAATCATCCGCCATACAGCCCGGATCTTTCACCAATCATTTTACTTGAAAAAAAAAACATCTTGCAGGGCAAAATTCTCACGGCGATGATGTAATCAAAACTTAAGTTAAAATGTTGTTCCGACAACAGGCGGCTAATTTCTATGACTGTGGAATATAAAAGCCTGAACCATGACTTAACAAACACTATGACAATGTCGGCAAACTAAGTAGAAAAATAAGGCACCTTCCAGTAAGTAACTGGAATTGCGCATTTAATCAATTAAATTTTTTTAAGTGAGTATGCAGTATTGTATCTTTTATTTTCGAGAACTTCTATATTATGTATAACATAATACATATATTTTGTCATTATCTTAAACCTATCACAAATAAACATTTTTAAATCCGACAAAAATTTTAAAAGCAGCTACCTATGTTTACACAAATATAAGCAATTTGTGACACTAAATTTTTAATTTGTAATACAGATAATTATCAAAAAAATGGCAATCATTCAATTAAGAGATAACTGCGGTTAAGTCAGCTATCCGTGGGATAATTTATGAATGGGAAAAATAAAATAGTATTCCACTTGAGGGAGTAAAATAAAACCAGATAAAAATACAATTATATAAACAACAATAATTATATGACCAACGATTTTTAGAAAAATAAATTTTGACAATTATTCAATACACCAAAATCCGAACTTCATTAAGTAGTAAAGAAAAATAATTTAAAGAAAAATATTTGTGGAAACAAAATTTATTAATATTTATGAAGAGTTATTCTGCAAACTTATTAGATGAACGTACTAGATTGCTTTTGAACTTTTTTTCAAAGCGATTTTCTGAAAATAAGCTACCTCATGGTATTCCCGTAACAGTCCAATGTGAATCAGGGGTTCAGGAAGGTTGCAGCTTCACAATTTTGTGACCTTTCATGGCAATATCAGTATTACGCACATGCCGCCTTTACTTACCAGACAAGTTGGTATACATTGATCTAAAACTGAGTGAGCTTCAAGCCACCACTGGGGATCGAACCTCTATTTTTCACGATGATAGTTTAGTGCCTGAACTGTTAAGCTATGACGCAGTTTTACCACTTGCGTTTATTACGTGCTTTTCTGTCGAACTTATTTTATAAACGAACTAGATTGCTCCAACTTGAAAGACGTCGAAAAACTCTATCAAATTCTTCTTTATTTTTTAAGAGAATGGGGCATTTTTAAGTTACACCATAAATATACTTTAAAAAACTAAAAGTATGCCATTTAATATTTTTGGCGAAATTCCCAAATAAGAATTATAGCAATAAAAGTGCTCTTAAAATCTAACTCACTATTAGTTCGTTTGTTCTGCGAATACTTTAGAATGTATTTCTCAATTTAATAAAAGTGGCATACTTTTATTTCTTTAGTGGAAGTATTTTTTTATATGTTAGAGGACATTTTTTTGCTTTGCATATATTTGAATTTTATTTATTTATTTTTTAAATGAGCTTAGTATAAAAAAAGAGTGTAATAATGAATAAAAAAAGTTGTGTAATACCATAGTGATCATTACTAAGGTTCTAACGATCGGCCGAATCGTAAAGATCCTAAAGGTTGCGTAGCATAAGGATTTAGATCAAGAAAGTTAAATTTTCTCGAACTATTTAAGAAATACGAACAAAATAGAGAGAAAAAAGAGAGAAAATTGCGTTATTGCGATCTCTCTTACCCATTAGTCAATTGTTTTTTTTTTCCTTCTTTTTTTTCTGAATAGATTTTCATAATCGCCAGAACATTTCAAGTCATGAGTATCAAAAACTGTGTCACTGATGTATCCCTTCCTGTTGTCCAATGGTCAAAATCGTTTATTAATTTCATCCAATATACGTCCGAGACGCACCAAAACTTTTTTCCTTTTTTTGCATTCATATTTACACTCTATAACAAAAAAATCGACGCACCAAGAAGGAGTAGTCCGATTGAAACGAAAATTGGTGGATAGGAAGACAATGTACAGAATAGTAAATGATTAAAATTTCAGAACAATTGAATAATTTATTGCAGAGTTACAGTAACAAGTTCAATAAGGTGCTGACCCGCCTCTAGCCTGGATACAAGCTGCCACACGGCGTGGTATAGACCGATGAAGCTCCCGGATGGTCTCTTGGGGTATTTCCTGCCAAATTCAATCTAATTGTCGAACGAGGTCATCAACATTCCTTGCTAGATGCAATCGCCTTCCCATCATATTCCTGACATGCTCGATGGGAGAGAGATCTGGTGATCTGGCTGGCCAAGGAAGAGTTTGACAAGCTTGCAGACAGCTCATAGCAGCACGTGCCGTATGTGGTCTGGCATTGTCCTGCTGAAAACCACCCCAGGGCGCTGCAAAAGGAACGGTAGCAAAACAGGTCTTAGGATGTCGTCGATGTACCGCTGTGCAGTAACTGTACCTCTAATGACGACCAAAGGGGTCCGGCTGTCAAAGGAAATGGCACCCCAGACCATAATGCCTTGTTGATGGCCGGTGTGGCGTGCAATAGTGAAGGCAGGATCCCCCCTCTGCCCTGTGCGTCTCCAAACACGTCTTCGATGATCGTCAGGACGCAGTTGCAAGCGGGATTCGTCGCTAAAGACTATACGTCCCCAGTCGGCATCATTCCAGCCATATCTGTTCAAAACATTCATGCATACGAAATTTCAAAACAATCGGATGATTGCTTCTTGGGGCGTCGATTTTTTTTATTATAGAGTGTATTTGAAAATCGCAGTCCAGACAATTTGTGATTATTGTGTTAAAGTTGATAAAGTCAAAAAGTGTGGAGATATTCAATGGGTAATATTCTAACATAATAAAATATTCAATGGTTAATATTCAAACGATTAATGTTGAATATTAAATGGAATGACTCTCTGTATTAACTGTCTCCGTTTTGGGCGTCTAACTTAACATTACATTTGTGCTTTGCTGCACAAAACAAACAAGACTAAGAAGCTTGAAATTATGTTGGTGTGTACAAAAAAAAGTCATGTAGAGCGATGGAATAAAAAAAATTTAAAATTAATAATTAGTTCGAGTTAGCTTCTATTAAACTTGTTGTAAAAAATAGCATGCAGGGCCACGCTATAAGCCACTGAAAGGAAACTACAGAGTTGAAACTTGACGTGCTGAGAAAGACTATATTTGTTAATGAGCTGAACACGGAATTTTTGTATTCTTTTCGAAATCCCAATTAATTTGTTCGTAAACTATTGCAGTTTTGATTGCTTTTTCGCAATTTTTCTTTTTAACTTTATTTCTTTTTCAAGCTACATTATGTTTTATTGTTGAAAAACTATCGTAACTAAACTAATAAAAGTGTAGAAAAAATTCAAGGGGTATGTGGAATACAGAAAATTAACATTAGACATTTTTAACATCATTAAATGTTAGGCCTACTGCGAACAGAGCCAAATAATATTTTTTAAAAATTACGGTAATTAGGTTGTGCAGTGTATAAATGTATTAGTTATTTTTAAAAAATTATTCCAGAAGAAGATTTTCCGCCATTATCTCTTTCATATTTTCTACAATGTCTGGGGAAACTTTTTTCTGAGTCAAAATCCTTTCACACAAGCATGGTGAAAAACTGCTATTCAAAGGAAACTTCCAAAAATATAATTCGAATATTTCTTTGTTGTGTACATTATGCAAATTCTGGTGTAATACTTCTCCGAATTCGGTATGGAAAAAAATACAAATATTGTTTGAACGTATACTTTATTTCAAACTATCCTCGAATCGAGTGTATGTATCCATTTTAAAGGAAAGAGTATATTTGTATTTAAACACCAATAAAGCCCGCTACTTCGTCGCCAATTTTGGTATACGCTAATTTATGCCAATTTTGTCGTTCGATTGGAAACAGTCAGATAGCAACGGTGGGTAGATTGTTAGTAGAGTTATATCGTCATCTCTTTTATTAAGGCTCGTATTATCTATATGCTGTGTGTATGGTTCATTTGCCAACTAATTTAACTGCAAGGATTGTTGAGTAAATCCATTCTAAATTAATTGTTCTTACTTAAACTTTATCATAAAAATAATTTTACTCACTGACTCTTATATGCATTATTAGAATTACAAATTTTGGTGTTTCAGAACACAAAATATGGGGACACCAAAACACAAAATTTCACCTAAATTAAACATTAACACCAAAAGATAATGTAACATTTCTGGGGTGTTTCACTACACTAAGAACTGTCCTTGGTGCTCAATGGCACCAAAAATTATCTTTGGATTTTCCAAAGTTCGTTTTTGGCCATAATTTTTGAGTTAAAATAAACTAAAACTTCTTACAGCTTTTCAATGAAAAGAGACTTGTTAAAATTTTACTAAACAGTGAATTTAGTGACCTTTAGCAAACCATAATCAAAGTAAATACCGTTGTATTTTTTATTAGTTTTATGTTGATAATAGCCAATAATCTCCAGATTTTCTGGGGTAATTAAATATCTAGGGCAAGTAAGCATCATTGACTTCAATATTAATTTTGCGCCATGTTTGCAAAGTTTTTAAACAAATTTGTGGGTAGAATATGCTTATTATTGTAAGAAAAGTATTATTGCAAGTGTTATTGAAAATTGTAAAAGTGCATAATAGGAAAAGTGTTATACCAAGTACTCGCTTTTTTCCGTTTTAAAGTTTATTTTTCCTACGTTAATACATTTATTCAAAACTATACAAATATACTGCTTTTTTTCTATAGAATGAAAATGCTCTTCAATGAATTTAGTGTCTTAAAAAGAGACTTTAAGAAAAATTAGAGGTAAATAATGCATCAGTAATTGATAGATTTTAACTAACATCTTTTTTTTTAAACAAGAATAAGCTACGCAGCTTATGTGATGTTTCATTTCATTGGAAGTACAATCAATAATTCACGTTTTGAAAAGTAGTCTTTCATCAGTACTTTTAATGGCACTAGTTCAGTAATGGTTGACTTCAAAAGTTCATCTTTAAAGCAAATGACACAACTAAAGGAAAAGTATTAGTATGATAACTTGATTCTTTATTTGATGGTTTAGGGTAAGTTACAACTGAGGTGACATCAATTGGCTAACTATCTATTATCCCTTTTATGACTTTTTGAATTTTTATTTCGTCAACAAATTGCTTGTTGTAATTCCTGTATCAGGCCAAAATTATTGTCTACACAATTGCATACTTGCAAGTGACTTCATGGTTGGGTCAGCTTATCAAGTTAGACGTATACGCAAGGCCGATTGTGGGTATCCAGTTAAATCTGTTCGGAACGTGAACATAAACTCATGCTGTAAAGCTGTAACGTTTACACTCCATGCAAAACTTTATGATTAGTCGCAAGTACTCAACTGGATACCTGCAAGTGTCGTAGTGGGGGTATCTCTATCCTGATTTGTTGTTGAAACGCGACAGTTGTTTACGTTATCAGCTGCTCTTTCCATTCTATTTCGAGTAAGACAAGGCTTTCAACTATCTTTTAAGTGACACGTTTTATTTTCGATCACAAACATTTCAACTTTTCCACTGAATATTTCTTATTTAATACAAAGACAGGTGCGAAGCCATGTAGAATAAAAACAAACTAGTTATGTATCGAAGCTGCCATGTAAGCAAGCAAAAATATATCATGGCTACAATGAAAAACCTAAGCAAATAATGAATCTAACCTTAGTAAATAATTATTGTTTAACAAATTAGATGCGCGATACTGCGTTGTAATTCATTAATTTCGCTTTAATTAACATTCTAACGAATGGGAAGAGACCTATAAATGATCAGCTGGAGCTGAGATCGTAGGTCACGAGTCTGGGTATCAATAATCTTTTTCTTCTTGAAGTATAAGTACCCAATTGTCAGATGTATTTTAATACTGAACCATCTAAATAATTTTCAGCAGTTCCTTTTTAAACCATCGCACATTTTCAAACAGACTCTTTTATTTTTCAAAACTTTTAAAACAGACAAGTATGTTCTCAATAAGATGGGTACAACAAATGCACGCCTTTAACAGCTGTGATCAAGAAGCATTTTTAACTCGATAATAAAAGGTATTGGCATACAAAAACAAACTATTCACTTTTTAAAATGCGATTTTATTTTTTCTCCATTTTAAAAAACAATAAATATCGATAGGACACACTCTGAAGCAAAACTCTATTTCTGAGCATGCGCAGTATCGCTGAAATGTAGAAAATAAGGTTAGTATTACGGTTAACGTAAGACAAACGTTATGCAAAATTTATGTAATGTCAATGTTATTCACGCTATTTTGCAAATTGGGCCGTTAGTTTGCAAAGGAAATCTAACGATTTCTCGAAAGATGACACTTAGCGGACCCTGTCAAATTTATTTAACATATCGTAATTATGTAATACATTATGTAATGCTCTTTTTTTTAAATCAATCTCTCTTTGTTTGTGAATATCAGGAGAATATCAGAACGAATCACCTGGAAGAGAGAGATTAACGACGCGGCATCGATACAATTGTATATCGATAAAACGTGCTGAATACAATATTGTCGGAAAGGAGATTTCTGAATTTAATGAGTTTGCATGCATGAATGTTTACACAGCCTAATCAGCCATTGAATAATATCACACAACACCCCCCTCTCACTCCTTTACGTAAAATAATCGTCTGAGTGAACGATTAATAAGTACATGCATTATCTCTGTTATTTGCATTTTGGGTAATTGTGGTTCGCCTGTTTAATAGCTTACAAGAAATTAACAAATTGTCCGTTAGCAACTGGTTAGGTTGTTTCTATTAAACAGTATTTACATGTACGTTATAATTTACATACGTAATTAAATTAAAAATGAATTTAAAATTAATGCAGTTTTATAGATTTCAGAAGTTCTTTTTAACATGCACCGGTCTTGATGCCGTATGAGTTCCATGCAGATTTTTTTTTTGTCGAATTAAGGCTGACCGTGGAACGAGATAAAATAGTGTAGTGCTGTCATCTGTCGATACGTGCTCTTTGATGGAGTGAGAGAGAAATGCTTTCTGACGCCTTCTCGGTTCTAATCCAGGACCTTTTCAGTAATCTGATGTCGTAAGCATCTGGGAGATGTAGTATATACCTTGGTCGGAATTAAGAGGCCTTATATAATAACAATGTAAATTAATGCTCAATACTACTTATTTCACTGACACTCGCTGCAATTACAGGTTCAGGACTTTCTTGTGAAAAAAGAGAGCTAGTTGTATATATTAACGGTCAATTCCACTAATTTTTCTGAAATTTGTTACAATTATGGGCACTGTCTGCGTAAATTAGCAGCCATTTCTTCGAATTTTATTGAATGGTCAAAAAATGTAACACGTTTTTCTCATGCGTTTGATTTTCAGCAATTCTTTACCCATGCTTGATTAATATAGTTCTGGAAAATTGCATTTAAATTTTTCTCCATATTTGGCACAGTTAACGAAATCTTTCTCCATATTTGGCACAGTTAACGAAATCTTTCCTTTACTCGCATATCGATATCATGTCCTTCCGTTTCCCATTTAATAATACCGCCACCTATTGTTCGTCATTTAATATTACCATAGCTATAGTTCCTCAAATAACGATGCCAAACTCTACCGTTTCACATATCAGGACACGTTTAAACTTAATCTCTATATGACAGATTAATTATCACCGTGAAGCTTGCAGATAATTTGATACATAAGTACAGTGCAGTTATAGTTAAAGTTACCTTGTTCAAAACAACACAGAGCCAGTTTTGATGCAGAGATCGATGAAACTTGCTATATATAATATGGAACATAGGAAAAGTAACTACCATAAAATGTTTTTCAACTTGAACCCCTAGTGGTAAAAGATTGCTAATAAAGAATAAAAATTGCGTAGCTTTAATAAAGACCACTGTGTTCTTTACTCTATGTTTTTTAGTAGCTGTTTATCCATTCTTGTACGGGGAGGAAAAAAAGTAAATAATCAATAAATCGCTATTGATCAACACTAAGAAATCATGCACAAATCGAATTTTAAGGGGGATTAAACAGGGATGAATACGTAGCAACCTTGCGGGCCGGCGAGTGAAAGTAACAGGGGGCGAAACCCCCTAGTATAAATAAAATGTTAAAAATACAACAAATAATGGAAAAAATATGCATTGTAATAATAAAAATTAATATAAAGAACAATAAAAAAACAAGCTTCAGTCATCTCAAGCCTATTTGACTCTCATAAAGAAGGTAACTGACGCTTTCCAAAAAAGGAAACTGATAAAATAAAACTCGTATTTCCTTTTCTTTAAAAAGAAATTTAACGTTAAAGCTTTCTAATCAAACTTTTTTTCTTTACTGTTTTTAGCTCTGATACTTTTATCACCCTGTTTGTTCTTTTTTTTATTATTATTTTCCTTTTACAACGTATAAGTTGTGATACGTTTTTATCACACAGCATAAAGTTACAGATGCTAAAGAATTTCTAAATCATTCAAGATGTGTAGCAGTAAAAAAGAGAAAGGATAATTTTTTCATTATTTTTATTAGACGTTTAATAAGATATACTAAAGTGAAAGAAGTTTTATAAGAATTTTTTTTTATTTATTTTTTTAGTTTTAGATAATTTTCAAGCCTATTCTTTTGCTTTAAATTTTATATATATATATATGTATTCTATATATATATATATATATATATATATATATATATATATATATATATATATATATATATATATATATATATATATATATATATAGAATTTTTCTATATATATATATATATATATATATATATATATATATATATATATATATATATATATATATATATATATATATATATATATAATAAGAATACTCTTTTCCTTACATTTTTTATCATATTAGAAACAAATATTTTGAGTATAATTTTGATGCAATACGCAGACGTATTTAATATATTTTGAGATGCTTTAATTTCTAAGTATTTTACATTTTATATATTTTCTTGTTTTTGAACGTAATAATAATTTCAATAATAATTACATCTACTTGATTTAAACTGAAATTAATTTACTTGATTTAAGTTAAAGTACAGAATATAACTTTATTTTTGCGCGTCAACTATTTACAGTTTTAAATAGCAATTAGCAGTTTTGGATTTGATGTTACATTATTTATTTATTTATAATATACAGATAATTATAGAGTAAAAGCAAAATTAAGTTTACTTAAAATTTTAATAATATTTTTATAATCTAACCCCTTTTGCTTCCTTTAAAAAAATTGTAAAATTTGTGGAATGCAAAGTAAAATTTAAATATTTTCGGCAAAAAAAGAAGTGTTACAAAGCCTGAAATAATTTTACGTTCACAAATATTTTTTTCTAAAATTGTTTTCGGTTCTTTGAGATTAAACGCATGTTTCTTAAATCAAAAATGACGGTAATTATTAAAAAGAAAATTATGATTTATTTTTCTCAAATTATTTACTCTTTAAGAATTATTAATTCCTTTTCTTTTTATATCTAGGTGAGTTTGAATGCTATTTTTATATTTCAAAGCAAACCAATGCATTTGACGTTCATTTCACTTATTGTGCTATGAATCTTGGAGAATAAATTTCAACAGAAATTTTTAATGAACGGGTAAGTCTTATGATACTTTTCACAAAAATTGAAGAACTACTCAAAAGTTGTATCCGTAATATCTGTTTTTAATACAGTTAAAATATATTTCATAAAATATATTTTCTTTATAATACGGCATGTACACTGTTAGAGTTTTTATTCTAAAATTACGATAAAATAACTGGCAGCAGTTTGTCCATCCAAACAATCGTTAAGTTTACGGTAAAGAATAATTTTTTAAAGTTTACGATTGTGAAACCGCTTATAAGGAGGATATTTAAAAAACCATGAAAAAACTATATGGTTTTTTAACCATTCATAACAAGCATAGTTTCACAACTGTTAAAAATAAAATTTAACTTGACATAGGAGTTAGGTTGTGGTTGAGTTGTGTTTTTTCAAACGAACCTTAGAATATGGTTTAATTAGCTTACTTGGTTATTTCACCTATGGTAAAAACTGGGAAATACTACACTTTTTATGTCATAAGCAGCTTTATGGTACTGTCATCGATCCCTGACAAATCGTATTCTGATAATCTAGTGTCACAAATTGGGGAGTGCAGGACACTAGAAACTCTTCATGTGTTGAAGAGAATGGAGGAAATATTGTGGTGTCAACGTTTAGACTCGAACTCCCGTTCTGACTGTCTGGAGATTGACAGATTAGCCCACTCGGCTATAATATGTATCCATCTGCAAAGAACTAAGTTGTTTCAATAGGTGGGCCTAGTAGGCACAATAACATTTCGGTTGTTTACCCGTATTAGGTCAAGTAAGCTAATAAACGGTTTTTTCTCACGTTTAGCAGTTTTAATACCATCTTATTTATGGTTATTTGACTGTTTTGTTTGAATATGGTAAAGTAAAAATTAAATAAATTCTTATTTAACCATTTTTTCTGTGAAATTTCTAACAATGTACGTGTACAACTTATTATTTTTACATGTACTTTTATTTACGAGGAATACTGAGTACTATCTTTCACACTAGATGCCATCACTAGATTAACTTAGCAGCATTTCATGGCTACATGTAAATTGAAAATGCTGAAAGTCGCTGATTTGCTCCAGAAACGTAACAAGCTTTAGAGGTAATGTGTGCTGATTGTTTTTGAAAGGTTCCAGACAAGTTCCAGGAATATTAACTACTTTCGGTGAGGAAAGGTATCTACATTTTAAAAAAAAACTTGTTTTTTTGCCATAAATGTTAGTGGTAAAAAGGAGGCACCTAAGCGGTACATCAATTTCAGAATCATTCTGTAATTTTTTTTCTTAATTTATACTATTTTGTACTAAACTACGAGGTAATAAATTTTTCACTAATAGTCTCAGTGACCAAACAACATGAACTTATCGTACTTATGAAAATAATGATTAGTAGTTACTGCAGAATTTTCTGGAGTTAGTTTAGCTATTTTAAGCACGAATACCCTGTGTTTCACCCAAAATCCTTATAAACGGAAAGTTAAAGCAACATTTAACAAAATGAACTTTGCTGTTGAAATTAGGTTAATGCTGTTATTAAGTGCCCCGAAGACTTAAAACCACTCAAGATAAAATAGATTTTAGAGTAATTAATATAGCCAGGGCTCTCTCTCCTTTCTCGATTAATAAGTTTCACAAAGTAATGAAGAGAGATGATAATTTTCTCCCTCCCACTTTTTTGTCCGAAACTACAATTTATATCGGCCTGGCATTAAATTGAAGTCAGGATACAATATTTTTCACAATGCTAATGGACAAAGATTTGGATAAATAGAGGATTCATTAAAAAGTAATTCCTACTTTACAAGATCTTGTCACTCTTTAAATAATGCGATAAATTCCATTAATTCTCTGAAGCCCAGGCTTAACTTGAAAGATAAAATAACTTATGTATTATTTACTCGCCAAATCAATTCATTTTTAATGCAATATTTTTACAGAGATGTAAATAGACACTAAAATATTATTCATGTTGATCGAAATTTAATTTTCTTAAAATGAAAAGATGACTAAAAAGCTGTTACAAACAAACTAATTATTAAAATGAAAATCTTTTCCATTCATTAGAATGTGAGGAAGTGTAATTAACGGGAAAAAAAACTTATTTTTCTCTCGCACTGATTTTAATTTAAATTTTTTTCTCGCCAAATGAATTAATGACTCTCTTTCCATTAGACAAACGTCTTTTTCTTGCATAATTTATCACTTTTTGTTATAATCTTCTTGTTTTAATGATTATCCGGTAATTATTTCGAATGCATTTTTTGTCATATATTCTCATTGTGCGAATAAATTGCTTAACACATTTCCAAGGAAGAAATAGCAAATAAATAATTATTTTAACTGTTAGGAATTTTGATGTTGGAAATTTGTTTATTTTAACTATGAAAAGTATAATTCAATCGCTCACAATGAGGGGGAAATTCCCCTTTGGGGTATAATTCCCTTAAGCCAGTTTGGAGCATGATTCTTTTAAAATTATGAAAGTCCCCCTTGAGCCTTAATTTCAAAGGGGAAATGCGGTCAGTCTTAAAATTCTTGATTTATACTGCAAACTTTTATTTTGTATCTTAAGGAAACGAATTTGGGGTATGATTTTCTAATTTCTGTGATGAAATTAGAAAATACCTTACCTGCCGGTATCCTACGTAGATCTAACGGACCTCTGAAATTACAACCGTTGAACTTTAAAAAATAACGCTAAAATCTAAACCAATCAAAATCACGATTGGGTTTCAACATCGCCCAGATTGGCGATCAACCGCGATCACAACTTGGCGAGAATCAAGGGGCACCCTCAAATATAGTCTACCCTTAGTTTTAGATTAAAAAAAAAATAATAGAAAAAAAAAAGAAACTATGGCAGTTATTGAAATTTTCTGTGCTCATATCATTTAATTTTCAAAGCCTAACAATAATCTGGACGATTCATTTGAAATTTTAAACTAAATTTAATAACAATAATAATAATAATAACATATATATATTATAGGGAATCAAGCTACATTAAAGAAACAGTTCCTTTTTTTTTCAAAAACGCATTTATTTGACATCCACACATAAACAAAGCAAAATTAAATTAAAATACCCGTAACGGGTGAGTAATACCCTTGCAAAGTAAATGGAAAAATCCGTAATGGGTTAGTATGAACCTTAAATTCAAAACAAATACTATTCTCATCAAAATCAACAACTTTCTGATATTTTATAAAATGTCTCATTATCTTATTTTTCCTTGATCTCGTTATGTGTTTTTTAATTCATGCTTATGTTAGTCAATTCAATTTATGACAATTCTTTTTTAAATTTCTCCAAAAAATACTTTTATACTCAAATAATTTGTGAATTTGGAGGTCTTTAGTTCATGCAATTTTTCATACTTAGCAATAATGTTGAAACAAAAGAATTTTCGGCGTTTTAGTGAATCATCCAAGCTAACAAGCATTACTTCTATAATCGGTATAATAAACTGATTTCTGCACTATTAGCGATAAAGTATGCATCAATCTTATAACTAATCCACGGTACAGATGAACGTTAGTAATAAACGATGTTCTAATTCTGCGTGGAGCCATCTTGGCCGGAACTAAAGGACTCATATATGGAACAAATTTTTCCAGAAAACTGGAAAAATTAGTTCCACTCATATTAAAAACTGTATAATTGTTGAAAACGGTATACGTGCTTTATACGTGCAACGGAAACTACGTGGTGTTCAATTTAAAAAAATTGTCTGAAGATTAAATTTATCAGTCCAGCTTTATTAAATATTTTCTAAACGAAGTTTTTCATCAGTGACCATGCCTGCGTTTCGTTTCTCATAACTTATTTCCAATAAATAATTTTCAGACAGATCACAATATTCAAAGTATTGTGAAAATAAATACATACTTTTTCGCTTTATTTTTTTACGTGATCAATATATTCATTTGAAAATGTGTGAATATTTTAAAACAGTAATGGTATTCTTCTTTGTTTCAATTAAATTACCCCAAATAGAAAATAGTTGCGATAGTAAATCGCAATCACAGTTGTAAGTAATTGTGATTGACCAAAATAAGGATGAATTATTGCTAAAATTAGTTAATTATAATAAGAATAATAATATAGGCAATAATAGTTATGAAAAATAGAAGGTAACCATGCAAATAATATTCATGTAAAAACAATCATTAGTAATCAATAGTATGTTTTATAATCATAATAATGAGATTGATAATAATAACGATAAATTATAATCAATATTGATAAAAAAAAAGAAATTTATATGTATCAATTATGAATAATTAGTAACAAAAAGGTTAATTATAATTAATAATAATGGAAATGAATAGTTAAATTGAATAAAAATGAAAATATTGATTGTATTTAATAAGGAAGGAAAGTATAGTTAAAATTTAAAACAAAATAATTAGTTTTTGTTTTAAATTTACTAAGACAATAAAAATAAATAAAAAAATGGCATCCTTCTATTACAACAAATTTCTGCAAAACATCTACAACACACTACAAGCAAGGAACAATGGATTTGTATAGTAAAATCTTTAAAAATTTTAATTTAAATTTAGCTTTTTTTTAATTAAATAATTTTAAAGATTAAGTATTATACAAAAAATGCACATCACTTTGAAATTTGTTACGAAATCGATGATTTACTGTGAATAAAGTTTTGTTACATTAAATTAAAAGCGAAATATAATTATTCTAAAAGCGAAATGAAGTCGAAGGAAATTAAAAGCGAAATGCAATTCCTTTAAATTAAAATTTAAGTGCTGATTCTAGAGTACCAGTTTCAGCAGCTCTAACCCTATGAAATGAGCTACTATATTAATGAAAGCCCAGTTGAAAATTGCGTGAAGAGAATTAAATACGCTTATTTCATTTTTATAAAGAGAGAATATAACGAAAGTTAACAGAATTAACTTACAAAGTTTATGTTTGAAATTAAATTAAATTTGATATAATTTTTTATTTAAAAAAACCTATTGATTTAAGATTTAATATATTTTATATTTTGATTAATTTTTTGCTTTGAAATCAAACGAAAAAGGCTACAATTTCAAATATGGGTGTATATTTATATATTATTTATATTTCTAACTAACAAATCAACAAGATTTATTAGTAAAACTTAACATTCAAAATTTATCAGAAAAATAAAATTAAATTTGATATAGCACATTTTTTATTAAAAAAAAAGAACTTTTCATTTTAATCCCGGATTTAACATAAACATACGTTTAATAACCCCGGATTTTGCGTAAACATATATTTTTCATTATTTAATATTTCCATGCTTTTTTGCTTAAAATCAACTGGTAAAGGCTAGACTTTCAAATATGCGTATATATTATTTAAATTTCTAACTATTTCGATGAAAAAAGGACTTTTGAGAGAACTCGATAATTCTGTTTTTGCACCTTGTGCTTCATCTAAGCAAAACAGTTTTTTTAAACTTGAGGCGCAAAAATAAAATGCACAGCTCTTAAACCAGGTCTTCTTGATGAGCAAACGGCAAAACAAATATTTTCCTCGCTATATTTCAAGGCTTTCGTAAATTTAAGGTGAACTTCATGCTCTTAAGAAATCCGGGAATTTTCACGACTTTTGTGTCTCCTGAGGTTGGTATAATTAAATTTACAATGAATAGATTTGCATGCATTTCGAAGCAACTTGTATTTACGGAGGAAAACATTTAAAGATAAAATCTTGCCCAAACACCATTACTCGTTCTTTATTATTTAATTTTGTAAAAATAAAACAAATTTTTTTTTTTTTTAAATTTAAATTGATCTACCCAGTATCTTTCTTAAAAAGGAAATAAATTAACATCTAAAAGTCAGTCGCCTTTTCAGATTTTTTTTTTCCGACTACGCCCACCTGCGTTATGAAAGTTACTGACATTTTATTGGTTTAATAAAATAATCTAGATTGAGGTATTGAACAAATGCCTCCTAGAACAGAGAAGCCCTCAGCACGGTACCATAAAAAGAAATTTTATCCTTTAGTATTTTAAACATAATGACATCATTCGTATTCTCTCCTACTGCGCAGCTTAGTAGCTCGAACGTAGTGGCATCTTTCTCATTTTCCTAAACTGCGC